>NC_046164.1:29691527-30062777 GCF_011064425.1 Rattus rattus
CTTTGCTCGTGGTATAAGAAACATTTTCCTGTCCCTTTCACTGACTAGGACATAACCATTTCTTCATGTAAGACATTATACTCAGATGACATATGATATCTCTGTGACATTGTCATGTCTTTTATTCCCCCACACTATAATGACTTATGACCCAGTGCCCCTGGGGGCTGTGAAACAAAGAAGTCTACTGTCTAGGTAGGGTCAGCAATGTCTAGTTCTGAATGTGAAAATCAAGACACCGACTGGGGCCCGGAGAAATGGCTCTGTGGTGAAGAGCATTTGCTACTCTTCCAGAGGACTCAGGTTCTGTTCCCTGCATGCACATGGTAACCTACAGCCATCCATAGCTGCAGCTGCAGAGGATCTGGTACCCTCTTCTGACCTCTGTGGGCACAAGGCGTACACGTGGCTACCATATAGATGTGCAGGCAAACATAGACATTACAATAAGTAAATCTAAAAATATAAGACACTAAAATTCTCAATCCAAAGGGGATGACCAGATGTGAAGCTGTAGAAGGAAATATGGACTCAAATGTATCCGTAGAAACCATTTCCCTTCTTTCTTTCCAGACGTGTATGGGTGGGGAAGGAGGTGTGTTTACAGGCCGGCTTCTGCACACCCTTATGAGAGGCACTGTGTGGGAAACCATTGTTGACAGTGGAGCTCCTCCCATCAGGAAGGGTTGGAGTCCTAGGACAGAATAGAAGCTATCTGTCTGAACATGCTTGGGAGTGTGGCCATCCCACTCTTTTGTATGGGAGTCCATACATTTATCAACCATAGTTTGCATGCATGTGCATCAAAGAGTTAATAATGTATCTACGTTCTTTCAAGATTTAGTTGTCACAGAATTCTAAGGCGTTGCTATATTGACCTTAAAACTGACAACAGAAAATGGCTTGTAAGCCGTGGTCCTCAGCCTTCCCAATGCTGTGTTCCTTTACTATCCTTCCACTTGGGGTGGTGACCCCCAACCATAAACTTATCTTCATTGCTACTTCATAACTGTAATTCTGTTAATGGTCTGCATCGTAATGTAGACATCTGATATGCAGGATATCTGATATGTGACCCTTATGAAAGGGTCATTCGGTCCCCAAAGGGTCATGACCTACAGGTTAAGAACTGCTGGCTTATTAAAAAACAAAACAAGCTGCCAAGCAACCAGAGCTTCAGGGACTAAGCCACTACCTAAAGACTATACATGGACTGACCCTGGACTCTGACCTCATAGGTAGCAATGAATATCCTAGTAAGAGCACCAGTGGAAGGGAAGCCCTGGGTCCTGCTAAGACTGAACCCCCAGTGAACTAGACTGTCGGGGGAGGGGGCAATGGGGGAGGTGGGGAGGAACACCCATAAGGAAGGGGGGAGGGAAGGGATGTTTGCCGGAAACCGGGAAAGGGAATAACACTCGAAATGTAAATAAGAAAAACCCGAGTTAAAAAAAAATAATAATAATAATAAAAAAAAACAAAAAAAAAAAACAAGCAAACAAGCAAAAGAAAACTTTAAATACCTGTCCCGGGTAGGTAGTCAGGTTTGTTTCAGGGGTGAATGTAAGGACAATAGAAAACAATAGGTTTCATTTGCAGTCAGATGACTCTATTAGGCAGGGTAATGGATCTAGTTCATGGAGGAAATCATACTTTCTCTGAAATCATACTTTACTGCCTAGACTCAATTAGCCATGAGTTAGTTTATCTAAATGTTTGTTAACTCACAGCTGCAAAGTACATACATTTCAATTACCAATTTCCAAAATATTTACAGTGCGGATGTAAAAATAATGATTCGAGTCAAAGAGGTGTGTGTTTGAGCAGAATATATATGTATGTATATGTATATATATATATATATATATATATATATAGAGAGAGAGAGAGAGAGAGAGAAAGAGACTTAAAACTTAAATTCATCTTTGTGGCATGTGACTCTGTGAAAGAAAATATTCATTCAAATTCATGTGGAAACAATTCGTGGGTTTTTTTTTTCCGTTCATTTCATTGCATGCAGTGCTAGAAATGGCTCTGAGATTAATTAATGGCTCTAATATATGGTGGAGACGTCTGCCGAATAGCACTCTAGTAAATGGTCACTAATGGATCCCATTGGATACTGAAAACATTAGTAAGCCTGATGTATATTATCTGCCAAGTAGAACGGTAAATCTAACGCCATATTTGTAAGAGTCAAAATACTAGTGAAAATGCTTTCGCATGCGTTTATTGCACAAACTTTTGTTTTATTTTCATTGTTTACGTGTATTAATTTAGTTGTTTGTTGGGGTGGGGAAACACGCACACCTCAGCACAGAGAGTGAAGGACATAGGACAACTTGTAGTAGTTGATTCCCCCTTCCCACCCTACCATGTCACATGGGTTCCAGGACCCAACCCAGGTCACCAGGCTTGGCAGCAAAGGCCTTTTCCCACGAGCCCTGTTCTTCATATAGTGATGTTTAAGAAGAGTACGTAGTGATATGGAAATATGTTACAGCAAAAATGGCACAGAAATCTGTACTGAGCAGATGGCCCTTATTCCATCATCTTTGGTTAAAATGAATAACTACACACATGGGGAGGAGCGTCGGAAGCACAGGCCACATGTTTAGCATTACCAACGATCAATAGGCTGCTTCTTAACTTTGCTTTAAAACCGTTTGCATAATGGGGATAATGTTAATCTCATAGATGACTTTCAAGCCCGGGTTGATTCAGCTACCGTAGTCTTACAGGGGAAGTATCTTTTCTCGTTCTCACAGTTATTAAAAGAATAACCTGTGCAAAGACATAAGGACCGCGTCATCTACTGTTCAAGCATCTGCCAAGGTGGGGTGGGGTGTGAGCTGTTTCACATTGCATGCAAAAAGGGGCCGCAGTTTTTCCAGGAAAGCAATTTCTTAACATAGGTCGGAGCCTGAGGCATCAGGTGTTGCAAAGTCCCAGTTGGCATCCATACGACTTGCAGATGGCGGTGAGAAATACCTTGGCAAATTCCACCGACGATGTGAGTGAGTCACCACTTACTATCTTCTTATGGGTGATCCCTATTTCCATCCAGAACATATTTTAATTACCAACACCCCTCTTCTCTTTCTCTTTCTCCTCTCTCCCTGCCCCCCCCATCTCTTTGGGGGTGAAGCTGCTGGTAGAAAACAAGACCTCACACGCGCTAAGCAAACACCACACCCTCCATTCCTATGAGCAAGACTGAATAGCAGTCATTATTAAGCATGAAAGAAACAAAACAAAACAAAACCCCGCTCTGCCTAGTTCAGCCTCCGCTCTCTCCAAAGGAAACAAGACGAATGCTGAAACCTTGATTTGGGGTGAAGTTCTTCCACTTGGCCAGGGAAAACCTTCGTCTAAAACTGTTTTTTCTTATGGACAGTCTTGAGTTGTCCACTTATGTACCATGTAATTTTTAACTACCCACCTTTATGATCCTGAGTGGGCCTCCCTAACAGCCAGCTGACCAGGGTCTCTTTGGATCCAACGATGAAAGACACAGACACACATTCGCTCATTTTTAACACACCTTACTTGTTCAATGGCTGAGCACTTCTTAGCCTCCCACAGCTAGTGTGCCCTTTCCTCCGGTCCTCCTGGCTGAACACTTTCCAAATCTACCTTTAACTTTGCTGCCCAGTTACATTCTGTAATGCCCATTGGTCTTTGCTGCCCAAGACGCTACCAGGAAGCCCTTCCGTGGGCTGTTCTCCCTTTCCACCTACATTTTGGAAGATCTTCCTGCAGCTCTGAGTCCGTTCCATCTCTCTCCCCCAAATGTGGTGATCTCCTCTCTCTCTCCCTGCGCCACTCTAAGAGTCCCACCCCATCTCCCTTTTCCCAGCCATTGGCCACTGGCACCTTTATTGATCAATCAAGAACCAATTGGGGACAAGGACCTTTAGCATCAATCAGTACACACAGATTCCCATTTAAATCAAAGTATCAGAACCACTCCCCTACACACTTAGGTTCCGTTTATAAGAAACCATCTAGTGTTTTTCTGTTCCCCTGAGCATCAGTCAGGACAGAGAACCAGGAAGAGGTGCTTTCTCTCAGGAGGTCTGCCGGCCTTGCCTTCAAGAAACGAAACAAACTAAATGAGGCAGGTCACAACATTCATGACGTTGCGCTCAATTCTGTTTATCAAACATAAACGATAAAGCACCAAATAACACGTGAGGGAAAACATTCATAATGCCCAGGGCGGGAACTGGTAAAATCCATAATAGATAGAAGTCAGACAGATGAAAGAGAAAATGACCCACAAAAATGGGCCATAAACAGGTGCGTTTCGAAAGAAAACCTAACAGCGAAGCCTACAAACACAAGTTCTGCCTGCTCGTAATTACAAATGGAAGCAGTAAAGAGAAAACGCTCACACCCATCCAACTGGAAAGGCTTTCAATACTGGCCTAGGAGAGGACTCGACTTTCTGTTGAGAGTGTCAGCCATTAGGAACAAAGCCGGCCACACCTTACAAAGCTAAGGGTGTCCTTGGGCCGTTACTCGGTGATATTTCTGCAGAGAAACTCACCCGCATAGACACAAGGAAGAATAGCCCAGGAGTTTTTACCATGTCAGAACACTGAAGAAGAAAGAACAATACAAAAGCACTTTAGGACGAGAGAGGTGGCTCAGTGGGCAAAGGGGCTTGCCGCCAAGGCCGATGACCTGAGTTCAATCCCTCGGACCCATAAGGAGAAAACCAGCTCCCGAAACTTGTCCCCTGGTCTTCACAAGCATGCCATGGCACATACCCACACACCCAACACACATACTTAAAAATATAATGTAAAAGTATAATAAAACACAAATTCTCCATCTATAGTTAACGTGAGTAGGTCATAATGTGTACATATAGCCCATAGGACAAATTCCAAAAATGTCATATTACATCAAGTGAAGGCAAATCTCAACAGACTACATTAAACACGATAGGATGTGCATATAATTTTACATACACAAAGTAATGTATATGTATACATTTATGATCAAAGCAAAAAAAACCCCGTGACTCATTATTTTGGCTCCAGGTCTTTCTGTTCCAGGAAGCAAGGGAAGCCGTGCTTGATAAGTAGGCAATATCAATGTCTAATACCTGGTCTTTTCTACCTTGTTCTACTTTATTTCCACGGTGCCATCTTTGCTTCAGAATGGTTTTCTCTAAATGAATAAAATATTGAGAGGGATAGAAAGAAGGCTTAGTGGTTGCAGCTGAGCCCTGCTGGTGCTTTAATCCCCAGGCAGAGGCAGGAGGGTCTCCGTGAGTTCAAATGCTAGGCTTAAAGGCAGGTGCCACCACCACCCAACCTTGCAAAGTATTCTTGCATTTAAAAAAAAATTATATATATATATACATATACATATATATATATGCAAAAGCCTCTCAGGAAAAAAATAACTCCTCAGTAATCATTAAGATGACAACACGGTAAATTTGACTTTATCAAGCTGTCTGAAGATAGAGTTACCCTGGCGATTCTGACACCTGCTGGTAGGAGCCCTAATTGGCCCCGCAGGTTGAATTCCGTAGTAAAGTCTCCTCCTTGCCACTAGGTGGCGCTTCCTGGCTTTTGGCGAGGTTACTGCATTCTTTCCCTAACCACACTGCATTGTTTTTACTTTGGAGTGTGTGGGCACTAGCCGCCCGGATGTCACCAGGATTGTGATCGGGATCCTGGTGGTGGCCGAGATCGCCCCTCACATGTCTATTCTTATATCTCACAGCTCAAATACTTACTGTCTCTCATAGTCAATTTACACACTCATACTGTGTCAATGGTATTTTTCTAAGAAATATATTTTAAGATATGGTGCTTCTTTTAAATTAGGGGAGAAAACTCAAAATTATAAAGCATGAGCCTAAAGAAATTATATGCCTTTATTTAGGAATCAGACTCACTGCATAATGCACCTTAACATTCTGTCAGTCTGTTGGTCCAGCTGTCTGTCAGTCCATCCATCCATCATCTATATTCTCTCCATTCCTCACTCATTTTTCTTTTCTTTTTTTTTTAAATTTTTTTAAAGATTTATTTATTTATACACTATAGCTGTCTTCAGACACACCAGAAGAGGGCATTCGATCCCAATGCAGATGGTTGTGAGCCACCATGTAACCGGTTGCTGGGAATTGAGAAAATCAGGAGGCACACATGGTCAACTGGTCTCTTTAATGGTCAACTATTTTGTTTCTCCATTGCTAAGTGGAAAAATAATGTTTCCAACTAGAAAAACAAACAAACAAACAAACCAAAACCCAGTGCTCTGTGGGGATACATTCAGGGACCGTACAAACATCCTTTCTCTAATAGAACTTTGGCCAGCTGGTTCCTCAACCGTTACCAGCCGCTGCCTTCTGACTCCATTGTTTCTTTTACCTTACCCAGTTGGCACGCTATGTAATGTGGATGCTCATTCATTCACTTCTTCGTGTCAATATATGCCCTCTTCCATCTTCCCCTTCGGCTAAGAATCCACTACTAATATTCTGGTGCTAACGTTGTCCCAAATTTGGCAAGCGGGCCCATTTTTAACATGTCCCGAGGATACCTGAGAACTTTCCTATTCTCAGTTGCAAAACAGTGTCTATCTTATCTTGTGTCTTCCTCGGCAACCCGGAATTGGAAACTTCTCCAGTGAGCTCCGGTTCCTTTCAGCCAATTACTTTAGATATCAAACGGGTGTGAGACGTGCTCTCTATTACCCAGATGCCACTGTTTCCAGGCACTCTTGCCAAACAGACCCCGGGCCCATCCATACCATTACCTTATATATATAGCCAACATCTGTGCCGCTAAATTCGTAAACCACGATTTCACAGCAAGTCTTTAGAGGCAATCCTAGCTTCTCTCTTCACCTGTACTCCCTTCTGCAACACTGAGTAGCTTGTCTTCCACCATCTATGTTATGTCGATTTCTACATAGATTCATTTTCCCCAACCAGTATCTAGGTCAAATGAGCCACCTCTTTTTTTTTTTTTTTTTCATGAGCCACCTTCTTGGCAGAAGCCACCAAGCCACAGACTTAGGTTACTGACTCAGACCCAGACCTGTTTAACCTGCCAGCCCCAATTCCATACGCCCCTGATCCCAGGTGATCTCTTGTCATTTGGCTTCCTCCCCTTTCCTTTCTGAACACATAGAACATTTCTTGAAAACTCTTTCTATGGTACTATGTGACTAAGGGAATCTGACCAGAAGTTTTGCTGATCACTGATGCAGTTGGCAGGTTCTTAAGAATTTGACTATCCATAGTTAATAATCATCTTCCTCAGACCGTGCTTGGTGTCTTGTTATTAACTACTTAGAGCGCCCAGGAACTGGATTTAAAGTCTGAAGCCTCTGTTCTGGCATCACGGGATTGGTGCTGTACTTTGTTGAGGGAACTGGCCCAGAAGTCCAGATGAACTGTGCGGGTTAACTGTTCCTGCTCTGTCAAGTACCTTACTTTATCATCTAGAGTTGCTCTAGGAAGTGGAGATGGACACAGGGGAGTGACCCTTCTTTGAAGTCCTGGAAAAAATTATATTACGGGAATTCGTTAAAAATTGGAGAAATGACTCAGCAGTCAAGAACACTAGCACTCTTCCGGAGGACCAGCAAAATTAGTTGTCACGCCAGTTCCCGGCAATCTGACGCCCTCTTCTGACCTCCTCTGGCACTGCATGCACATGCAGACATACAGACATGCAGGCAAAACACCCATACATATAATCTTTTTTTAAATTAAAATAAACGGAAATCACCCCTAATGTCGTAGCTCTTTGGTATGATTTCTTCCCGTTTATTCTATGCTTTTGCTTATCTTTGAGAGAAAGATGCTTGCTGTGTAACCTAGGCAAACCTCGCATTCTTTAGCTTCCGGTATGCTGGGGTTACAAACGTCATAGCTGGGGCTACAGCACCACAGTCTCTTCTGTACTTTCATAAAATGAAATTTGTCTTTACAATAGTATATAGCTTATGTTTTGCTTCTACCTAAAGATGACAGAAACATTCTTCCATTCTGTTATTTTAGAACATTAAAGAAAGCATAGATGTGTCCAAATTTAATAAGGTGTGGATTTTTTACGTGGAGGTTATTTCCTATTGTTTAATACTGTGAGTTTTGCTGCTATTCATACACATATCTTTCCACATCGATAAATAATTGGATCCCAGATATGGTGCTACCTATGCCTTTGAGGACTGTGGAACTCTTGGAGCAAAGTGCTCTGGGAGGAGCTCGCTATAATTCACACTTGCCTCAGCCTTTCTTGTATCAACATCACTGCATGTCCACAGACGAGGTAAGAAAAGCAGGGGATGGGGGAAGGGTGAGAGGACAAGCCAGGCTAGCTTGTCACCTGAGAGCGAGCTTTCGTTTCTGACTTCCGTCAGTGAACATGAAGATGCAGTCAGGCTGTTTGCCTGTCCTGGTTTTCTTGAAGACCTTTGACCTTGTTTCGTGCCCACATCTGGGGGAAGCTGGAGATCTTGAACTGTAAATTGCAGAGTGCTGCTGGCATTCAATTCTGTCACTAGCTGGGAGGATGATGGAAGTTAAGTGGCTCAGGACATTCTGGGGCATCCTCTGGCCATCCTTCTAACCCACCCCGTCTGATTAGTGAGAGAAGTCAGTCACTCCAGTCCCCCCTCTCTGCTACAGCCCCCCCTGTCTTATTAGCTTGTTGGAGTTATTCTCACTCAAATAAACATAGAGCTTCCCACAAATAGCCCTCAAGTCCATCCTTCAACCAGAGGGATCTGTCTAAAGCACAAATAGCCCTGTGACCCATTCTAGATGCCCACACGATGCCTCATCACCCATAGAATAAAACCAGGCTTATTCTCCTGAACACAAGGTGTCCCCCCCATTCCCTGCCTGCTAGCACTGCTGTTTCCCATCCCCCTCCCCACAGCATTAAGTTCCATGAGCAGCTACTTAAACCCATGCACCAGTCCATCTCTTGCCTCTGAGTTTCTCAATCCCACTACCCAGCCTACCCTCCCTGTCTCCTTGATGATGACTGTGTTATAATAATGTCTATGAAAAATATTCCTACTCTACTGGGCATGCTGGGACTTGTCTGTAATCCTAGCACTCGGTGAGGTAAGAATGAGATTCAGGCACTCAAGCTTTGGCAACATGAGTTCAAGTTGAGATAAGCCTGAGATTCAAAAGCACACATACATACACACACGTACACACATACACACACACACATACACACACACACACGAGCACGCACACACACACATATGTGTATAATTTTTTTTTTTTACAAACATAGTAATTGTCCTGCTCTTGTTATGACTTAGAATACAGATAGCTTGTTGGTGTGATGTTTCCTGGCCACACAGTGCCTCTTTTCCCCCCACCTTTTTTCACTGCTATGAGATCAGTAATATTCTAGAGGCTTCCAAGCACCAGCAGTGAAGTCAGCATTCAAAATCTGCAAATGACATGACCTGAAATACATCTCAGTTGATGTAAGCCCCTGGCCTTTTAGAGTCGGTTGTCGTTGCCCACAACAGCGTATCTTATTCTGACTGATGCTGGCCATCCTTACACCGGGCATTCTCTCTCCCGAGGTTCTGTGGTAGCTGCACGGCCGCACAAGGCTGGACAGCACAAACAACCTCCTATTGGAGGAAGTCCCTAGTTCAAAACTTTTGGCAGGAGGCAGCCTTTACCTCCCACTAAGGAAGCTAAAAATAGCAGACACTTGTTCCCCGGATCCTCACAGTGAGGGAACAGGCATGAGACCTAAGGTCATCCTTACAAGCGTCCCACTCAGGGCTTTGAGCCTTGATACAAAGTGGGGACAGTGTCGCAAAGTGTTGGTTTTACAGCTGCCGTATGTACTCTCCCTCCAGTGAAGTAAGAGCAAAAGCTGAGCCAGTGTGTATCGTGTAGTGACAAGATTAGCAGGATGTTTCAAACAGCCAAATGACCTGCTTGGGTTGTCGGTCTCTTAGTCTTCCCAGTTCCTGCGCACTTTCTGAGCCTCCCCCGGAATTCTCTCAGGAACTGTGCTGTAGCCAAGGTCCTTCGAGTCACCGATTCCCCTCACAGATTCTCTAGCGTTTCAGGAGCCTGTTACAGAGTATCCTGTTCCCAGGAACCCTCAAGAGCCTGTTACAGAGTATCCTGTTCCCAGGAACCCTCAGGACCCAACCCGATGTAGGGTCCACATGGAATCATCTTTCCATCGTATTTACTTTATGTCTCTGTGTGTTTCGTCTGCATGTGTGCCTGCACCCCTGTGGAGGACAGAAGAGAGTGTCAGATCCTCTGAGACTAGAGGTACAGGTGACATGCCATGTGGGTGCTGGACTCCTAAGAGACCAACCAGTTCTCTTACTGCTGAGCCATCTCCTCAGCCCCTCCAACCACATCTCAAGAGTCCAATTTCGCATCTTCAAAACATCCTATTTATTACCAAGACATAATGTAGTCCAACCTGGCCTCAGACTCATGGCAATCCTCCTGCCTCAGCCTCCTAAGCAAAAAAATATTAAAGATTTTTATTGTTATTTATCTGTCCATGGGACTGAATGGTGTGTGTGTGTGTGTGTGTGTGTGTGTGTGTGTGTGTGTGTGTGTGTGTGTGTGTATGTGTGTGCACATGCGTGCACGTGCCTGCCTTGGAGGCCAGATTCCTTGGTACTAGAGTTACAGGTAGTTGTGAGCTGTCATAGGTGCTTAAAACTGTACTGGGCCTCCTAGAAGCAGAGCGAGCATGCTTACCCACTGAGCCATCTCTCCAGAGGCCCCAAACTATTTTTGAAAAGCCCTAGCCCTTAATTCCTCTGGTGAGCACTAAAGGGAATTCCATTCCTGCGCTGTGCTCAGCCACACCATTCCTTTCTCTCCCCTCTTCCACTGCAACCAGGTGCCTCAACGCTGCCCCGCCCCACTCTCAGTCCAGAGCCTGTAGCTCTTTCCCTTTACCACCCAGGCCCCCACTGCCCTGGCTCGATGTTATCAACGATGTCTTACAGTGACTGGCTGGGTCCTTCCTTCTTCAGTTCACCTCCCAGATCATGTTACTCCGTCTCATTTTCCCAACGCTGCATCATGAATTCTGCAAGTCTGGGAATCAAACTGACCACAGATCTCTGTAAAGGTGTACCTCCCGGCCATACACCAACTCTCCTCGCTTCTGTGAGTTGCACCAGGTCACCGTTGCTTTTATTAAATTAGACACGTTCTAGCATCCAAGAGCGGAAAGCTACTCTTGAAAGCCTGCATTTCCAGGTTGTAAGAGAGCAGGCTGAAGAAATGACTCAGCGGTTAGGAGCACTCGCTCTTCTTGCAGAGGCCCTGGGAAGGTTCCCAGCACACACATCAGGTAGCACACAGCCACCGGTTACTCCAGCTCCAGGGGATACAATGCCCTCCTCTGACTTCTGTGGATGTTACATGCACACACACACACACACACACACACACACACACACACTGCATATACAGACAAACACACACACTGCATATACAGACAAACACACACAGACACACACACACACAGACACACACACACACACACGGTGCACATATAGACAAGAACACACACTCACAGGTGCATATACAGACAACTGCACACACATGCACATACAGGTAGGCAAACACACACACTTACACACAGGTGAACATACAGACAAGCACACACACACACACACACACACACACACACAGAAACATTGGGACCCCATTTCTTCATGGTAAGAATCAACCAGAGTCACCCATTTTAGAGACCACCACCCCACATTTCCTTGACCCCAGCTAGTGGTTCGAACACAAGCTGTTTCACCCTTGCTCCAGAAAGCACATCAAAAAGGACTAAAAATACCCATAGGTTAAATATCCTCTTTAGGGTCGGGGTGTAAGGAATGTCGCCAGGACATGAGTGTGCAGTATAAATCCTACAGAGGCAGAAAGGCAGAGGAAAGCAGAAGCACCCAGGAGAAAGGAGGGCAGTGTAGGGTTCAGGGAGAGTGGGCAGCACACAAAAGGGCTAATGGTCTACCAGACAAGGGAGCGCCATGTTCACAGTACCCTCTAGGCCAGCATTTCAGAGGTGCTGGTAATTGGCCCCTTGGCTGATCCTCGTCTGCCAGTCTGCAGTCATTTCTGCATCTGCAGGTTATCATTCACAGCTCAACTACTCTGAGCTTCAGAGGAGGTAAATAGTGTCCGTGGCTTGAAAGCAAGCTGCCTTCGGTTCCATTTTAAATGCACAGGAGAAAGGGCTTCTGAAAGAAGTCACAAGGTAAAACATTTCACAAAGAATATTTACCTCCTGTCTTTGTAGGGGTTTCTATTGCTGTGATAAAAAAACAAAAACACAACACAACACAACACCGCTCAACAAAACAGAAAAACCACTGTGACCAAACGCAATTTGGGAAGAAAGGGTTTACTTCACTTAGACTTCCAGACCACAGTCCATCGCTGAAGGAAGTCAGGGCAGGAGCTCAAGGCCTGAGCTAGGATCTGACACAGAGGCCACGGAGGGGAACTACTTACTGGCCTGCTCCGTGGCCTGCTCAGCCTGCTTTCTTACCCGGGACCACCAGCCCAGGAGGTGGCTCTGACCACAGTGAACTAGGCTCTCCCAGTCACCAATCGAGAAAGTGTTCTACAGGCTTACCCATAGCTCTGACCGGTGGGGGGTATTTTCCCAATTAAAGAGTCTATCTCAGGGGCTGGCTCAGTGGTTAAGAGCACTGACTGCTCTTCCAGAGGTCCTGAGTTCAATTCCCAGCACCCACATGGTGGCTCACAACCATCTGTAATGGGATCCAATGCCCTCTTATGGTGTGTCTGAAAACAGCTACAGTGTACTCACATACATAAATAAATAAATCTTAAGAAATATTGTTTTTTAAAAAAAGAGTTCCTCTCTTCCAAAATGACTCTGGTTGTGTTGACACGAAGATGAACCAGCACACCTTCAAATGACTCTGTTTCTCTCTCTGTCCGTGTCTCTGTCTGTCTGTGTTTCCCCCTCCCCTCTCCCCTCTCCCCCCCTCTCACTCCTCCCCACCCTGTGTCTGTGTGTCTGTGTGTCTGTAAAGGTCAGAAGAGGATGTTGGAGTCATTAGAATTGGAGGTACAACATGTGTGCTCGGGCCTGAACTGGTGTCCCCTGGAAGAGCAGCAAGTGTCCTCAACACTGAGCAGCCTCTCCAGCCCTTAGCTCACATTTTTATTAATCCTAATTTTCATATGCGCTTAGATCTATATGTATACACATACACCTACATAATCTAACCACTGGAGTAAAGCTTCATATGCCAGACTGTTTTCTTACCAGTCACTCTAGCAGATTACAAGTGTCCGGTGAGAATACTTCATGTTTGTATGTGTGCCTTTGTAGTGTACGTGTGCGTCTCTATGAAACAGAGTTTGAAGTCTTTGTATTCTTTCATTGCGAATGAAACTAAAACAGCACATTTCAAGCTGGCAAGGAGGTAACTCACAGTGATATTAATGCTAAAAAATAATATTAGCTACCTTTTCAGGACTGTGACCAAACATGTAAGGAAGACCAGCCAAGGGACAGGAGGATTTACTGGTCCATGGCTGGAAGACGCCATCTGCGGTGGCAGGTATGGTGTGTGTGTGTGTGTGTGTGTGTGTGTGTGTGTGTGTGTGTGTGTGTGTGGTGTCAAGGCTGCAGCAGCAGACACAAGAGGCTGCTCGTTTACATCTCTTTGGGGACAGGTTACAAACCCTATGGTCCGCCCCTCAAGAAGCACTTCCTACAGCTCCCTTCCACCTCCCAAAGGTTCCTCAATCTTCCAAAAACAGTGACACTAGGTGGGGACCGGATTTCAAACACAAGAGCTTGCGGGACATTTTACATCTAAACCACAGCTGTGTCAAATGAAACCCTAGATTGTGAAGGAATGTTGGCCAAACATGATTCCCATCTCAGGGAAATTGAGATGTCAACGTTTATAGAAATATGTCACATGATTTTTGCTTTTCAAGGAGGATCTGGGAATTTGAAACAAAGGGCCGCTGAAGGTAGAGGAGGGTGACAGTTCATCTTCACTCACGTCGTTATGAGAGGATTCATAAATAGTAGGTTTGGCTTACTTTACATGTGTTTAACTCCTATTTTTTTTTAAAAAAAAACGATAATTGTCTTGGCATTTTCTTCTCTCTAATCTTTGAGTATCTCATATACAATAATCATGAACATCAGCCTTTCTGCAGACTGATTTCTCAAATATAAAAGATGTATTCATTTTGGAGAGTAATTGGGACTGTTTAGTTAACCAAGGATGCACAGGACATGGGACCCTGGCAGCATTCCGCCAGGGAATTGATCCTGGAGAAACTCCTGTGCATGTGCACAAGGGTGAGCTCAGAGCATTATTGGTTTATGCCTTCTATTAATAATAAAATGGATACATTCTATTCAATTGACTACACAGAACTTAAAAGGATCTAACCCCCACACCCCACACACACACACACACACACACACACACACACACACACACCACACACTCACACACACACACACACACACACTCACACACATACACGCACACGCACACTCACACACTCATACACACACACATCACACATACACACATACATACATACACACTCACACACACACATATACACACCCACACACATACATACACACTCACATACATCACACACACACATACACACACACACACACACACACACACACACACACACACACACAGCCTCATTTCCTCAGCATCATTCCTCATTTTCTCACTTTCTCCATCCCCACCACAAGATCTCAGGCCCTTTCTCTTCTAAACAAATCTCACCTGTTGCTGCCCTACACTTTCAGGTGTGTGTGTGTGTGTGTGTGTGTGTGTGTGTGTGTGTGTGTGTGTGGCTGGCTGGCTGGCTGGCTGGCTGTGATGCCATGGCATACATACAGAAGTTAGTGGATGACTTTTGGCAGTTGCTTTTGTCCTTCTATCATTGGTTCTAGGGACTGAATGTAGCAGCTCTCTGGGCTTGGTGGCAAGTGCCCTAACCCACTGAATCCTACCAAGCTCTAAATTATAGTTTACAAATGCCTTCCTCAGGGCCAGCCAGGGACTGCCCCACCTGGGGATCCATCATGTCTGCAGACACCAAACCCAGCACTGTTGCTCTGGTCAAGAGGTGCTTGCTGACAGGAACCTAGTGTGGCAGGTCCTGAGGAAGTCCGGCCAGCAACTGACCAATGCAGATGTGGATGCTTGGTCAGACTGAGCTCAGGGAACCTGGTTGGGCAGTTGGCAGAAGGGCTGGGGCAGAGGGGGATTGCAACCCCATTGAAAGAGCAACATAGGCTGGCCTGACACCCAGTTCTCCCAGAGTCTGGATCACCAAGCAAGGAGTGTACCTGGAGGGATCCATGTCTCCAGAAACACACGCAGCAGAGGATGGCCTTGCCTCACAGGAGGGGTAACTGGGATGTAAACAAATGGAATGATTAATAAAATAAAATTACCTTTCTTAAGGCTATTTCCCTTTCCTATACTACCATAGGAAGCTTTACTCTGTGTGTGTGTGTGTGTGTGTGTGTGTGTGTGTGTGTGTGTGTGTGTGCTTGTGTATATGTTTTGGCGCTAGAAACTGAACTCAGGGCAGCTCACATGCTAGGCAAACCTCTGTCACTGAGCTATAGACGCCACAGCGAATTTTCCTTGTTATTTTCAAATCTTGTTTTCTGTGATGGTTTTTATTTGTTTGAATACAACCCTTCCCCATATTTATTCGTGTGAATACAACCCTTCCCCATATTTATTCGTGTGAATACAACCCTTCCCCATATTCGCAACTGTGGGCAGGTTGTGGTTTGGCATGCCTTTAATCCCAGCACTGTGGAGGCTGAGGCAGGAGGATCTCCTTGGGTTCTGAACTAATTTGGTCTACAAAGGGAGCTGCAGTCCGGTCACAGCCAAAAAGTGAACCTTTGTCTCAAAGCCAAAGAACAAACAAACAAACAGATACAACCATTACCTACTTGTCCACTCCACTTTAGCTGCTTTCTTATGAAAACTGAAATGCTGTGGCCCATGCGCTACTCAGCCATTGGACGCAGCGGCCAGAGCAACACCTGGAGTGCCACTCCACTAACTGTGTGCTAGCATCTGTGGTAGCTTCTAGAATGGCTGTTGCAGAAGGCCTGTGCTCTAAAAATGAATCCATGGAATGTTTGTCAAATTGAATCTTACCAAATCTTCACTTGTTTGTGGCTACTTATGTCTGTCTGCCTACCTACCTACCTACCTCTGTCTATTGAGACGAGGTCCCACTATGTAGTCTTGGTTAGCCTAAAGCTCACTATGGAGACCGGGCTGTCCTTGAACTCAGAGAAATCATAAGAGATTCGCAGGCCTCTGCCTCCCGAGGGCTGAAGTTAAAGGCATGCGTCAGCACTCCTGGCTACTTTTCTTGAGAAGAAACATAGATGATTCTCTCAAGAAGATAATTCTGAAAACAGCATGCGTGTGTTTTCACTTGGAAGCCTGGAGAACAATCTTAATTCTTGGAAAGGATGACTTTGAAATAATTGCTAAAAATAATTCTTGGTTTTTTTATTTCTTCGTTTGATTTTCAAAGAATATGTGGGGCAAAGTGCCAAGGGGTGGACCTCATGTTTTTCCTGAATACAGGACTCTGGGGTATTTTGATTCCGATGATAAAAGCAAAACTTGGAACACTAAGGAGAGAGCACTCTGTACCTGACAGCAGATGCTGTTTGGTATATATGTACGTGAATTTGAATTCCCAATGAACCGGATTTTGCCGAAACTGACTTCACAGTCTTACAAGACAAAACAGAGGTCAAGGTCACCAGGATAAACTCTAAGGTTTCTGATTCATTGTGGCAGCGGGAGACTTTGTAAACAAGTCCATCACTCCTCCATTCTTCTCGTAGCCTTGCAAGTGTCGTGGTGAGACCTTGACAGATGGACCTGGATCCGTTAATTCCCTTTACAGAGAATTTAGGAGAGCAGTTAAGCTCCCAAGCACCCGCTGCTTTAGGAAGAGGGTTCCCTATCCATCACAGATCCAGGACGGAAGAGCTCAGCTAAAACTGCGTATTTAGATGCCTCATCCCCAATCAATGAAGACTGATGCTGTTTTTCTTTGTCTTTCTGTCCTTGAAATTTAAGAAAGATAACTCCGGTGGTGGTTTTTGTTTTGTTTGTTGTTTTCTTCCTTATCTGTTTCTAACCTCAAAAAAACACACGAGCTATTTTAGCCAGGCTTGGCAGGAGAGCTCATCTATGACTGAGAATCTAAATAGAACAAGTTTGAACTACTTTTCAAGGAACAGGTTCTTTCCACACACACCCATTTGGACTGCGCATAAGACACTCACGATCAAAATACGATGACATCACAATCTCCTGCTCCTTACTATGCTTGTTCAGAACATGAATGCCATTAACCTGTTATTGTTGCTATAGAGTTTTATATATAAATGTATCAGGCTGGTAAGAGTTAGGCCAGAGCAATTTAAGCCTAGAAATGAATGCAGAAACCGAGGCAGGGCATTTAGCACAGAGATCAGACAAGGTATTTCTCCATCTGCGATGGTTGACTTTGATGGTCAACTTTATGGGATTTAGAATTGCCATGGAGACAAGGCTCTGGGCACATCTGTGAGGATGTGTGTAGACTGGGTTGACTGAGGTGGGGTGGCCCACCCTAACTACAGGTGGCACCATTCCTCTGGCTGAGATTCAGGACTGAATACAAAGTGAGCCTCTAAGCACCAAGATTCACTACTCGCTCCTTCCTGACTGTTGCTGACTGGGGCCAGCCCTCTCAACCTCCTGCACTGTGACTGCCCCACCATGATGGACAGTTCCCGCAAACCGTTAGCCAAAACCTTCCTTCCCCAAGTAATTCGTTCCAGCAATATGTAAAGAAACTATTACACTATCAAAATTAAGAGTTGGGCTGGAGAGATGGCTCAGAGGTTAAGAGCACTGACTGCTCTTCCGGAGGTCCTGAGTTCAAATCCCACAACCGCATGGTGGCTCGCAACCATCTGTAATGGGATCTGATGCCCTATTCTGGTGTGTCTGAAGACAGCTGCAGTGTACTCACATACATAAAATAAATAAATCTTTTAAAAAAGAGAGAGAGAATAAAACAGTCAAGTCTATATTATACCTATTTTTAAATTTATTTTTTCTGGGACCTCATTTTAACATATTTTATAAGAACTATCATTCATCTGTAGACGGGCAATAAAATTAAGAAAGCCGGGCCTTACCACAGATAGCTTTAGAGTCCTGGTTTTACAGTAAGGCCATAGTTAATCTTGATCTTAGACTGAAGACAGAGAAGTGATAATAAAGCCATAATTTTTATAAATTACATAATAATATAAAGCCGGAGTCCTGCACCATTCCTGTACCCTCAAGTGGTCACTGAGCATGACGGGGCAGAGGGTCATAGGTTACCTGTATATGCTGGGGTTGTTGACTGTCATGAATCCTTGAGAAAGATGTGAGGTACCTGACAAAGCAGATTTCTCGGTACTCATTACCTACCTATCTCTCCTCTGGGAATGTTGCGGTTTCTAATTACCTTTGAGGCTGGCTTCAGTTTATGCAACCACAGTGGACTAATAGTACTCAGTCCACTCACACTTGAGGTAATATTATGTCACCCAGGAATCTGGAATTAGAACCCCGGATGGCTAAGCGATTAGGTCATAGTAGGCACATGAGCTGAAAATGTCAACACTTGCTGTCACACCACACCAAAAGCCACAGGCAAGCCGATGTGAGCAAGGGAACACGCAGTCACCGAGTGAGTGGAGGGCTGGAGGCCGAAGAAGGGAGAAGAGGGCAAAGGTGAAGCAAAGAAGAAGCCAAGAGGGCAGTCCTGTCAAAACGTGAACCAGGGTCTGTTAAAGCAACCTTAGAATCCCGCTTTGTCATCTGCAAGCATTATCGACTGCCTAAGGGCGTCCGTGGAAATTTTTCTTTTTTTTTTTTGACTTTGGCTTTGACTATTTTTGAGACAGGGTTTCTCTGCGTAGCCCTGGATGTCCTAAAACTCATTTCTGTACACCAGGTTGGCCTTGAACTCAAAGATCCGCCTGCCTCTGCCCTCTTCGTACTGGCAGGAAAGACACACGTCACCAACAGCCAGCGAATCTTCCCTTTCGTCTGCCTAACTTCATTCCCTCCTACTCCACATTGGCTACGTGGACACATTCTTGGCAGAAGACTTTGGGGTCTGCCTGTAATGCTGGTGGGTTCTTCCTCGGTGTCCCACAAAACTGGATTTCTCATCTCCAACACTGCGTCCCAGAGAAAGCTGGGAGTGTGGTTCAGCGGTAGAACACCGAGGGAGAGGCCCTGGATTGGATCTCTGGTACTGACTGCCTCTCTGCTCAGAGAGACCTTTACCACACTACTACCTCCCCAGACTTATTCATAGCATCATCTCTGCCCTTTATGACCCATTTCCCCATTTGGTCCCCACGTTTATGGACTTTGGGTATATTCTTCCACTGCCTTGTTTTACTAATGCAAATGTCCGTATGTTTTTGTTCCCCCTCAGTTTTTTTTTTTTTTTCCAGACAGGTTTTTCCCATATCCTGGCTAGCCTGGTACTTACTAGACCAGGCTACCCTTGAACTTACTTTCTGCCTGCCTCTGCCTCCTGAATGCTGGGGTTAAGGGGGTGCTCTACCATACCCAGTTCCCTTCTGCTTCTGATCTGAAGGGCAAGCACTCTGCAGGCACCGCTTTGACCAGTCATCCAGGAGATGCTCACAAGTCTCTCTTTCCATAGTCCTCCCTTGTGTGGGAGAGCATGGCTTCTTCACTAGTAGCTCACAGCAATGGCCTTTGTATGGCTCTTTGTCTTTTGACACTGCAAAAATGCTGGAAAAGCTATTAGCTTGAGTTTAGACTCTTTACTTTTGATGATCTATTTTTTGAATGATGTCTTGGACTTAAGCTTTATGAACAACTCATTTTCTCATCCTCCTTTCTTTATTTGAGATGAGGTTTCACTATGCAGTCTTTTCGTTTTATCCTTGTTTGTGTTCATGGTCTTACTGTGTGACTCCTCCTAGCCTTGGACTTGCTGTGTAGACCAGGCTGGCTTTGAACTCACAGAAATCTGTCTGCCTCTGCCTCCCAAATGCTGGGATTAAAGGAGTATGTTACCATTCTTTTGTACATTGAGATGATTGGGGAGAGTTTCTGTTCATTATAACTAAATGATGGTTATGGTCATTAACTCTCCTTGTGGACCAATTTTAAATCATACTTTGAGGAAAACTCTTATTTCAGGCAGAAGAAATTGGTTTCTTCCCCTAGAAGCCTTGTATTTTTTTCTTTTTCATATTGCTTATGCCACTCTTTACCTGGTTTGTATATAAAACACTCTGCATGTATCTTCCTAAACGGACAGTGGGCCAATGCAGATGAAGAAACATATTCCTAATCCTTTTATCATCTCTGGCCCAGAAGAGTGTAGACACCTTGAACTAGTAACTAATGATGAAATGAATACATGTAACAGGTTCATCTAGAATATGCAGTGTCTCTAAAAAGTGTCCATGTCATGCCTCCTGTAACACACCTACACAGAGATGTCATAAAGAGCTGGATGTAAAAATAGTAAAATTATAAGGAAAACTATAGGAAGTTACAAGGAAAAAAATAAGTGAGGTTTACTATTTGTTTCTTCAGTTAATGATAGGGGTTTCTGAACCTTGAGCCTTGAAACTACCTTACACTTCACAACAAGCCTCGTTTTGGATCCTTGTAGAAAGCACTACCAAGGTTTTCTCAGAGCACCAGTATGTGGGCCTTCAGGGATGTCTCACATGCTGGCTCAAATATAATATTCAGAGTGAAGCCCATTGCTGTAGCCACGTGGAAGAGTGGCAATCACATTGTTCTGCTCAGAATTTCCATTGCTGCATGGGCTAGTGGCCTCTGTTAGCCTTTTAACTGGGAGGAGGAGGAGGAGATGTTTGTTATGTGGTCAAGCTTTGCCTAGACTCTGACAGGTCACGCCACTTGTGGACGGATCTTGTGCAACTATGAGGTTGTGTTGTTCTGGGTGGTGCGTCAGAGCTGAAGAGATAGAAAGACAGCTTTGTTCTGCCTGTTGGGGAGGATGGTGGAGTCAATGCCTCTCCACATAGCAATTCCATCTTTTGAAAGCAAGACACACTTCCAGTCATCCTGTAGTATAAGGTCTCTTCCCCACAGTTGCCACCACAATAAACCCTGCTGCCAGTGCATAGCAACATGTTGCTGGTTGGCTCAAGAGCTGTCTATATACCAAGATCTGGGTATAAAACTCATACTCTGGGGATTCTTATGGCAGAACTGCTGAGAGCTGTGTCTGACTCAAGGTCGACCAGATGCCTGATTGATCGTGACTGGAAAAACAGACAGTGGGAAAAGCTCCAAGATTTAGAAGTATCCTGTGAGATAAAAGGAGCCAAGTACTTCACTGATACAGGTAGGCCACTTGACCAACACACAGATCTGTTTGGACTGTGGGCTACTACTTTAGGTAGCTAACCTGAAGTAAAGCAAACGCTAGAAAGGACCCGCCTGTGTCACAGCCTATAATTTATGTCTCCCCTGCTCAATCCTGTCACTTCTCCACAGAAGTGTGCAGGTATGAAGGCTACCTGTTTTCTGGGAGCTAGGAGAAAAAGGAAATCTGTTTGGACTCAATTTTGCAGATTGTTAGGCCCTAGTCCAGCAGATCTGGTTACTAGTTTTTCCCAGTGCTAGAAACCACCTTGCCAGGGATCAGTATCCCTGACCCCTTAAATGAAACTGTCTTTTCCACAATTCTTTCTACAGCAGACAGCCAGCTGTAAGCCTCTGGTTCTGGCACTCGCCAAGGATGAACTGTTACCTAGCATTGAGCCGTATGTAGCATTCCTTAGCACATTCTTCCCTGGTGCTAACGCCTTGGCTTCTGATATCTGCTTATAGTCAGTCTCAGTTCAAATCTATCCAAGATTCCATTTTCTGGTCTGTAGACCTAGGAGCCTTTCATTTCCATCTGCCTCTGTTGTTGACTGACATGCTGCTGTTGCCCTGGGTAATTTCTGTCTTATCGACTCTTACAGGCTGGGCTGATTCATTAGCCTTTCCAGAGAGGAACTGTTGTTCAAGCTTCATTTCAGCAAACCACCAGCAAGTGGGTTGTCCAGCCTTCCCCTGCTTTCAAGTGCCTGAAGTGCAGCCCCAGTCAATGGCTTCCAAGAAGTCTTATGAGTAAGACACAGAGGGGTTGCCTTCCTCCCTTAAGGCCCTGATTGTTTTGTTACAGTGTACTTAATCTGAGATGCTGATAACTGAAACTTGGCAAGCTTGCTCTTGGAGCAAACAGCATGAGTTTTTGGGGATATTATAGCCATTGACTCTACGTTCTCAATATTGTCCCCCCAAACCCACATCAGATGCTGATGGAAGCTATGAGTAGTCTTTAAGTAAAAGAGTGGTAAACCCTGGCCGCCAGGAATTTGGGAATCAGATCACTGATTTCATATCCAGCTTTGTTGCTAACTGCTAGGGTTTCCTAGGAGAGCGCTGTCTCTTCATTTTGACAACAGATCGATTGCATTCCTAAACCAAAGTTCAGTTTTAAATCTCAGATCAGATTTCTGAGTCATCTTACCCGTGAGGATTAGCTAACTCCTGACAAGTTTCTCCCATGTTCATGGTTCTTTAGGACATAAACTATATGGTTCACGGGGCACTATCCGGCTGAGATACTACTTCCTGATCAGAGAAGGAACCATGAATATTATTTAACAGCTCCATCTCTCCACTTGCTGATGAAAAAGGGGTGGATAGGCAATAAGGTATGGCTTCATTCCCAGTGAAGACAGCAGCTTCCAAGTGGTCAAGAACACTCCCATCTCTGCTTTGATCATAAGCTTCTTACTCCTCTGTCAATATAATGCACATGTTCACCCTCCAAGTGTAATAGGGGATCAACTGTTGGCCAGAGGCGTTCCCTAGGTGTGCGATACATGCCATTATGACCATTTTTGAGGTACCCCATTGTGAAACCTGATTGATGCTCACTGGGAAAAATCTAGATTCCTATTTTTGGTCCCTCATCTGGGGCCCAGGATTTCAACTCTGAGTCTGTTATATAGCTAACTTTGAAAGTTTCTGGAACTCTGGGCAGACATGCCAGTTCAGACATTTAACTCTAGCACTCAAGAGGCATGTTTATTCGAGCTCAAAGCCAGTCTGATCTACTGAGTGAGTTCCAGGCCAGTCAGGTCTGGATGGTGAGACTAGAAACATTACTGGAGGCTGGGCCTGGTGGTACATACCTTTAACCCCAGTACTCTGGAAGTAAAGACAGGTGGATTTCTGTGAGTTCAAGGTGAGTTTGGTGTACAAAAAGAGTTTGAGGCCAGTTAGGGCCATACAGTAAGGCCCTGTCTCAAAACACCAAAATAAATGGAGAGAGAGAGAGAGAGAGAGAGAGAGAGAGAGAGAGAGAGAGAGAAATTAGTTCCTGGGATTCTTTTTATAAAACATATTTTCCCAAAGAGGCCACTGATAGACCAAAGGGAGGCAGGCACATCTGGAGGAAGGGCACTGGTTAGGGGTTAGGGACAGATGCAAGGGGACAGGAGGAAATGACTGACCAAGTGTGTGCACTGGAGATAAAGTGGAAGCCCCGGAGAGTGGGACAGTGAAGGCTATGCCAAAGAATTTGGCAGTTTTTTGTTTTTGCTTTTTTTGGTTTTTTTTTTTTTGTTTTGAAACAGGATCTTACTATGTACTCCTGGCTGGCCTTGAACTCAGAGATCCACCTGCCTCTGCCTGCCTGAAGAGGTTTGAAAAGAAGCACAGATATTTCTGTAAGTGCACAGCAGTTTCTGGACGACGTTTGAGTATGTGCCCCCTACTACAGACCTTAATTTAGGACTTGGAAACGCCTTTAAGCCATTGAGTCAGGGTTTTCACTCTGCATAGTTGTCGTGGTTTGTAATGATTTCCACTTTGTCAGGGCTTTCATGAAGCACACATGCAAGTAGGAGCAAGTCACAGAAAGGTCCACACCTGCTTAGAAGACAGCAGCTCCTTCATTCCCAAACAAAGCCAACTTGTCATGGGAGGTGACACCTGAAAATCGAGTCAGGAGTGCAGTGTTCCACATGTCATCAGACACCTACTAGCCCTACTCCTACCTACTAAGAATCACTCAAAGATGGACTTTTTCTCAGTATGCTGTTAAGTTGTAGAGAGCAGGCATGTGAAGCCCTGGCTTCTATCGCCAGCACCACATAAAACTGGGCATAGTATTGATTGCCTATAATCTTGGCACGCAGGAGATGGAGAGAACATTAGGAATTCAAGGCCATTCACAGCTACTTAGGATATTTGAAGCTAGTCTAGGAGATATGAGACCCTGTCTGCTTTTAAAAAGTGACCCTGGACTTGCACCAGCACTTCTGAGAAGCCAGCGGAGTGTTCCAACCTGAAAAAAAGGAAGGTGGTTGCAATGTTTTAGATGGAAAGAACACAGTCTCATCTCCCCACTTCTCAGGGAGAACCGAAGGCTACCTTCTGCAATCCTACAGGGCTGCTGACTCTCAGGAGGTGGAGTCTGACCCAGTTTTAAAGATGATCTATGTGGCATGGCGTGCTGCTCTCTGGGAAGAGGAAAATGTAGATTAGAAAACCAACTGTTCAAAATGAGTAGGAATTTCTGGTCTAATGTTTCAAGACTTAACCAACATATCCATCTGAAATTCTATTTCAGGAGGCTTCATCTGACCTACATGTGTCCATTTGACAAATAGTTACTGGGTACTTTGTATCAGGCACTGCTTTATAGACTGAGGGTGCAGTACGGGGAATTTCTGCACTTAACATTCTACTGGGGAAAGATAGTCATTATACAAAAACGTACATGAGCAAAAAAAGGGTGGAAAAAACCAAGAAGATCAACTATGACAGGGATGCTATTTTGTAATAGTAATATTTTGTATTTAGTAATAATAAAGATAGTGAACTTAGATGACATTTGAGCAGAAATCTAAATCATAGGAGTCAGTCCTGGGATCTTCTGGATGACCCAAAGAGAGATCCTAGCAGGATGTCTCTGCAGCAGGTACAAAGCTCTCGCAGTAGAAACCTGTTTGGCCGCTTTGAAGACCATGTAGAAGGTTGGTGTGGGTACAGCAGAAGCCGGGGATGGAAGAGTGGTGGTCTGGGAGCTTATTTATAGAAGTTATCAAGTATCCAAAGCCGGGCAGGTCAAAGAAAAAAACTTTGGAGTTGAAAGCATTGAAAAGCCACTTCAGGGGAGGCTTCTGATAGCAACATGACTTGCAGGAAGGATCTTCGGGCTACTGTGTATCTATTAGACTATCTGTAGCAAAGGGGAAGTGTCCATCAAGAGAGAGCAGAGGAAAACCACAGGGGAGAAAAGGGCAATTAGAGCTAGAGTCCTAAGCGTCCAGGAACTGAGCATTATTTAAACCTATTCTGAATGCAAGCAACCTATTTAAGGAGTGGATTTGGTGGGTGACAGAACATGATCAGTAGGGATCGTCACAGCCTTTATCCTTAACATTAAACAAGAGCTATATTTACTCTAGTAGTGCAGTATAGGGCAGATTTGACTCTGTGCTCAGGCATCTGTGTGGTGGTGGTGGTGGTGGTGGTATATATATTTGTATGAATTGTAACTTTAGTTTTTGTGTTTTGAGACAGGGTCTGTCTATGTAATCTTAGTTGTCTTGGAACTTGCTATACAGACCAGGCTGGCCTGGAACTCAGAGAGTTTCTTCTGTCTCTGCCTCCTGAATGCTAATATTAAGGTGTACGTACCACCCTGCCCAGCTAACTTCAGTGTTTGGTATACAACATTTATTATAGAGTCAGAAGGATCAGGAGTTCACGGGCATCCCAGACTCCTAGGAAGTTCAAGGCTAACTGGAACTACAAGAGAAGCTATCTCAAACAAATGATTCAACCATCAAGTTCTCAGAACAGTACCTGCCATATATTACAGGCTTAATATTTACTAAATTAAAACCAAAGTAGTAAGGCAACTGGGTTTAGTAATTAAGTATACCTTCTATGGATTTCTGTGTATAAGCATAGTCATAATTTATAATCATGATTCATCAGAAACCTTCACTTCTTGGTAATACTTATTAGAAATCACCTAATTTACACATCTGACAAAAGGGAAAGCCCAGAGTAAAGAGAGAAATAAAGCTCAAGGCCCATGTTCATGGTAGGGGAAACCTGCCGGCAGGTCTCCTGATCCCGATAATTATTCTATAGCACATTGTGCTTTCCTCTCAAGAACGCCAATGCTAACTTCAGAATGTTAAGTGAGTTTTTCAAGGAATACCCTTAAAGAGTTCATTTGAAACTTGGCTAACATGGAATCGGACTCCATGTCATAAGCAGATAATGTAAATGAATTACTGTGGTGTGTGATGAACCCTTGGTGATGAAACCTTCAGCAATGAGAGCAGATGTGTCAGGCACAATCGTAGCATTTAATGTGCACTACACAGATAATGCATTTCGTTTTACAAAATTTTGTTAACAAGCAAAGGCATCCTTTTAATGTGTCTGCATAGCTAGGAAAACACTTACACTTGACAGCAAACTTTAGCATACTCAAAGAATTTATTTTTGCACTATCAAAACTCATCTTCCGTTTAATTCCAGCAAAACAGGCATTGTGCATGTCAGCCTCATAAGCAAGGAAAATGGAACGAGTCCTTTTATCAACTATACAGATCAAACCAAAGACTTGCTAGGAGAAATTTGTAATTAAAAATACAAATATCTGTAGCCAACTCTTGAGGTGATTTCAGCGCCAAGACAGTAACTCCTTCCAAGGATTTTTACAAAGAGGCGTCAAATATGGTCTAGGCAAGGAAAATACAGCACGGAAAGGCAGAAGGGTTTAAGTCTTTATGTGAGTCCACACCCAGGTGTAATAAGCCTGGTTCGAGGGTGGAGGAGGCAATTGGGAGTCAACTGCAAACATCAGCCGAAAAGTTGAGAGAGCAGGCGCGTTTGGCTGCTTACCATATAGGTAAACCAAGCAGCTCACAACGGACAACTGTGGAAGAGTGAGCCAATATGACAGAAACAAAGCATTAAGTTTTGTTTGCAGTCGCTTCCACCAGTACAAATAGATGCCACCGAGGGCAGAATTTTACATCTACTACCCTTAAACACTCTCTAATCCCTGTCAACGGATTGCTTAAATACTTTTCATGAACAACTTAAAAAAAATAAAAGGGTCACAAGCCTTTGATCCCAGCTTTTTGAAAGGAGGAGAGGGGTTGGGGGATTTAGCTCAGTGGAGAGGCTGCACAAAGGCCCTGGGTTCGGTCCCCAGCTGAAAAAAAAAAAAAAAAAAAGAAAAAAAAAAAAAAAAAGAAAGGAGGAGAGGCTGAGCTGAGGCCAGCCTGGTCTACAGAGCGAGTTTCAGGACAGCCAGGACTACACGGAGAAATCTTGCCTCGAAAACCAAAAAGTCAAGACATACTACTAAAAAGTCTTTTGGGGTAAAGGGAGTATCCAAGGAATACAACGCGCATTAATTACCGTTGAAAGATTAGCACAGAAGTCTTTTCCATCATCCGCCTGTCTCTGAGCTGTAAACCTTAAGCCAACGAAACAAAACAAAACAATCCCCGCCCACGCATTTTAAACGGATGAAATAATGCCTTTAAAAGTGCTTAGCGCAGTGTCTGGCCCATAGGAACCACTCAACAAATTACGGTTATTAGACTTCCGAGCTCTCAACCATTCGGGATTCGGGTTCTCATTTTCAGGGGATGGAACGGGCCACAGATGGCAGCAGCCCCGACAGTCTCCGGTTTCAAGCAGGAACCTACTCAGTATTGCCAAACAAACCAAGGAAACCATCCATGCAGCCAGGCGAGGCCATCGGTCCGCGAGTCTCAGCACCCACCCCTTGCTACAGACGCCAAAGGCGGGGCTGAACCGGAGCCTGAGCCGGATCTGGATCCCCGTTCTCGATCTCACCCTGGCTCATAACTATCCTTGGGCAGGGTAGGCGGACAGGGCAAAACTCCAGAGCTAACCCAGCCCGACCCACCTTCGCCGGCGCCCACCACACCCCTTCCGGCTGGGGCCCCGCCCCTAACAATGACCCCGCCCCTCCGGGTCCATCCCGTTTACAGGCCCCGCCCCCAGCCCCGCCCCACCGCGAGCCGGGCGCTTAGTTCTTTCAGCCCGCGGGCAGCCACGTCCTCCCCTGACGCTCTGAGGTCACCGACCGGGCTGGCCGGCAGGGGGCGGAGGGACGGAGGGAAGATGGCGGCCGAGGCCGGATATTGGCGCCGCCTCCCCCAGTCGCGGAGCCGGCGCAGATGAGGCGGCTCGGCTGGGGCCAGCGGCGCTTCGCAACCCGAGCCGGGGGGACCCTGGCGGTGGGGCCTGGCCCTGCTCTATGCCGGCGCCTCGGCTAGCGTGAGCGGTGGCGGTAACGCCTCTCTCCCCCGTGCTTCCCCTGCGGCTTGGGAGTCGGAGCGGGCGGCGCGGCCGGCATGGAGGACGTTAACTCCAATGTGAACGCGGACCAGGAGGTGCGGAAGCTGCAGGAGCTGGTGAAGAAGCTGGAGAAGCAGAACGAGCAGCTGAGGAGCCGCTCAGGAGCCGTGCAGAGTGCAGGCCTCCTCGGGCCGGGCAGCCCTGCTCGGGCCGGCGTGTCCACCCCTTCCTCGGGCGCGGCGTCCCCTCGGGGCTTCCCGCTGGGCCTGGGCGCCAAGGCGAGCGGCGGGGCGGGCTCGGGCCCGCGACGGACCAGCAGTGAGGATCTGCGGGACGCCACCTCCTTGCTGGCGGCTGGTGAGGGCGGCTTGCTGGACGAGGTAGAACCGCTGCGGCCCGACGAGCTGGAGCGCTTGTCAGGCTGGGAGGAGGAAGAAGAGAGCTGGTGAGCGCGGGGCGCCGGGCCGTGTGGGCCTGGGGGGGAGGGGTGTCCCTGGGGAAGCAGGGTGGGCTCGGCTGTGGTGGGGACGCAGGCTTTCCCTGCTTCTGCTGCGGGCAGGTTGGCTGGAGTTTGGGGGTTCGAGGCGTGCCTTGGAAACGGGTCTGTAGCTAGTTCTCTTCTGGGTCGTGGAACCTCTGGGTGCTGGACCCAACTGGACCCAGATGGGGTCTGTGGCTTGGCACAGTCCCGGTGGGCCCGCACGCTCAGAGCACTCAGAGGTACCAGGCTGCTTCGTAGGAAGTGATCCTGCTTTGTGTGAAAGACTGGCTTTCGGATGGTGTTCTGAGCGTTTTGGATATAGGGAGAGGTCTGCTTCAAGAGGTAACGACCAGGTGCGGGGACACACAGAGTAGCAGTCAGGGCTTTGGACTTGAGTGAGATGGGTATGTTTGTGGGGAGGCCGGGTTAACGTCACCCCCCTTTGGGTAGTTGGGGTAAAGCTTTGCTTTGTGTGTGTATGTGAAGAGGGCAGTGGAGGGATGGGGCTGCTTTGTGTGAAGTCGGCGGCGGTGGAACAGGAACCCTGAATTTTATTTTTGAGAACAAGAATTGGGTCTGACATAATTTCGGAGCCGTGAAGCAGTAGCCACCATAGCTGACTATCATTTCCATGCCATTCTGGAGGCAGAGAAAGAGTCCTATTTTAAAAATCCAGACCAAAGCCGTAATTGTCATGAGGCACCTCTTGATGAGCTTGTGACCCCACACCTTAAAGTCACACTTTCGTTAGGCCACGAGAAGCTTTCCCTCTAGTTTTATTTTTGATTTAAAAACACCTGCTGGAAATTAGCCTCACAAATTCATCCGTTTTTGAAGTCCTAACTTTTAGCTAGAACATTTATGCTGTTGACATTAAAACTTCTCTGAGGTCGAAATCTCTCGTGGACTGGTATCCAGGCCTCTAGCATTGAAGAATTCTAAGCACTGCCTAGCTGGATGTAGGCCCTAGATTTGTCACTTAAAGGTTTATGACCTTGGAGAAGTTACTTGGAGCTTCACTTCTTTTCCTCAGGAAAATTCTCATTCTTGTGTAGAGTTCTGAAGATTAGGTCAGATAATCCACGTGTACTTTTAGCACTGGGCTAAAATAAATTCTCCAGGACTGGGCACTATTAGCCTTAAGCCTGGCTATTTAAATCAACACTATTTTGTGAGTTTGCATGTGATCCCTGCTGTGGGAGATTCTAAAGATTCTTAAGTGCTGATGCCTGTGTGCGAGGCCCTGGCAGTCATATTGAGAGCTAAGTCTTGGTCAGTTAAACAAGGTAGCAATGTGTATAGTGAAGTGAGAGAGTTATAGAACAGCACTAGTGCCTTGGTCCAGATACTAGGCCAAACTTTTAGGAGACTGTAGAAGTCAGAGAGGGAACTAGGAACATTCCAGCATTTTACGTGTCACAGCTACAAGAAGTATTTTTAACTCATATTTAGGACCATATGAGTGACAGGCCTTGCTTCTTGCCAAGAGATACCAAGTATTAGTAGAATGAGCACAGTAGTTAGAACACGCTCATGTTAGTGACCCTGTCCTCTGAAGGGATCCTGTGCATGTGCACTTTGAAAGAATCCAGAGTCATCCAAGTATCATCACAGCCCTTCCAAGTGATGATGAGATCAGTGCTCATGGTAGTGAGGATTGGCTGCACCCACCAGCCCGTTTTAGATGGATTGGTAGAGCACAGTGACTCCACCAGGCGGGCACCAAGCAAGTCTTTAGCTGCTTTGGTTTCTGAGCATGAATTTGTCAAGGTAAAGCAAGTACTCTTAGGTGAGCATGCCAGGAGTTTGTTTTGACCACGTGATTCCTACTTACTCTGTTTCACATGGTTTCATGTCTTGGTGCTATAGATATCTTATGCTTTTTCCTGAAAATGCTTATGGGATTTAAAATCTGGCCCTGAGTTCGACCTTAACTGTGATAGGTCAGGGGAGAGTTAGATAAAGAAATGAGGGTTAAAATGCTGTGGGGTGTGTCTGAGTAGTAGGAGGGTGTGGCTGTCAGTGGCTGGAAGAGTTCATAGTAAAGTTTGCTTTCTCAGCAAGTCAGAAACCTACCTTCCATAGCTCGATTCTATTGCATATCATTTTCATCTAGAGAAAGTTTTGCCCCTAGCATATGCCACAAAATGTAGAAGGTAGAGTAGGCATTATATGGGAAAATAACTGGCTTCTGGTATAAATGTAAGGGAAACGGGGCTTATCAAAAGTGAAGGGTTTCTTTCATGCTGGGCTTTTTTGAGATGCAGCTCTGTATTGGCCATAATAAATGCTCCAGGGATTGTAGTTGTTTCCTAAACTTAATTGAGTTCCCAAGGAGCTAGTTATCATCTCATAGAACGCACTTAGGCAGGAGTGGTGGACAGCTGGGAGGACTCAGCTTCATGATACACAGTGCACAACCTAAGTGTGAGTAACAGTGGATACTTTACTGTGCGTGGTGCACTTTAATTCTTTCTATTGTGTTGTCTTTCATTATGGGAAAATACTAGTTACTACTAGCCTCACTTACAGACCCACAGAAGAGTTGCAACTTTTAGTCTGAAAAACGTTGCTCTCCAGTAATTCAGGAAAGCCCAGGAAAGAGAATTAAGATGATTAGGTATCAGTGTATTAAGTGTTAACAGGGATGGGGTGGGAGGTGGAATTAAAACATTTTTGCATTTAATTAGATTTAGCTTTTATATATTTATGAGGTAGGTATCAATGTCGGTGTAAGGAAACTTTATCTTGGCATCAAATAACACAGTAAACGGTGACACTAAGCTTAGAATTCATCTCTTCATACATTAAAGTTTATGATACTCTCATTGCTTTGCATTTTCCAAATACAACCTCAGCTTTCCTACATGAACTGCCCCTTTTATGTTTGGTGGTACATGTGTGTCCCTGGTGCCCTTCTCACCATATGCTGAACATTTTCTTCAGAGTCAGTTTCAGTTTATTGAATAATTTCTTAGACAATATAATTCCCTATAATAATAATAATGGTCAGGTATTATCATTGAGGAAGGGTCTTACTGTGTCACTCTGGCTGTCCTAGAACTATGTAGGCCAGGCCAGCCTCAAACTTAGAGATCTGCCTGCCTCTGTCTGCCAGGTGTTGGGCTCAAAGGCGTGAACCAGAGCACACTTGGCTGACTTATTTTTTTATTTATTTACTCTGGTTGCTCATTATTAGACATGGTATCCAGAATTGTATTCCCGTTTTAAGGTAACTAGAGTGTGTACACACATCTCTTGAACTAAGCTATCTTCAAGACATACTACTGGTTGGGCAGTGGTGGTGCATGCCTTTAATCCCAGTACTCAGGAGGTAGAAGCAGGTGGAGCTCTGTCAAGCACAGCCAGGGCTAGCCAAAGAAACCCTGTCGTGGAAAACCAAACAAAAACAAGAACAAAAAAGAAAGAAAAAAGTAATCAAATTTACTGATAATTAATTAACTGTATAGCACAGACTGGTTTGAACTCATGACAGTCCTCAGCCTCCCACCTGTTGGGATTACAGATGTGCACCAAGCCCTGCTATTGTATTTTAAACTGTTAGTCATGAACAGTTTCAATTTCTTGTTACTAAGTTTAATAGGTGCTGGTAATATGACCTACTCTATCTACCCTGTGTTTTCTATTAAATTATCTTTTTTTTAAAAGTAGTATATATTTATTATATATAAGTACACCGTAGCTGTCTTCAGACACACCAGAAGAGGGTATCAGATCCCATTACAGATGGTTGTGAGCCACCATGTGGTTGCTGGGATTGAACTCAGGACTTCTGGAAGAGCAGTCAGTGCTCTTAACCGCTGAGCCACCTCTCCAGCCCCTATTAAATTATCTTAAACTATCTCTCCTTAATCTTGTTTTTTTTCCTGAGAAATTTTTTGAGTTTAAAGACAAGGCATTTATATCTCATGTTTAGTCTTGACTTAGGTATTTGCTACCTATTTTCTAATCTTTTTTATATCTTTATATTTACAACATTTATTGTAGGTCTTTGTTCAGATTGTGTGTATGTACACACATTGGTGTTTTGCCTGCCTGTATGTTTGTAACTAGGCATAGTTAAGGAATGGAGTTGTAGACAGTTGTGCTGTATAAGTACTAGGAATTGAACTCAGGTCCTCTGGAAGAACAGCCAGTGCTCTTCACCACTGAGCCATCTCTCCAGCTGCATTTGTTCAGATTGTTGTCAAAAAAAATTTAAGTGACAGATAAATCACTCTGAAGTGTGCATGCAGCTCGTCTTGACTCCCTCCTGGAAGACCAGTCCATTAGTGCCCACGTGGTTACTCACGGGCTGCTAATTCTTTCTATTGTCAGGACAAAGGACATTGGTTTTCTGTGAATATGCTGAAAGATTTTGGCAAGTGCTACACTGTAATTAAGCTGTAATGAGCCTGCATGGTTCTTACCTGCAGTGAAATCACTCCCTTAAAGTGGGAATTGGGATGAATTTGGTTTGATAGAGTTATGAGTCATTATGAAATCAATCCTTTATTTCATAAACATTGTTTAATCTTATTTTCAGTTTGCTCTGGAATTAGGAATTTGCCACCTTTGGTCATGACCTTTTCCTTCATATTTCTGATCCATAGTGATTTTATGATAAAGTTTTTGTTACTTTTTTTCATGGTGTAGAGGAGTGGGATAAGCATATTTTAACTACATTGGCTTAATAGTCTTTGAGCTTAGTAGTTTCTTTGATTCTCTTTGAAGAACGCTCTTCCTTTCCCATCCAAACAGAGGGCAGAAATATTTTGTCTTAGATATTCAGTGTTCAGGTTTATTTTGTTTGTGATTGGGACTGATGTTTCTTTTACCGATGTTACTGTAATTTTATTCCTCAAGTTTTTCATTGTTGAGCTCTAATTTTATAGTACTTGATACACCATTTAACTAACACACATTTTTATACTGCAGATTTTATTTTTAAATTTATTTATGTACTCATTGTGGGGGGTGTTCATGTCACAGGTGGGCACACAGAGTTCCGAGTACAGCTTCTTCAAGTTGGTTCTACTTAAGCCTTGTGGGTCCCCGGATTGGTGACAGGCAGGCGCATTTACCCACTGAGCCATCTCTCCAGCCCTATAGGCATATTTTAAAGCCTAGAAGATAGTGACTTCTAGTCCAGACAAGGCCGTGCAGCTATCACCTCTGTTAATAGGTGGACACTCAACACCGATGGACACTGACTGACTAGCAGTCACCCCCTATGTTCCTCTCCCCTTGTCCAATTGTCTGCTTTGCCTATCAGATTACCTATGCTGGACCCTTCATGTAGATGAATCATATAGCAAATGGCCCTTGTGCTGTCTTTCATCTAGCATAATTCTTCCAAGGTTCGCTCATGCTGTAGCTCGTGTCATAATACTATAATACTACCTTTATCCTTTCCTCCTTTTATGGCCTGAACAATATTCTGTTGTGTGACTTTACAGGTCTCATGTATCCATTCCTTTGTAGGTGGGCATTTGGATTGTTTCCACCAATTGGCTATTATAAATAATGCTGCTATGACATTTATTTACACATTTTTGAATGAACATATGTTCTCTTTTTCTCCCCCCTTGGCTGTGTGCTTATGAGTAAAATTACTCCAAATGGCATCACCATGCTTAATTTTTTGAGAAACTGCCAGACTGTTTTTCACAGTAGCTGTACCATTTCTCACTATCACAAGCAGTATATGAGGGCTCTGATTCCTCTGCATCTTTGTCAGCACCTGTTAGGTCCACCTTTAATTGTAAACCTTCTATTAAGATCATTTTGGTTCTGACTTGCATTGCTGGTTAATGATGTTGAGCATCTTTTTCCTGTACTTCTTGGACATTTGTGTAAATTCTTTTTGAAAACTGTCAAACCCTTTATATTTTTTTCCTGTACTAGGATTAGACCTGGTGTCTTCGGTATATTAGGTGAGCACTCTACCACTGAGCTGTATCGCTGGCTCCTCTTGTCCTTTTACTGATTGGGTATTTGTCCTTACACTGTAAGTTGAGAGAACTTTTCATAGATTCTGGGTGTGCATGGCTTATACATGTTCTCTCCCCTACCATCTGTTCTCATTTTCCTGGAAGAAGTTTTCACTGCCCACTACCTGAGGACTCGGATTATGGGTATGTGTCATCACTGTAAGCTTAATTTTAATGCTTAAAATGATGATTTTTACTTTTATGGTTTTGATTTATTTTGAGACAAGGTCTCTACATAGCCCTGGCTATCCTGGAACTTGCTCTGTGTACCATGCTAGCCTTGAACTCACAGAAATCTGCCTGCCTCTGCCTCCTGAATGCTGGGATTAAAGGCATGTGTCACATACCTGGCTGATTTTATTTTTTAAATTTCTTTCTTGCCTTCCTCTCTCCCTCCCTTCCTTCAGTGGGCCTACTATGTGACCTGAAACTCTGATATAGAACAGGCTGGCTTCTCTTATATAGAACAGATGTGGTCCTGCCTCTGCCTCTAGAATACTAAGATTAAAAGCGTGCACTACCACAGACATCAACTTCTTTTTTAAATTAAAATACTATTACATTATTTCCCTCCCCTTCCTCCGTCTCCCACATGCTCACCCAAACCTTGCTTCCTCTTAAGTTTATGATCTTTTTATTTAATGTATTGTTACTCTTACATGAATAAATATACAAATATAGTCTGCTGAGTCCATTTAGTGTTGCTTGTATGTATATCACTTGATATTGAATAACCAGTTAGGGAACTTGTCTCTAGGCAAAAGCAGTTCTCCTTCTCTCAGCATTTATTAATTGCCTGTAGCTCTTTATCTAGGGGTGTAGCCCAATGACATTTCCCATCCATGTATGTCAGCTGGTGCTGTCATTGTTTAGGTATTGACCAGGCAGCCATATTGTTGAGATTTCATGGGTGTAACAACTAGATAGCACAATCTCAAAGATGTCCTAGTCTTTTGGCTCTTTCAACCCTGCCCTTGTGTTTTTTGAGCCATAGACGGAGGTGTTGTATTGATGTATCAACTGGGATCGAGCATTTTGACCAGTATATTACTTCCTGTAATATCCCCCATCTGCCGCATACAGAAACTGCTTTAACAAGAGGTGAGAAGAACACAGTTGGAAATTTGCTGGTTTAGGAGTGGCAATAGTACATTTTCCTCTAAGACCCAAGACCTCAATAGTCTGGGTAGTTGACTTGGTGTTCAGTACCGGGCTTGACTTCTCTCCTGTTGGTTGGCCCTTCATTCAGGCAGCAAGGCAGCTGTTGGTCATTGCGACGGTGTAAGTGGCCCTGCTGCGTTTTGGGGTTTCCTGGTGATCGTTATTGTGGTGCATGGGGCTCCCTGCTGCTAAGACTACTATTGCTTGCCTCCCTTAGCAGCACACTAACTAGCACCTCCTACCTCTGTAAAGGATCGCTCTCAGGGAGGAGACTTGGATCAGATCCAGCTCCAGCTTAATTCCTGAGAGTCCTGTGTCATCGTCATCGTGTCTTTAGCAGTAGGGACATACCATCAACTTCTAGGAGACAGCCAAGGGTAACAGCAATAGTTTGTATTATTTTGGGAGTCTTTTAGACTATCCCACCAACAACTCGTGTGTGTGTGTGTGTGTGTGTGTGTGTGTGTGTGTGTGTGTGTGTGTGTGTCATATACTGGTTTGTTGTTAATTTGGGGCTGGGGAGGATTATCCAAGTGGCAACTTCATCTAATCCCCCCCCGCTATTATTTAGTGTTAGATGAATATAAAATATGAATCTCTGTCATGTTTTCAAACATCTTCCCTTTTCTTTCCCTTCTGTATTGTCCTGCCATCTCCCTCCCCAATTACTGTCTCCCCACTTTCCCATCTCCTCCTCCATATCACTTGTGTCCCGCTGTTCCCTACCACCTCTGACCCCTTTTACTTTTCTGGGTTCTGGGATTACTCCAGGATAGGTACTCGTATCTGAAGATTTGGAGCAGGAACCTCTGATGAAGGAGATCATGGTGACATGTGTCTTTCTGGTCTGTGCTACCTCATTCAGTGTACTGTCTGTAGTTCCATCCATTTACCTGCACATTTGTGGTTTAGTTTTTCTTTACAGCTGAAGAGTATTCTTAGTGCACATGTACCACATTTGCATCATCCATCCTCAGGTGAAGGTCATCTAGGCTGTTTGAATTTCCTAGCTAATGTGAGTAGAGTGGCAATGCACACAGCTGTGGAGAGGATGCTGAGTCCTTTGGGCATGTGTCAAAGAATGGGATAGCTGGATCATGTATATGGTAGATTAATTATTTAGTTTTTTAGGAAATCTTTTAATTTTAAGTCTTTGTATTCAAGATTTATTTGAAGTAAAAGGACATAAATGTAACTTTGTTCATCGTCCTTTTTTGCTGGTGTGTGTTTTGTTCATTCATATTTGTGTGATGCCTGTGTGTGGGTGCATATGGAGGCCAGAGGAAATTCCTTGGGTGCTGTCTCCCATTTTTTCTCACTGACCTTGAACTCACCAAGTAGGCTAGGCTGCCTGGCCAGGGAGCCCAACCATCTCCCTGTCTCTGTCTTCCCAGTACTGGAATTATAAGCATACACTTTCATACGTGACTCTTCACCCCCAACCCATGGTTTCTTGGGATCAAACTCAAAATCTTGTGCTTGTTGGAAACACTTTACCTTTTTCCATTTAAGCCATTCCCCTGCCTGTTTTATTTATACAGGGTCTCCCTCTGCTTGCTTATAGTAGGTTGCCCAGGCTGATTACAGGCATGAGCTACTACTTCTAGCTGTTAAACACAAATATACAGTTCAGTGACATTGTATATTCATATTTATGTGCAGCCATCAGCAGTGGTCATCTGCAGGCCATTTCTGTATTCCTCAATGGAAACTTTCTAGTTACTAAACAATAATTGCTTCCCTGTCTGACGGTAACCATTCTGCTTTCAGTGTCTGTGCTACTCTAGGCACCTTAAACAAATGGAATTATATCTGTTGTTTGCCACTTGATTATTTTACTTAGCATAAGTTACTCAGGATTCATTTATGTCATAGCATTTCACAGGATTTCCTTCTTTGTTAAGGCTAGGTGATATCTCATTATTGTATTGTATATGTCACTCTTCTTTCATTGATGAAGATATTGCTTTCAGATCATGACAATGGTAGATAGATAATGCTCTGACCGATGGTACAGCTGAGTGTCTGCACTTCCTAATACTCCTCTCTTTGGTGGGTGCTGTGCTTATGTATGTAGGCACGTGTTCAAGTCTATAGGCAAGGATGCATGGAATTGTGTGTGTGCATGCGTGCGTGCGTGCGTGCATGTGCATGCTCCCAAGTTCAATGTGTCAGAAATCTACCTTGATAGCTCTTCTACTTTCTTTGTTGAATTAGTCTGTCAGTCAAACCCAGAGCTCACCCATCAAATGGCTAGTTCTGCCAGTCAGCTTGTTGGGTTGGGATGAAGGGGGTTGAGGAGGGTTAGTCTTGCCAATTAGCTAGGGTGGAGTGAATTGGTCAGGTTGTGGAGGTCTCCTTCAGAGACTGACATTACAGGTGAGCTACAGTGCCTGCCCAGCATTTCCATGGGTTCTGGGAATGGAAGAGTTCTGTTGTGTGTATGACAAACAAATTAACTTCTGAGGAGGCCCTCCTAAGTCGTGATATTGAGCTTGTTCTGGAACTGTCTTTCTGTTGCCCACACTGGTTGTGCTTCTGTGCTTTGATCATTTATATGTTCTTAGGTTGTAGCAGTGAGAGCAAACCCAGTTCTTATTTCCCCTCAGCCACTGGTTCTGATGTAAACTGTTGAGGTAAACAAAGGATCTCTTAGATTTTCTTTTTTCTTTTTTCCGTACAGGTGAAGTTTTTAATGGGTGTCTCAGCACTTAGTGGCTTGTGTCACGGACTGTCATAGCTATGTCCCTTGTACTAAGGTTGGAACATCTTTACATGGGCAGCTTTATTCATACCTGTCTTTGGCCTGTTGGCTTGGAATTAACACCCACAATGCCATTCTTATTTTATATTTATAATTTAATACTGTTGGGAAACTGAAGTGCACACATGTATGTGTATGAGGTCTCTGCAGCTGTTAGAGTAAACCGTATTCATCATTGTGGGGAGGGCTAAGAGCTGCCATCTCCTGGTCTCAGCTAGTGTGCTTGTTATATGAATTGTGCTGATAGAGAAAGAATTGTGCTGGGCAAACGGGGAGACTGTATTTGAAGACGTATCTAAATGAGTTTGTGTTGCATCTCTGCTTACCGTGCTGTCCTAAAATAGATGAGAGGTCAGTGTAACATATGCTCCTGCAGGGGCTTCACTGCTGAGTCAGGCTTAACTGACTGGTTGTTAGCACCCCAAAGACAGGGTTTGGCTTTTTTTCTCCTTACCTTTAAGATAACCCTTAGTGCTGACATGAACCTCCTGAATCCACTATGCAGAGTGCAGATTGGAGATCTAAGAACAATGTGAATCTTCATGCTTTTTGCAGAGATGCCAGGAACTTCTGTATATCACGAAATTGTAGAAAATTGAAATCAGAAGTAGACTAAATGTGTTCTGTGAGCTTCTTCTCATACCCGGTAATAAGCCCAAGACAGCTTCTCTAGTGCTGTAAATACAGAGATGAGCCACTATACCAGGTTACTCCGTCTTACCTTTGTAACTGTTCCGCCCAGGTGAAACTGAACCAGTTACTATAATTCTCTTCTCATACTCAACTCCAACAACTACCATTCTGCTTTCTGACTATAAATTTGATTATGCCATCTAGCTTATGATTATGTTTTGAATCTGTAGTGCCCTACAGTCTCACAGATTTTATACTTGTCCACCAGCTGGAGTCTATTTTGGGGGTCTTAGAGGCTTATGAGGGAAGGCCTAACGGTTAGAGGAGGATTCCTAAGGGTGGCAATAGATGGCTATACTCTTCATGGTTCTGCTCAGTAGCCTGCCACCATGTGTCCAGATGCTCCTGTGTGCTCTGCTGCTGTGGTCTGTCCTGCTATCATGCTTTTCATATTGTGATGTACAATGCACTGAGACCTTCTGAGGCTGAACCAGGACAACTCTCTTCTGTAGACTGTTTGAGAGAAGGAAATGTAGATGGAATCAAGCCACGTTTGCCCTTTTGTTTTGGCTTGTTTTATTTAACGTTATACCTTTAAAGTTTAATCCATTTTATGACCTGTGTATGTCATTCCTTTTATAGTAAGGAAGCTAGACCCAGAGTCTCCTAGCTGATAAATAGGGGGGAATTGGGACTTAGAGCAGGCTGAAAGCCATCTCTAGAAAAAGTAGTTGGCTTTGCTTTGTTTAGTTATAGACGCAGTTTGAGGAAGAAGGGCTGATGATCACATTTGATTTGGATGCCATATCTTAAAAATGGCATAAAGTCGCACAATTTTTGATATAATGTTAAGGATTGCTTTTTTGTTTTGATTTTCCAGACAGTGTTTCTCTGTGTAGCCTTCGCTGTCCTAGAACTTGCTCTGTAAACCAGGCTGGCTTCAAACTCAGAGATCTACTTGCTCTGCCTTCCAGCTGAAGAAGAATTTTTTAGTGGATTTGCTCTTGGGCCTGCAGACTGGGCCTGTGGTGAGAGCGCTGAAGGATTTGTGAAACGTTTAGTGAAGTAGTTACTTGTAAGTGCTCGTAATTCTGTTTTTCTGGTAACAGGACAAACCAACACTGCAGTCTACACAACAGATAGGGAAGTCTGTCTGTAGCAGTGGAAGCTTCTGTTAGTTTTAGGTCTTATCTTGAATATTCCTAGTACGAGCCACTTCCTTCCTACTGAGGGCAGGTAAGAAATGTAAAAATTCTTAAAAGCCTTCATCCTGCATAGTAGATCAGGGTGTTATAAGAAACAGGAGTTCTGAGTAGCTGACACCTTTCACCTGAGCTCATTTACTTTTGCCAGAGCAGCTCCTGAGCAGTCAGGCCTCAGCTTCTGATGTTCGTTTTGCATAACAGTTCCTTTTACTCCTCTTGCCCAAATTTAAGCCTCAGCTGACACTTTCTCTGTTAAGAAACTCTCCTTACCTCCTTACCATTCTTTCTTATACCTCATTGCTGTATGAATGTCGGTTTGGAAGTATGTTTGGCACAGCAGCGTCTTGCTTGTGTGTCTAGGTCATGAGCACTATCATACTCACCTTTCTATTTCTAGATAAAGCACAGCTTCTTGTATGTAATAAATTCAGTTGCATTAAACTAGTTTGAGTTAGTCTGAGTAATAGTTATATTGGGCTAAAATAAGGTAAAGCTGTAGAATGATGAGGCTGACTTCTTACATGACATTATAATAGCAACAGTGAGGGATCCCTCGTGGTGTCTAGGTGAGAGCACTAGGAACTTACGCTCTCGTACCTAAGGACCTCATGAGCCTCTCTGAATCGCGGGTGATACTAATGCGCATGGTTGTCATTGCTCTGCATGTGAATCCCATGTGTGTAGTGCCAGGGGGCCTGGCTATCCTCGGCTATCCTCAAAGGGGTCCACCTTCACCATGTACACCCTCATTAAGACCCTGCCTCCTTGCCACCTTAATAGGAACATCTGTAACTCTACCCGCAAATAATGTGACTTTTTCATGTGGTTTTTAAAAAGAGAGAGTTTGATGATCAAGTAGCAAAATTAACTAGTAAATAGTATTATAAACTGTGTTATTTATGAGGTACCAACTAGGAAAGGCTCAAAAAATGTTGGGCTGGAGACTAGAAGACCATATTAGGGCTGGAGACGTGGCTCAGTAGTAAGAGTGTGTGCTGTTCTTGCAGAGGACTCCACTTTGGCTGGCAACTGCATCTATTCCCGCTCCAAGCAATCGGAATACTGTCTTCTGGCCTCAGCTTATGCACTTAGACAGGCATACCTACATGCACATAAATAAAAATAATAAAAATCTATCTTTCTTAAAGACTGGGTGAGGTGGTATATTTTTAATTTAGCACTCAAGATACAGGCAGATCTTTGTACATAGTGAGTTCTAGACCAGTCATGGTTACATAGTGAACTTCTATCTCAGTAAGTAAAAACCAGTGGAGGGATTAAAATAATAGTCTTCATGAAGTATGAGGAATAATACACAGTAGCACAGTATTATGATATTCGTATGAGACTTGTGAAGATGAAGGAGTGTTCACTTAAATTTAGATTTGCATAATGAGGATGAGTAAACCTAAGTCTGGTTTACTAGAAGGAAAGCTCTCTTACCCTGCCTTCTGGCTACTATTCAAGAGTCGTTTCTGCTCCTCTCCGGATGAGAGTTTACAGAGCATCCACTCATGGTGACTGGAGAAGTCTCTTCTCTGGAAACTAAGAATGGATCAGGATGAGGAATGGGGTTTAATAGGAGCTGTCACAGTAATGAAGAGGTCCTTGCTGTGGATTTGGTATCAATTATTGTTATATTTCAACCATCATGAAATTAGATGGCAGATTGTTGAGTGTTTTTTAAAAGATGGTATTTCTTTATTAGTACTTCAGCAGTAGCTTTAAAAAGAGCCCCTTTTTAGTAATCTTAGAATGTGAATGTGGGTATCCTTGAATTGTGGCTGTCATTTTCCTTCCAATAGGAGGATAGTGGATCTGTTTTGTTTGTCATTAAGAAATTTGTTTGTCCTTGGGTATCCTTGTCTAAGACTGATTTGAAGAGAATTAAAAACAAAATCCATGGACTGGAGAGAGAGTTCAGCTAAAAGCACTTGTTCTTACAGAGGACCTACCTGATTCCCCAAACCCACATGGTGCCTTACAAACACCTGTAATGCCAGTTCTAGGGGATCCAATGCCCTCTTCTGACTCTGTGGCACCAAACACACACATGGTGCACAGAACATGTAGGCAAAATGCTCATATGTAAAATGTCAATTAAGACAATAAAATAAGCAGGGTTTATGTCATTAATCCAGCACTTGGTAGGCACTGGCAGGGGATCTCTGAGTTCAAGGCCAGCCTGGTTTACAGAGTGAGTTCCAGAACAGCCAGGACTGCACAAAGAAATTCTGTCAGATGGAAAGGTATATCTTTCTGTAAGCATCAAAAAGTACAGGGAAAAGCATGAGTATTTGAATAAGATAGAGGAACAGCCTATAAACCCACTTAATTGGAGTGAAGTTTCAGAACTAATGAGAAACACAGTTGAAAATACAGTAAATGTATATCAAACGAAGGTAAATAACTTTTAAAATAAAGCTAAATTACTGGGTTGGAAAACATTATGGGTAGCCTGTGAAACCTAGGGGGCTTTAGGATTTTGGAAATGTTAACAAGTGATCTTGGGTGATAAACCATTGAAAGTCGTAATAGTGGTACATAGTAGGAGTCAAAGGACATATGTCATTTGTTAAAGGTTACAATGTTTCGTCCAGAAACTAACTACCATGACTTCTGCAGGTTAGAGCCCATTTTAGCTACAGAATCCAAGGTTCTCTGGAAGAATCAGTGTATATTACTATAGTTATAAATTTAACTAGTCAATTATGGTCTTCTTGCCATCATCTAACAATCTGAGTGTACATACAAGAGTCAGATAATCCAAAATGTTAAATAATGGGGTTAATTTCAGCAAGGAAAAAGTTGTTATTTTTATATCTGCAGACTTCTATATTCAAAAAGGCTTTGCATTTTAAAAAAGAGTTATATTCAGTGCAAGGGAGATTGCTCAGTCAGTAGAATATATGTCGTGAAATCATGAGGACCTGAATTTTGATCCTCAGGCTGTGGTTGTATGCGTTTGCTATATCTGCACTGGAGAAACAGGGGGATCGTTAGGGCTTCATGACAAGCCAGATTAGCCTACACAGTGAGTTCCAACCCAGGAGAAGCAGCAGCTGCTGCTGCTGCTGCTGCTGCTGCTGCTGCTGCTTCTTCTTCTTCTTCTTCTTCTTCTTCTTCTTCTTCTTCTTCTTCTTCTTCTTCTTCTTCTTCTTCTTCTTCTTCTTCTTCTTCTTCTTCTTCTTCTTCTTTTTAAATGTTTCTTGGTGAATGACATTTAAAGGTAACCTCTTAAACATTTAAAGGATAGGGGGGGAAAGAGGGAGAGGGAGAGAGAGAGAGAGTGTGTTTGTAGCTAGGTAGGTAGATCATCAGTCACTTCTTAAGGGCACCAATTTTGGAAGAAACTATTTATCCTAAAGGCAGAAGGAAACTGGCACAGAAGTTTTAGCAGAGGAATGAACTATTATTTAGTCAGGTTTTTTTTTTTTAAAAGCTTGTTGGCAAAGGGAGCCATCAACATTTTTCTTGTTGGTTGGTGTATCTGTCCATTTAACACAAGAAAAAACTGAAAAGCTAGGTGAAACCTTGTGAAATCAGGTAAACACACTGCAGAAAATGGAAGAGAACTAATATCGGTGTCTAGAAATGTTGATGAGACCATTGGAGTACATATTCCACTTCAAAGCAGGATTGCCAGGGCAGTGATTGGAAACGGAACAAGACTACAAGGCTCATTCTGTAACCAGACAAGGCCTCGATCACCAGAGACCAGAAAGACTTTATCCAGTAACTGATGGGAACAGATGCAGAGTCCCACAGCAGAACATTAAGTTGAGCTGGGGACATGCTGCAGAGGATGCTGAGGAAGGATTGGAGGAACCAGAGGGGGGTCAGGGATACATCAGGAGAACTCAGTCCACAGAATGAACTGACTGGACTCCAGCGGGCTCACAGGTCTGGGAGTCTGCATTGGTCAAACGTAGGGCCTCTGCGCTGTTATGGCAGAGTAGCTTGGTGTTCTTTCAGGAATCCCAACAATGGGAGTGGGAGGCTGTGTCTGACCCTTTTCCTACTGCCGGGTTGCCTTGGCCAGCCCCATGTGATGTATGTGCCTGGTCTGTGGTGGCTTGTTTCCCAAATAATAACAAGTGTTTGATTGATGTGTCTGGGAGGCCTGCTCTTCTCTAAGGGGGCCTGGAGGAGAGGGGAGGTGACAGAGAGAGATAATGGGGGAGGGGAGGGAGAGAAAACTGCATGTAATGTATGAGAGAAGAATAAAAAGAAAGAAGTAGATGTTGAGCAAATTTCAAACCATGGCTGTGATGCAGGTAGAAATGGAGTAGATTTGGTCAAACTTAGCATAAGTGGCTCAGATGGCAAATGAGCTGAGGATGTACTTCTGGGTGGTCAGGTGAGCTTGGGATACCAATACCAATGTGTGGACGGTCAGCCAGCCTAAACTAGTGTCGGAGTACTGAGGACAAGTGACTGTCAGTGTACTCAGTTCCTGACATCTTATCTCTGCCTTTGTTCATGTTGCACAAGCTGCATGCACTCTGCCTGCAAACTCAACACAGTGAAAACACTGAGATTTTTGTGACTTACAACACCATTCCTTAGTTCTTAACTATAAATTTTACATGACAACCTCTGTCAAAATATCCATATGTTGGACATGCCTCAGAGTTTTCATAGCTAAGATACAATGAAGTTCTTATGCTTAAAAATAGGTATATATTTGATAAGTAGAACTTCTGCTTTAAAATAGAAATTCTGTGAATTTCTTAAAACACAACCTTTAAACTGGTTCTACTACTATGTAAAATTCTGTTCAAGAAAAAAAAAATCCCTCGCCTTATAAGCCCACAAACTATATTTTTGAATACCAGTCATGTTAAAATATAGTTTGTGGGGCTGGAGAGATGGCTCAGTGGTTAAGAGCACTGTCTGCTCTTCCAGAGGTCCTGAGTTCAATCCCCAGCAACAACACGGTAGTTCGTAACTATCTATAATGTGATCTCTTGTAGGTGTACATGCAGATAGAACACTCACATACATAAAATAAGTACATTTTAAAATTCAGTTATGCAGGTGGTCATGTGATAAAATAATTTAGGAAATATGGAAAGGTGAATACTACTAATTTGGAAACTGCTCAAAAGTAAATTTCTAACTTACAGTTATGTACCTGTCAATGTATTTTTTTATTATGTTTCAACTGAATTTTGTACAATTCAAATCTAAATTTATAAAAGAAAGAAAGAAAACAAAAAGACTATAAGGCTCTCCATGTATATCAGTGGTTTTCAACCTTCCTAATGCTATGACCCTTATGCTATGACAGTTCCTCATGTTAAGGTGACTCAAAATATAAAATTATTTTCTTGCTACTTCATAACTAATTTTGCTACTATTGAGAATTGTGAATAAGTATTTGTTTTCTGATGGTCTTAGGTGACCCCCGTGACAGGGTTCTTCAGTTCAACAGCCCCCCTCCCCAAGGGGTTGCAACCCACAGATTGAGAACCATTGATGTAGACTACAATGGCAGTGTTTTAATCTACACAGCAGGGATCCTAAATGCTTGTTCAGCATCAGCATTGATAATAAAACAACTAGAGAGATCTGAAGAAAGTCGGCCACCCCTACCTTGGAAAAGGGTCTGTGGCCATCACCCACTGCAACCAGCTAACTCTTAACTTAAATACAGTGCTGTGAAATACTTAAATTACTAATACTATAAAGCAAATGGACTGAGGAGTGTTGATCCATCATTGTCTGGCAGGAGGAATCAAAGATAATAAAATCAAAGATGTAGAGAACACTCAGAGGATGGGCTGTTCAACAACGGGAAGATATTTGAAAGGCAAGAGTGGAGCCTCTGACCTTTAATCAAGCCCAGCACTTGGGAGGCAGAGGAAGAGGCAGAGGCAGGTGGATCTCTGTGAAGCCAGCCAAAGCTACACAGTGAAACCCTGTCAAAGCAAACAAAAAGGCAAGGACAAATTCAGAAGCCCTCATCGACTACTGTTTCCTTCCCTGCCTGGTTAAGTTGGCCAGGATGATGGCAGTGGAAACCCGAGTTTTGCTATCTGTAAGAGGTAACAGTGGTTGGCCTCTGACAGAAGTGCGTCATCATCGCACAGCCCCATCTCTCTTCTGTTTGTGTTTTGTCTTCTGCTCAGTGACCTAGAACTTGCCAAATAGACTAGGGTGCCTATGCAGTGAGCCCCAAGGATTCACCTGCCCTACTTCAGCAGAATGGAAGCACTGGCTCACACACCTCCGTATGAAGAGTGTGGAGGAGCAGCTCCCCAGGGCTCCATGTACCTAGGGAGCAGGGAGAGGCTCTGAAGTAACACGTCTGCTCCTGGGAGCCTTGTTTCTGTGAGTGAGGCTCAGCTCATTGGACCTCTGTGACTTCACTTTAATAGGACAATGAGGTGTCTTGGCTAAGGTTTCTATTGCTGTGAGAAAACGCCATGACCAAAATCAACATGGGTGGGAAAGGGTTTACTTCATCCTATAATATGTAGCCCATCAATCAAGGAGGTCAGGGCAGGAACTCAAGGCAGGAACCGATACAGAGGCTGTGGAGGAGTGCCGCTTACTGTTGCCTAGCCAATTTTTTAAAAATTTAGTTCCATCAGGACTATGGGCCTGGTGTTGACTCTCTCCATAGTGGGCTGGGCCCTTCATATCACTCACTAAGAGAATGCCCACACAGGCTTGCCTTCAGGCCAGTCTGGTGGGGACATTTTCTTTTGAAAGTATAATTAAATGTTTTTAGTAGACCAAAGTTATTAGGTTTAAGAAGTCCACATGCTTTTAAGAAATGAGAAATAGGGTTGGGGATTTAGCTCAGTGCACAAGGCCCTGGGTTCAGTCCTCAGCTCGAAAAAAAAAAAAAAACATTAAAAAAATAAAATATATATTTGTACAAGTGCAAATAAAATATGTATTTGTCTTCAGATAGGGCATCGGATCTCTTTACAGATGGTTGTGCCACCATGTGGTTGCTGGGAATTGAACTCATGACCTCTGGAAGAGCAGTCGGGTGCTCTTAACCGCTGAGCCATCTCTCCAGCCCGGTACAAGTGCTTTTATTAGGATTTATTTTCTCTTGTTTTTTCTCTCTTTTTTGTTGTACTGGTGGTGGTTGTTGAGACGAGGTCTCACTGTGTAGCTCTGGCTGACCTGGAACTTATTTCATAGAACAGATTGGATTTGAACTTACAGAGATCTGTTTGCTTCTGCCTTCCAAGTGATGGAATTAGAATAAACGTGTGCCATCATGTCCTGATTTTTTTCTGTTAACTTTTTCTTAACTTTGTCTTTCTAGGAGTAGATCCACATATATGAGACACCCCAGCCTGTTTATCCTCTGGGAGGTTTACAGGTACTTTGAAAAATCAATGAAAAGTACCCTAGCCAAGGAATAATATTGTATCAGTGTCCTGTAGGCTTCCATTTCAAGCCTTGGAGTGGTGTGCGGGAGTGGGAATAAGAGACTGGGTGATAGGCAGTGGGTGTGTCTCTCTGGTCTTGGAAAAGGTGCTCTGTTAACTCTCTCTGCTCATGGAGGAAGGATCAGTCACTCCCCATAGGAAAGCAAGGAAAGGCAGTTGGCTTCTAAGCGGAGGAGGGCTAGTGACACTGAGACAGGCAGGAAACGGAGAGACCCTGTTCTTGGGATACATAGTGCCATTCTAGAAACAGGAAGTTGTGGGCGTAGATTAGTAGTGAGCAGGGTGCTCATTCTTTCATTCAGTTGGGCTTTAATTGCCGGTTTGGTTCATTTAACTTATAGTAGCTGCGTATTTGAATGTAACTAAACACCTTTCAACTTTTTAAAATATTTTAAAAGTAAAATATAATTTATAATACCATAAAGTTTACCCATGCTTATATAGCTTATCTACCATAAAATTCTGAGAATTAATTGTACAGTTCAGTGAATTTAGCGTGCTTAGAACCATGAAACCATTGCCAGGACTGAGTACCACCTAAAGGAAAGGAACCCAGCACCCACTTTTAACCCTGACACGCACTGCCCTTTGTCTTTCCTTAGGCACCTTCTGTTGATGGGAATGGATAGTACAACATGTCAGCATGATGGGTGTGTTTGACTTCTTTTACTGAGAATGTTTTTCTATAGAATAAAAAACCCCTCCTATTTGTGTTCCTTGAATTTTTTTTATCATGAGTTCTATAGCCAACAACAGACAAATTATATTACCAAGATCAAATTGTCATGTGAGATGTGTGGGTGAGTTATATGAAACCAGTAAAGTTACCTATTAGAAGTGGTGAAATAGAGCTGGAGAGGGTAGTTATGGGCACTTGTTGCTCCTGCTGAGAATGCATGTTTGACTCCCAGAACCCCCATGACATCTCATAACTGTCTGTATCTGATCCCTTTTCTGGCCTCTGAGAACACCAGACATGCATATACACACGTGCAGGCTGTGGTGGTTTGAGTATACTGGGTCCAGGGAGTGGCACTATTAGAAATGCCTTGTTCAAGTAGGTGTGGTCTCTTGGGAGGAAATGTGTCATTGTGGGGTGGGCAGTGAGAAACACGTGGGATCCAGTCTTCTAGTGACCTTCAGATGAAGGTGTAGAACTCTCAGCTCCTGTAACATGCCTGCCTGGGCACTACCCTTCCTCGATGATAATGGACTGAACCTCTGAACCTGTAAGCTACCCCCAATTAAATCTCCTTATAAGAGTTACCTTGGTCATGGTGTCTTTTCACAGCAGTAAAACCCTGATCAATATACAGGCAAATACTCATACCTTGCCTAAAAAAAGTGTGGAATGTCATTTAAAAAAAAAGTTGCGTAAATGATACTCATCTACAGAGGTTGAACTAACAGAGTCAATATGCATTAGTCATCATAATTTTTAAAGCAGAGATGCCAGTATGGAGATTGTTACAGACACTTGAGTATTTAAGTTGGAAAGAAAATGAACCCACAACTTTTTTTAAATTGTTATGTTTGTACTATAAGAGTTATTTACCCTATACAGTCTTGATTTGTCGAAGCTAAATGGTAGTGCCAGATAGAAACTACAGATAGAGAAAAAGAGAGAAGGAATGAAAATTTTATGTTGCTCTTGAAAGTAGTTTGTTTAATTGTTAAAAAAAAAAAAAAGTCCTATTGTAGAAAAATGTTTATTTGACTATTTTACCAGAACGCCACTTTATACTGTTGGCTTAATTTGCTTAAAGTAAAAGGTGAGAGTGGTGGCTTCTGGCACAGTCAGTCTGAGTTAACCAAGTATCCACGTGAGATGGTTATTAGCCACCAGCACACCTGACTAATCGAGGAGGAACTCCAGTGTAGAAATTCAAGTGTATCTCCCACCTCTTCTCACCTTTGCCTTCTTGGTGCCTCTTCAGGAGCTTCTCAGCAGCCGTGCCTTCCCTTTGGAACCCAAAGTAGTCTCTGTGTGCTTTGATTTGAATGCTGGTCTTCTCAGACATACCAAACCTTTGGGTTCAGTTTGTGGTTGAGATTTGGGGCTTATCATTTTCTTGCACAGTGAGTAGTTATGGCTAAGCGTACCCATCATTTACTGTCTTCTCCTTAAACCGACACAGAAAGACCCTACTTTATAGTCCTGTGCTCAGTAACGAATGTGCCCTTTGTGTTTGTTTTCTTCTAGGTTGTACTCATCACCAAAGAAAAAACTCACACCAATGCAGAAATCTGTTAGTCCATTAGTTTGGTGCAGGCAAGTTTTGGATTATCCAAGCCCTGATGTGGAGTGTGCTAAAAAGTCCCTTATCCACAAACTTGATCAAACTATGTCAGGTATGTCTATAGCTTTAATTGTGAACTCATCATTGTTTTTCGCTTGAAAGCATATAAGTTGAATGTGCATATTTAAGTGGGCAGTTCTTGCTTGTTAGCCTTTCTGAATCTCACTGTATGTCATCATGAAGGCTACATTCATGTGATAGCAGTTTTTTAAAATCCTGGTCTCTCTTTAGTGGATTATACCTGAGATTATGAGTTTTAATTTTACTAATAATGACCTGAAACTTCCTAAAATGAAAAATGTTTGTCTCATGTCATCAAACTTATCCTACATTTGGTAAGTGAATGTGCTGGAAACACACATGAGGAGCAAGAGCTACCAGGGCCTGACTGAAGAACCTACCTGTTCCTGTCTTCGTGTTGTGGGCTCCATGAGCAGGGCTCAGGCGCTCACAGAGTGAGGAGACGGTAACGGATGTAAGAGTGTAGCTGGGCTTCCAGCTCACAGACGATGCCTCTCAACTCACTTTTCTTCCTTCTCAGAGCTTGCTTTCTTTTCTGTTTTTGTAGTTGACATTTTAAATTGCTTTACTGCTCTTTTGTTCAAGATCATTCACGAAGCTTACAGAACGTGTTCATGGTTGTTTGTGCCATTTACTGTGACACGCCAGTGTCAATCACTGTTCATGAAATTATGAAGCATGAGTAATTCTGAGTAGGCTTTTTTATGTATGTGTATCTATGTAGTGGTGTTCATGAGAGTTTATGCACATACCTGTGTTGGTACAAGTACATGTATGTATGTTATGTGTGTATGTGCATGTGGAAGCCAAAGGTTGACATTGGGTGTTTGCTTCGATTGCATTTCTATCGCTGTGGTAGAATACTATGAGCAAAAGCAACTTGGGGAGGAGGGTGTTTATTTCAGTTTATAGTCAACCCATCCATCACTGAGGGAAGACAGGGCCGTAACATGGAGGCAGGAGTGGATACAAAGGCCATGAAGGAATACTGGGTGCTGGCTTGCTCAGCCTTCTTCCTTACAGTACCTAGGAGAACCAGCCTAGGGGTAGCATCCTCCACAGTGAGCTAGTGCTGCCTTCTGCATCAATCATCAATCAAGATAATCTGATTTTTTGGTGGGGCAATTACTCAGTAGAGATTTTCTAATTCCAAATGACTCTAGCCTGTGTCAAGTTGACTAGCAAGTACATGTATCTTTCTCTGTTGCTTCCGACCTTGTATTTTTGAGATGGTTTTCTCACTGAAACTCGGAACTCACTGATACAGCTAGATTGGCTGACAATGGAGCTCTGTGGTGGTTTGAATATGCTTGGCCCTGGGAGTGGTATTATTAGGAGGTGTGGCCTTGTTGGAGGAAATATGTCACTGTGTAGGTGGGCTTTGAAGGGTCTTAGTGCTCAGGTTCTGCCCAGTGTGGAAGAGAGCCTCTTCCTGCTGCCTTTGGATCAAGACGCAGACCTCTCAGCTCCTTCCCCAGCACCATGTCTGCCTGCACTCTGCCGTGCTTCCTGCCGTGATGATAAGGGACTGAACCTCTGACCCTGTAAGCCAGCCTCAATTAAATGTTGTTCTTATAAGAGTTGCCTTAGTCATGGTGTCTCTTCACAGCAATAAAACCCAAGCTAGGACAGAAGTTGTTACTAGAAGTGGGGTATTGCTGTGATAGGCCTGACCATGCTTTTGTTTGGAGGAATGTGGATTTGGGGATTTTGAAAGCAATAGAATGCTTTAAGTAGAGCTTAATGGGCCATATTAGTAGAGGCATGGAAGACAGTGTAAATGAGGGTGTTTAGAACTGTGGGGCTCAAAGAAGTTTCAGCGGAAAAGAATTTTAGTATGTGGCCTACAGACTGTTCTTGTGATATTTTGGTGAAGAATGTAGGTAGCTACTTTTTTGCCCTTGTCGGAAGAGTCTGCCTGAGGCTGAAGTGAAGAGATTTAGATTAATTGCATTGACAAAGGAGTCTCCAAAAAGCCTAGTTTAGACTCTGCCCTCTGACTCACTGTTATGAAGATGTTTTCTGATCAGGAGTAGCAACCTGAGAAAGAAAAAATACAAAAGCTGTAGTTCAAAGAGTGAAGGGGGCACCAGGAAGTGAAATGGAGCTAAATTCTGTATTCAGTGATATTAAATGGACTTAAAGGAATGGTGACCTTGGGGCAAGATCTCACCCAGCTAAACTTACTGTTTATTTGTTTGCAGTTGAACAAAGGATAGATATTTCATGTTAGGTGTTATTATGGCCTGGTTATTGTTTTTATTTGGACATAAAGAGATATGATTGTGCGTTAGAGTGACAAGGGATGGATTGCGATGGCTATTCTTGGTTGTCAACTTGATTATATCTGGAATGAACTACAATCTGAAATGGAGGGCACACCTATGATCCCTATCTTGAGGCCGGAAGCCATAGGCTTTTGATCCTGATCTTGATGTGGAATGGCATACTTTTAATACAAATCTTGAGGCATACTGACCATGAAAAACTTAGTTCCAGGCATGGTGATACATGCCTTTGATCTCAGTAGACCGAGACAAGTAGATCTCTGTGTACAGGGCCAGCCTGGTACAGAGCAAGTTTTAGGTAAAGAAAAGCTTAGGTTCAGGTGTGGCAGTATACATTGTTAATCCTAGAACTCAGGAGACAGAGGCATGCAGATCTCTGAGTTCAGTTCCAGGATGGCTAAGCTTAGGCAGTGAAGGAAACCATTGGAAAACAGAAAGCTGGTGATAATGTAATCGAACAAATGGACATGTCCCATCCCCACCAAGCTGCAGAACTTGGCAGCTTTGGCCATATGGCTCTGACATAGGGTCAAGAGTAGAAAGGGTTACTGGGACAATTGATGGTGATTAGCTGAAACTAAAAAATTAATGGTGATTGAAGAAGAGACTAGTACTATTGAGGTGAAATCCTCTGGGAAGTCTGTTCTGAGATAACCTTGATAAGCATGTACCTCAGGCTGTATCTGGACGTGATAATGTGTAAGAGTCACCCAGGTGGTACTGGTTTTGAAGGCCATGGAGAGAACAGCTGAGGCTTGGCACCATGAGAGGCCAGGAAAGGCCATTGGTGAAGGTGCAGCCTCAATTGGCAATTGGTGGCCCAGGACAGAAGGGGTCATGCAAAGAAGTTGAGGCTTGGCAACATGAAGAAAGCCTATGAGCCTATTGGTGAAGCCTGTTGGTTGCAGGGGAAGACATATTGGAGCTGCCAGTACAATAGGATGACCAACAAGAACAGCAGCAGCAGTGGAACCCAGTCAACTAGAGCCTAGAGTGTTACAGAGGGCAGAGCTGGAGAAGTGACCCAAGCCCTTGGAGGAGCCCAAAAGATCATGTGTAGATCTCAGATATTGGAACAAGAAGCTGTAAAGTTGGCATTGCCTTGGAGACCCAAAGATGTTAGAGGTGCCAGAGATAAAGGATACCGACCGAGGGAAGTTGCTAACAGGGAGCGGAACCAGCCCAAGAGAAAGAGGTGCATTGTGGTCATCAGTCCTGAGAGGAGCTGGACATCAGACATGGGAATGCAGAGTCTGCCCAGCTGGTTTTTGGTCTTGCTTTGGTCCAGTATTTCTTCACTATGACATCTGGAATGGTAATATATATCCTATGCCATGATATATTGGTAGTAGGTGATCTGCTTTTCGATTTTGATTTTATATAGGATTACAGTTAAGAGACTGTGTAAATCTCAGAAGAGACTTTGAACTTTAAGGTTGTCGAGACTGTGATAGACTCTGGGACTTTTGAAGTTGGATTAGCTGTATTTTGCATATGTGATAGCCCCATAGACTCCTGTGTTTGAAAAAGCCTATTCCTCCTGCTCCAGCATTGCATTTGCAAATGTGTGCTGCTGCGCTTAGACTTTTACATGAGTGCTGGGGATCGGAACTCAGGCCTTCATGCCTGTAGACACTTAAAAATTAAAGAAATAATTTATGTGTTTGAGTATTTCTTATGTATATATGTTTGTGCATGCATGTGTAGGGCCCACAGAAGTCAGAAAAGGGTGTCAGAACCTCTGACCTAAGTTATAAATGGTTATGAGTCACCATGTGGGTACTGGGACCTGAACCTGGGTTCTCTGCAAGAGCAGCAAGTGTTCTTAACCACTGAGCCGTCCCTGCAGCATGTAACTCACTTGCTTTTAGTCTTAACCACCCAGCCGTCCATCCCGGCAGCATGTAACTCACTTGCTTTTAGACTCTGCGTTTGCTGTACAGCTGGGTGCTTACATTTTTCCGCTTTGGGTTTATTATAAACATGTGGGTTCTTTGGTTAGAGTTTAAGCTGCAAGTGAATGAGAAAGCAGAGGAAAGACTGAGTTAAGCTGGCTTGCTAGAGGTAATAGTTATGTGCAGATAACTCACAGGAAGTAATTACAGAGCTGCTGACTCTGAGTCTTTTCATCTCTGTAAAAAGCCTCTTTGAAAAAACAAAGTCTTTATATGAGTTTCAAAAAGATTTTGTTTCAATATGAATTCTCTTTTAGAATGATACTCTGGACCTTGATTTCTATTATATTCAGTCAGCAATCGAGTAAAAAAGATTGTTATAAATCTGTAGACAATGTGAAATGACTAAATTTTAGTCAGATGGTATTATTAGACATTCAGAGTATTTCTAGAAAGCTGGGGAGATGATTCAGTGTGTAAGAACATGTTCTGCATGTAGATTGAGTTAAAATTCCCATTACCCCTGTAGAAAGGCAAGTGTACCGTGGATGTGCCTGAAGTCAGTGCTGTGAGATGGAGGCAGGGGGATTTCTAGGGTTTGGTGGCTGCCAGCAGAGCGTCAGGTTCCGTGAGAGACTCCCATCTCAAAGGAATAAGGCAGAAACTGATAGAACAGCCCTTATCCTTGTTAACCCTCTGCACAGGTACTGGCACATGTGTCTACATAGAACACATATATGCACACAGCACCTAGGTAGTGGGTACTGGTTGGTTTCGTGTGTCAAACCAACCTCCATGAGATCCAGCTGCAAGGCATTTTCTAAACTAGTGATCAAGGGGTGAAGATCCAGCCCCTTGTGGGTGGTGCCATCCCTGGACTGGTGGTCTTAGGTTCTATAAGAAAGCAAGCTGAGCAAACCAGGGGAAGTGAGCCAGTAAGTGAGCCCTTCATGGCCTCTGCATCAGCTCCTGCTTCCTGACCTGCGTGAGTTCCAGTCCTGACTTCCTTTGGTGATGAACAGCAATGAGGCAATGTGGAAGTGTAAGCTGAATAAACCTTTTCCTCTCAACCTGCTCCTTGGTCATGATGTTTCATGCAGGATTACAAACCTTGACTAAGGCAGTGGGCAAGACTGAGTACAGTTTAATTTTAAAACAGGGAGTGGCCTGATTTTGACTCTCAAGTTATGGTTCTCCAGTTCTTGGTTTAAAACAGAATGGGGACATTTGCCAGTTTCCAACCTAGATTTGTGGGATGATAGTAAGGTTGCTGTATCTCAAAAATAGCAATTTTGAATGAAAGATTCTTTGTTTTATTATAACAAGGGTATTTAAGACTAAAAGAAGTGGGAGGTGGGTGGTATGTGTCTGTAATTCTAGTATAGGGTGAAGTAGAAAGATTGAGTTCAAAGCCATACTGGATTGTATATCAACTTCTAAACAAGCCCCGAGACATGACTGGGGCAGTAAGGGGTGAAGAAAGGACAGACAGACCAGCACATGTACAGAAAAACAGGATCCGGTGAGCTGATGGGGCCATACCAACTGTGTGAAAACCTGGAGATGGCTCTGCGATTAAGAACTCTGACTGCTCTTCCAGAAGCCCTGGGCTCGATTTCCATCACCACGTGGCAGCTCACAACTGACTGTAACTCAGGGGATCTGAATTCCTCTTCTGACCTCCAGAGGTACCAGGCATGCACATGGTACACTAACATACATGCAGACAAAATACCCATACATATAAATGATGTTTTTAATTGTGGAGGCATATAAGACAGCTATTCTTAACCAGAACTACATGTTATCAAGCACTATATCTTTTTAACAGCATTTAATCATAGCTACATGCACAGAACAAATTATATAGGTATAATATATTACTTAAAATATGTATGTAATGTATATATTTAAAATAAATATGTAAGTCTTTTTGAAGTAACATCTCACTGTGTAACTTTTGCTGCTTAAAACTCACTTTGTAGACCAGGTTGGCCTTGAACTCAGAGTGCTTCACCTGCCTCTGCTTCATAAGTGTTGGGATCAAACTTGTGTGTTACCATGCCAAGTCACTTTTGACTTCCTAAATGGAAAAATAACCAGTTGCAAGTTTGAACTTTGTAGTATTGAACGTTCTCTTTTCAAGAAGATTTTTTTAAAATATATTTTTGATAAGGCAAAACTTACCTAGAAATTTGAGAGATTATAGTCACCTTGTTCTGGGGTCCTGTGTTCAGCTGGAGTTACAAACAGGCCAACACACTTGTCACATTTACATGGAAGCTAGGCAGTAAACTCCAGCCCTCATTCTTGCACAGCCAGCCCTTTACCCACTGAGAGCCAGCATCGCCTGAGCTTCCCCTTTGAGTTTTTAATGGAGACTTAAGCAAAAGCCTGATTGGAGCATGGACCACTGTGTCAAAGGGTATGATAAACTCGTTAGGGAAACTAGCAAGACCCCTTCTGAAATAGGGATCTTAATCTATCAGATAACATAGGTGAAAAACTTTTTCTTTGTAGCTAGCTCCATGACAGAAAGGGAGGGGAATATTAGAATTTCTAGACTGACCTAGAGAAAGACAAATTCTGATTTCTATCTTTTGAGCTGGGAAGGATTTATAAGGTAAGAACTATGTATAAAGTCAATATATTTAACATCATGGGGGGATTATGAGTAATAAAAGGGATAAATGAGATATGAAGAAATAGAAGGAAGCACCATGAGTGATTTCTAGGTTTTCCACTTGTGTGGCAGGACATGGCTAAGTCAATTTAAAAATGAAAGCATTTCACTGGGGCCTTGCTTACAGTTTCAGAGGGTGAGTCCATAACCATCATGGTTGGGAGCAATGGAGGCGGGCATGGTCCTGGAGCAGTAGTGAAGAGCTTTCAAAATATTACCTGATAGCTCAAGGCAGAAAGCAATACACAACTGGAAGGGTGTGGGCTTTTGAAATTCAAAGCCCATGCCCAGTGACACACCTTTCCAACCAAGCTATGCCTCCTCTAACAAGGCCACACCTCCTCCAAGGCCACACCTCCTCCAACAAGGCCACACCTCCTCCATCAAGGCCACACCTCCTCCAACAAGGCTATGCCTCCTAATCCTTCCCAAACAGTTCCACTAACTAGGATCAAGTATTCAAACATATGAATATATAGAGGCCATTATTATTCAAGCCACCACACCAGTCTAAATGAGGGATCTCCCCTAGGTCCTGTAGGAGAAATTGATTTTAGCAGAAAGATTATAAATTAAATTTGATATGCTGACTCCAGGACACATTGGCCATACCTGTGGGGAAATGTTGACATTAAAGCTCAGAGGAAAATTTGGGACTGAAAACAACTATGGGAATCTTTGGCATAATGATGGTCTTTAGTGTTGTGAAGAACACAGAAGAGGGACATGCTGGTAGTAAGCAAATATAATAAACTAGAGGAAATTGAAATCAGCAGTTGTGCTTCTGTTCAGGTTGGCGTTTCTATGATCATGCTGCATAGCAATACATAGCAAATATATAGAAATTGTGCAATCTCACAGAGAATATGTGTACAATCACATGGTCTAACTAGACAACTGTTTCTTTTTCCTCCTCCTTAAACCGTCCACTGTGCTGTCAGTAGGCAAACCAGAACTTCAGCCATCTAATTTATTTTCCTTTATTCATCTTTCCAGTTTTTAATGTCTGTTCCTTTTTAAAATTCATTTCTAGTCAGTTTATTACCTAGTCTAGTCTATTTATCATGTTTTCTCTCTGATATGACTATATCACAGTGCTCTTTGCTCAAACAACATCCCTTCCCCCTTCTTCCATCCCTCCCCCCAAACAAAAAAAACCCTAATGCTTTAACTTGTTACTGAATAGATTTCATGCTTCTGGGCATAGTGTATCAGGACTTCTATTATGTCTGCTACTTTTTTGGGTGGGGGAGGTGAGAAACAGGGTCTCACTATGTAGTTCTGACTGACCTGGTACTCACTATATAGACTAGGCTGCCCTCAAAATCCAAAAAGATCCACCTGCCTCTTCTTCCCAAATACTGGACCACATCTTACTCAGCTACTTTCCCGAAGCTGCTCCTCCCTATTCTTTACCAACGTAGCTACCCTTCCCTGAGTGCCTGCTATTTTAAGATAATCTCTCTCTGAGCCAATGTCTCTATGTTCTCTGGGATTTGGCTTGTTTGTAAATATTGAAAATGTTCTGTAATGGAAGGAAGAAGTGTCCACTTAAGGATTGATTCGTGTGTGGGGTGTGGTTGCATTTGCTGTTTTAGACCCAACACTGTTAGACTAGCCACCATGATCCTTAAGCTCTGGTTGGATGATAGAGGTGTCACACTTGTGACTTACAGTCAACAGTCACTTATTCTCAGCGTTTGAACCAGTTACAAGTCCAGAGATTGCTGACTCCTGTGAAATTCCTACCCAAGCTGACAGCAGCACTAATCTGTGGACACAGACAGTTATGTAAAAGGCTGTTTAATGGGACATCATGTCCTGACCCATGAATCTTTAGTAAGAAAACTTTTTGAAATGTTAACCTTTTATCAGTTACTAAATTTGATTTTCTTCCTTTTCGTTAATACAGCTCTCAAGAGACAAAATTTATACAATAATCCTTTCAACTCTATGAGTTATTCAAGCCCTTATAGTCCAAATGCCAGTAGCCCTTACAGCAGTGGCTTCAACTCTCCATCCTCAACACCAGTGCGACCTCCCATAGTCAAGCAGCTTATACTTCCTGGAAATTCAGGTAAGGAGTGGCTTACCTGATGGCCGACCTCCGAAAGTCACAACTCATCAGAAGCTTAGGTTCAGTTTATTTATGAAACTGAAGCAGTAGGAGAGAATCTCATTGATGTGCTGTTTTATACTAGTTACTGTACTGAGCAACAGGGATACAAAGGTAAGTTAGTGGCAACCTGTTTTCTGCATATAATTTTCTTTGGTGTTTACCTAAATCTGGTTTTTAAATTAGTATTTAAAATCTGGTTAATTAAACAGGAACACAAATTTGATTCCTTTAACCAATTTACAGCCTGTTGGGGTTATAAAGTTTACAGCCTGTTGGGGTTATAAAGTCTACAGCCCTGTTTTTAAAAGAGGTTTAGTAAGCATTGGTACTACAGTTAATTCAAAGCATAAAGTTCTTTCTGCGTGAATGTACCAAGAGCATCGGGTGCTGTAGTAGATGTGAGGAGGACCGGCTGTGGCCTGGGAGTCTGCCCTGGTCTGCTACTGGCCCTTTGCTTGAGTAGTTCACTCTTCTCTAGCTTACCACATCACTCTTACTGCCGCCGCCTTTAACTTTTTAGTGCGGCTTCCCTTAAAATTGTGAGTGCTGCTTAGCTGTGAGCGTGTGTGCATGTGTGTTTGTGTGCACATGCATGGGGAGTCCACAGGCTGACATTGGGTCTTTTCTTTAGTTTTTCCACCTTAGTTTTGTGATAGGGTCTCTCACTGGGCCTGGAGCTCATGTTTTGGCTAGAGTGGCTGGCCAGTGAGCTCCAGAGTCCCACCTGCCTGTCTGCCCCTCGTGCTAGTTGACAGACGAAGCCCCTCCTCTTCCATTTTGTTTTCCTTTTCATATCTGTATTATTCCCTCTCTAGAGCTCTCCTGACCCATGCTTCCTTTATACTCTGCTGGTTTTCTTCAGCATTCCATGTTTATGAACTCATGCCTGAAGATTTGGAGCTAGAAATGGCAGACAAGAGAACCTGGCATTTGTCTTTCAGTCTTGAGTTATAATCATTCATGATTTGATTTTAGTGTTTACAGCTGAGCAGTATTCCTGTGTCTCTGTGCGTCCCATTTTCACAGTCCATTCATCAACGGAAGGGCATTTAGGCTGTTTCACTCCTGGCTCCATGGGAAGGGCAGCAGTGGGCCTGGCTCAGCAGGTATCTGCAGATACGAGGTCGGGTCTGGTGGGCACAGGCCAAGGAAGGAGATGGTTGACCACACAATAGATTTATTTCTGTCTTTTTGAGGATTTTCCATACTGATTTTCAAAATGGCTGCATCCACAGATTTACATTCCAACCAACAGTGAATGAGGGTTCCTTTCTCTTTCTCCAGTCTTGCCAGCATCTGTCAGTTTTGTTGGTCTTAGTCATTCTGGATGGGGCAAGATGAAATCTCATACTTGTCTTTCTCTAATTGCCAAGGATGAGGAACACTTTGGAGGTACTGTTTAACCATTTGGATTCCTTTTGTGGTCTCTGTTGAGATGCCCAGCCCATGTTTTAATTGAATCATTTGTTTCCTTCATTCTGAATTTCAGGTTCTTTGTCCTGATTATTTAATCCTCTGTCAGGTGTAGCTGGTGAAGATTATCTCCCATTTTGTGGGTTTCTTTGTGACTTGTTGTTCTTAGCTGTACAGAGCTTTTTAGTTTTTTGCTGTTTGTTTTTGTCTATTAACAGGCTCTCTATGTAGCCCTGGCTATCCTGGACCTTACTATGTAGACCAGGATGACCTTAAACTATCAGAAATCCATTTGCTTCTGCCTCTTAAGTGCTGGGGTTAAAGGTGTGTGTCCAATGGCCAGGCTGCTTTTTAGTTTTATAAGGTCCCACTTGTCAATTATTGTATTGGTTGCTGGGCAGCTAGGTCCTTGTCTTAGTCAGGGTTTTGTTGCTGCAGCAAAAAACCATGACCAAAAATCAAGTTGGGGAGGAAAGGATTTATTTGGCTTATGCTTCCATCATTCGAGGAAGTCAGGACAGGAACTCAAGCAGGGCTGGAACCTGGATGCAGGACTTATGGAAGGTGCTGCTTACTGGCCTGTTGTTTCCCATGGCTTGTTCAGTCTGCTTTCTTATAGAACCCAGGACCACCATCAGCCTGGGGATGGCACCACCCACTCTGAGTCTGGCCTTCCCCATTAGTCACTAACTGAGAAAAGGCCTTACAGCTGGGTCTCATGGAGGCATTTCCTCAACTGAGGCTCCTTCTCTGTTGACTCTGGTTTGTGTCAAGTTGACCCACAAAACCAGCCAGTACAGTCCTATACAGAAAGTTTTTTCCAACACTTACATCTTGTAAGATATTGCCTGTTTCCTTAGCAGTGCTGGTATTTCAGGTTTCAAATTAAGGTCTTTGTTCTACTTTGAGCTATTTTTTGTGTAGGATGATAGCAGGTTCAATTTCATTCATCTGAGTAGAGACGAGTAGACACCTTTTTTTTCCCCCAGAACCACTTGTTAAAGATACTGTCTTTTCTTAGTGTGTGTGTGTGGTCTCTTGTCGACTGTCAGGTGGCTGTTAGGAACACTCATGTTTGAGGCCTCTATTTTATTCAGTGGGTCTGCATATCTGTTTTGTGCTATTACCATATTGTTTTATTACTCCAGCTCTGTACTGTATCTTGGGGCCTGGCATGGCACTCCATTCAGTATTACTCTTTCTGTTCTGACTGCTTTGGCGATCCAGGATGTTCTCTGGTTCTATATGAATTTTAGGATTTTTTTTCCTGATTCTGTGATTGAGGTTCTTATTGGATCTGTATGTCATTTTAATAGGATGGCTAGTTTCACTACAGTAATTCTACTGATTGATGAGCATGGCGCCTCTCCATGTTCTCGTGTCTCCATCTCATTCAGAGATTGGAAGTTGTCGTGGAGTCTGTCACCTTGGTTGGGTTTGTGCCAAGATATTTGATTGTTTTGATAATGTAAATGGGCATGTATCCACGACCTCTTTCTCAGTATGTTTGTTGGTGGTGTGTAGAAAGGCTGCTGATTTTTATAAATCAGTTGTGTACTTGTCACTTCCTAAAGTCAGTTGTAAAAGGTTTCTGGTTGAATTTTTTGGGAATTCTTATATATAGTATCATATTATCTGCAAATAGGGATACGTGACTTCTTTTCCTATTTGTATCACTTTAACTCCCTTCTCTTGCCTTGTTCAGGCTGGTGCTTCCGCCACTGTATTAAAAAGGAGTGAGGGCAAGTGGACAACTGCTGTATTCCTGATTTTTATGGGATTCCTTCAAGTTTGTCTCCATTTATGATAATCTTCACGTTAGCCTTGTCATATCTACCCTGTATTTAGGAGGTCCCTTCTAGTCCTACATTCTCTAGGACTTATCATGAAACTGTGTTGGGTTTTGTCAAAGGCTTTTTTTTTTCCCATCTTTTGAGATGATCAAATTATTTTTACCTTTAGGTCCATTTATATATGACTTACGTTTTTTAACTTATATATGTTGTGCCCTCTAAACTTGGATTTCTGGATAAAACTAACATGATCATGGTGGATGACCTTCTTGATAATGTGCCTAGGTTTGCTTGTATTTTATTGAGGGATTTTGATTGCTGCTTTGACCAACTCATCATTCAGTAAGGGGTTGTTTATGCCATGGAAATTTTCTTTTTGGTCTTGTCTAGTTGGGATTTGGTGTGTTTGCCGTATCTGCATCGGTAGATCTTTGCTTGGTTTTGGATCGTTCTCTGATCTTATTAACTCTGGTTTGTGTCACTGACTTAGTATTCCCTCATCTATACCTCTAGTTCAAAGGCTTGGTATTTTGGTGGTGTTGAACATTTCCTGCATGTTCTTTTTTTATGCTTGTATTGTTTATAGTCTTACTTCATCCAAATCCTCTACTTTAAGTCCTAATATTCTTCTGTTGATACATTTCTTCTTCTAAAACTTTCCCCAGAGTTTTCTTACTGGCATATTGAATTTTCAGTTCCATCTTCATTTTAGCTTGTGTCTGTTTAGTTCTATCTCTTTGTTGCATTCAGTTTTTAAATCTTAAATTATCTTTGTCATTTTATCCAGCTGTGTATTTATATTTTCTTAGACATCACTCAGGCATTGTTGTTAACCTTTTAGAGGTCAAAGGATTTTTTTGAATTCCTTGACAAAGTTTATGGTTATCCTTTTAAATTCTGTGTTTTGGAGTTTATCTAGGGAACACTTAACGTAGTTCTAGTGGGTTTAAAGAAAGATGTGCTGTCTTGGCCATTCATGTTGTTCTTGTATTTGCAATTTGAGTTGAACATGTGGACTTCTTTATTTTTGTATCTTATGCAATAATCTGGCTGATCTGAGCTAGGCCAGGTGAAGGTAGTTAGCGGATAACCTGTCTCGTTACCATTGCAAAGATGGTCTCCAAACCACCAGTCTGGAGCTGGGGCTTTGGGTGTGGAGATGGCGTCAAGAAGAGAGGGAAGGATGGTATCGCCAGTCAAAGATGGCTGTCCACAGAGCAGGTCACCGATCTGAAGGTCAGCCCATGGGCATGAAGATGGCTACAGACAGAAGGGTAAAAATGGGGTCTGCAAAGAGAAGAAGCTACTTCCTTACAAACATGCTTCCTGGACAAAGAGGGACCTTAGGTGGCTTGTGGATGGTTAACTGTGATGGTGAATGTTTTTGGAAAACTAGGTGTATTACATGCCTATAACCCTAGCACTTGGGAGGCTGAGGCGGGAGGACTGGAAGTTGGAGGTTAGCCTAGGCTGCGTAGTGAGTTCAAGGAAAGTTTATATTACAAAGTAGAACCCTGTCTCAAAGAAACAAAAGCAGAGAGCCATTGAAGAAGGCTTAGCCTTCCTAAGAAACACACTGAATTCTTATGTATATTTCTTGCTCCTGTAGTTTTCTCCTTTTGGTTTGGTATTATAGAATACTTTTTTTTTTTTAAATGTACTAATTTTCTTGCTACGGTCTATTGTTCTTTACTAGTTTGGCAAGCGTGGCATCATGTAGGATAAATTAACTTAGTATTCTTTGGAGAGGGCTGGTTTTTAAATGTTTAAAAAATTACTTTTTTCAAATTAAGTGTGTTGTTTAGGGAAAGTACTTTTTTTCTTCAAGGAAAAGATTATGATGCTGCTAATGACAGAATTTGAGAGGCGAAAACACTGTACTCATCTACTTACAGAATGGTTTCCCTGACTGTCTTATAAAAGTTGAAATTCTCTGGCCCAATGGCTCACAAAGGGTCACCTAAAACTACTGGAAAACATAGATACTTGCATTATAATTCATAACTGCAGCAAAATTGCAGTTACGAAGTAGCAACAAAAAGAATGTTATGGTCACCACAACATGTGGGGTCACTAGAGCATGGACTGTGTTAAAGGGCTGCAGCAGTAAGAGGGTTGAGAGCCACTGGTCTAGCCTGTAGTTACTGTGTATGCAGCACTTGCGGAAAGCTTAACTATCTGTGGGACTTGTTATACTTTTTTCTCCTAATGAGGTCAGTATCTAATTTTAGTTTTGGGGAATTTTGTAAATGGCAGAATAAAACCCAAATCAAAGGATGTCATTATTTGGCTAATTGTACCAAATGTTTTAGCTTAGTTTTTTTCTTTCAAGATTTGATGTGTTTTTTCCTTTTCCTAAAGGTAACTTCAAGAGCTCATCAGATAGAAACCCTCCACTCAGCCCTCAGTCCTCTATAGATAGTGAGTTAAGTGCTTCAGAATTAGATGAAGATTCAATTGGATCCAACTATAAGCTAAATGACGTAACCGATGTGCAGATTCTAGCCCGGATGCAGGAAGAAAGTAAGTTTTCATTCTTAAAAGTTGAGAGTTTTGTTACTACACAGATTATTGTATATGTTCACTTTATTATGCATCTTAAAGTGTTATAAGTGAAACATAGTAAGATGACGAAAGTATAAACATTTCAGAGACCAGTGCCACATATGTACTTGCTTTCAAATTGTATTTTACATAAGACAGCTTGGCTGTAGGAAGGATAAGAAAGGTCTGTGAGTGGTGTTTGTATCCCGTGCAGTTTGTATTGGCTCTTGCCGCTGTAATTGTTACTCTTCTGTGTCTTAAATACCTAGAAAGCCTTTTATCTTTTCATTTATTACTCTTCCATGAAACTGTGGTATCTCAGTCACACTGGACCCCGTAAGTCTCTAATGTCGCCCCTGGTGCCCTCAAGGTATCCACAGGCAAAACCCTTTCATACTTTCTGAGGATGGATACCCTGGCTCTCTTTGAATGCAGGAGGGCAGCGGTGCTGTTCCTGCACATGTGTATACTGTAGGATGCCACACGATGAACTCTGACCCTGCAGCCTTTCAGTGAAGTGCATGTCAGAGTCCTGACAGTGGCCGAGCATGCGGACCACAGCTAACAAATTGAAGAGCTTTGCTTGTACCTACTGCATGATGTCTGTAAGATATGTTGTAAGCCTTGTCAAGCTGTAGGTCTTAGGAAACTGCAGACGGTTTCCTACTCCACTGGATCATTTCCACTTTATTATGACTTCCCCTAGAAAGATGCAGAGTTTCATGCGGCCTTGATTCCTTAACCCAAAGCACTGACCACACAGAACTTTCTTCTGTGGTTTTCCCTCTCCCCACTGAGTCAGGGTAGGGTCAGTAAGATGCTAGTTACATGCACAGCAAAGAGAATGCCGCCTAATTCTGCATCTTAGAGCAAACTCAGGTTTTACTTGGAACTCTGACTTCTGTGGAGAGTTCTGCAGGCTACTTTCTGTAGTTTTGACACTGTATTTGGGAGCAAATAGTAGAAATCATAACTTTTTATACCTAGTAGTTCTTTCTAAGCCATTATGCTAGAAAATTGAGGACATCTCCCTGCCCTCTCTTTTTAAAGCTATGGTTTTATTCTTACAGCATGGTTCATTAAGATGTATATACAGTAGTTAAAAATTAGAATTACATATTTGAGCTGTTGCCTGGCTAAGTGCCTTTGTTTTTACAGTGAGAAATGCAAAATACTATGTTGATTGTGACTTGCTTAAAGTTCTCCCTTGTTACTGGAGAGGCTGCATTGGGTTCTGACTTCCTTTCTAAAGCAGTGTTCTCTATTGCCTTGCTGTCTTGTTACTGCTCTGTACTGCAGTAAGTAACTCGTTCACTTCTGTGCATCCCAGACCACAGGGCTACGTAAACCTAGCAGTTCTAAGGATTTGGAGGGGTTGCTTGCCCTTTATTTTGTAGTTCATGGGGATCCACCTCATGTTTGCTCTGCCACTGCACTCCTTTTACAGGAGTTTTACTGGTTTTAAAAGATACCCTGGAACTCACCCCTTCGATAGCAGTTTCTGTGCAAAAAGGTTTGAATCTGCCTTTGCACTCCCTTTAGTGGATGCCAGGAGCAAGCAGGACTTGCTGATGATGCACCTAGATTCCTTCCCCTCCTTATGATGTTAGAGGTTTGTATGCTGGCTACTGCAGTCTGCTCAGTGTCTGCATGGCTCTCCCTCAGTGCTCCTTCAATCCAGGTTTGGGGTTCTGTGTTTACAGCAGAACTGCTTTTTGTTTTGTTTTGTTTTTAATTTATGGCTTTACCTTGCTACTTAAGACTCCAGAGTAAGAAGTCTTACAAGTAAGCAAACAATACATTTTCATTCAGTTTAAAAATAACTTTGGGATGTAATTTATGCAACTTTATAGAGAAGAATTTTAGAAGTAGAAAAGGAATTTTTCTTTATATTTTACATCCTAAGTTGAATTTCTCAATAATAAATCATTAACTTCATTTTTTGATATTTAAATGTTTGAAAATATAGTCAAAGAGGGGTTGGGGATTTAGCTCAGCGGCAAGCGCAAGGCCCTGGGTTCAGTCCCCAGCTCCGATAAAAAGAAAAAAAAGATATAGTCAAAGAAATAAACAAAGCATTTGTCGTTGCTAGGTCTCCGGCAAGAGTATGCAGCCACCACCTCTCGTCGCAGCTCAGGCTCATCTTGCAACTCCACGAGGCGGGGCACGTTCAGCGATCAGGAACTGGATGCACAGAGCTTGGATGATGAAGACGACAGCATGCACCATGCCGTGTACCCTGCTGTTAATAGGTTTTCTCCATCCCCACGGAATTCACCCCGACCATCTCCTAAGCAGTCGCCTCGAAATTCACCTCGTTCACGGTCTCCTGCCCGGGGAATAGAATACAGTAGAGCATCCCCACAGCCTATGATTAGCCGCTTGCAGCAGCCTCGCCTTTCCCTCCAAGGCCATCCCACAGATTTACAGACGAGCAATGTTAAAAACGAAGGTAAAACAGCAGAGCTTGGGAAAGAGATGTCCACATTTTAGTGTAAAAAGAATGCATTTATTTCCCCACAATGGTTTTATTTCAAACGGGTAGTCATGATTACTGTTTCATTAATGTAAACATGAGGAGAAAGTAAATTTAACTTTATGAAACTAATTATCTGTCAGTTACTAATATGTGTCTCCAGCCCAGATGCAGGGCTAAGTGGGCATGGGAAGTTTTAAGGGTTTGCTTTATTTTATTCAGGGAGTGGCCTTTGTTTAGGTTTGATTATGTAATTTATAGTTTCTATAAGGGTTCTTTATTTCATACATTTATAATCTCTGGGTTTGCTTTTTTCTTATATAATTAGCTGTTACTTCTTCAGCATACAGAAAGAAATGTTTAAAGTATTTTATTTTGAATTATACTTAATATTTTAGTTACCTATCCAAAAGAGTGCTTTGATTTAATTATTATTATTTATTTAAAATCTCATTGTTATAGAAAAACTTAGACGCAGTCTTCCAAACCTATCCCGAACATCGAACACACAGGTTGACTCCGTGAAAAGCAGTAGAAGTGACTCCAATTTTCAAGTGCCAAATGGAGGAATACCTCGAATGCAGCCTCAGGCTTCAGCCAGTAAGTACCCTCCTGACACTGACATGTCAGTCAGAAGCAGAAAGGGGAATTATAGAGACTGACTTTGTGCGGATTCAAGTCATCGCTACAGTACGGCAAGGTAGTGCAGAGGTCAAGGCACTTGGCAGTCTAACCTCTATACCTGCACTGTGGTGTGTACTCCACTCCCTCCCACCCTCCCCTGCCCAGTAACTGAACATATATTTTTAAATAAAAAGTAAAGTAAAATTAAAAAGATAATATTGCAAGAAAAATTTAAGATTACCTCAAAATATTTAATTTAACCAGTTTTTAAAACTCCATGACCCTCTTGCTAAAGGTCATCGTTTTGTTTTGTTTTCTGGGGTTTTTTTGTTTGTTTGTTTTGTTTGTTTTGAGATACGTCTCTCCATGTAGGCCTGGCTTTCCTGGAACTCAAAATGTAAACCAGGGTGGCCTTAAATGCACAGAGATCCTCCTGCCTTTGCTCCCCCTTGTGATGGGAGTAAAGGTTTGTTCCACCACTCCCAATTAAGATCATCCTTTTTAATACTTAATGCTGTGTAATTTAAGACTATTAAGGAATGCATATTGTACTACCATAGAAATGCCTGTATTTATTTAACAGAATTCTTGTCACAAAATAAAAAGTCAAGCATTTATTATACATAGACTGAATAAAAATTTTTGAAGTCTTATTTTTAAAGGATTTGTTTTTATTTATAAAAGTAATGCAGTCACTGTCCAAATACTACCTTTAGCAAATAGATTTTCTTTAAAAACCTCTCCTTTTTGATTTCCAGATATAGAGGTAGTACTTAAAGAGTGTGCATGAGGCCCTGGATTTTATCCCCGATGCCACAGAAGTAAAACAAAATTATAGTTTACTATTACGTATTTTAAGCAGTGTAATAGTAAACGTAATTGGTTGTTCAATAGTACAGTCTATTAAATCTGTATAGCAAAAATTAACTTGTGAGTTTTCTTTGCAGAACAAAAGTATTTTATAAGGATTGTATAATTTCACTTAATATCTATATCTGTTCATATGATGGTTTTAGTTTTTATTTGATTAATCTCTGTCTGCCAAGAATGCATTTGTAAGCAGTATAATATTTAATCAACATAGATATCAGATTAATCCATATTTCTTATTTGACTTGTAATACAGATTAAAATTTGAGGTAATAAATTACTAAAACCATTATTTTTTAAGGATAAATCATCTTTTTAATAGAATTGTTTGGGAAATTAATTATCGAGTTAAATCTGAACTACAGACAGCGCGTATGAGGTTCAGTCGTGGCATAGTAGTGCGTGCCTTTATTCCCATCATCCCAGAGGCAGACCAGGCAGATCTCTGAGGTCAAGTCTAGCCTGGTCTGGAGAGTGAGACCTCACTAAACTTTTATTCTGGATGACTTGATGAATATCATTAACCCATGAATATGACAGGTCTTTCTTCACGAAGGTAATTTTTTTCAATCTTTATTTATAATGAATGTTTGTCTTTATTTTTGACAAGTATTGTGACAGGACATTTCTACTCTAGCATGACATAGATTCCTTGAAAGATTGAAATTTGTTCTGTATCATACATTAAAAGTGAGATTGAGAGGAGTAAATAGCACTGGAACGTAAAACTTAAATCCAAGCAACTTTTTTCACGGAGCATTAACTAAGTAGTAGACCCTACAGAGGTAAAAATAGCTGTCACAGTAAACCATGTGACTCCTAACAAAAAGCGCCACACACTCAAAACCCTGTGAAGGGCCATTTAATGAAAAGATGGGTGAGACCAGTAAGTGCTACAGAGTCACATGCAGCATAAAGGACCAAAAATAAGGGCTGGAGAGACGGCTCAGCGGTTAGAGCACTGACTACTCTTCCAGAGGTCCTGAGTTCAAATCCCAGCACCCACATGGTGGGTCACGGCCATCTGTAATGGGATCCAGTGACCTCTGGTGTGTCTGAAGACAAGGACAGTGTACTCATATACATAAAATAATATAATAAAATAAATAATTCTTTTTAAAAAAGAAGACCAAAGCAGTGCACAGTGATAACTTCAAGTCAGATCGGCTAAACAGAGCCTAAGTACATGGTGCAAGATAGCTGCACATTAGCAGCATCTGTGCATTGCATTAAGGGCTGCGGTTTGAGACGTTTGCCGCTTACCAACTAAGGTAGACGCGAGTATGTAATCAAACCAATCAAGGGTTCTGGAGAGATGGCTTTTAATTAAGAGCACTGGGTCTTCCAGGAGACCTGAGTTTCATTCCCAGCATCCACATGACTGCTCACAACCATCTGTAACTCCATTCCAGGATATCCAGTGCCCACTTCTGGCCTTCGTGAGCACCAGGTGTGCATGTGGTGCACGGATGCAGGCAAATAGCCATACTTAGTTAAAAACATGTCGTTTTAAATGAACTCTTGGAATTACTTGTATGTAATATAAATAACCCTCCTGTGGTTATAAATCTTAATAAATGGCAGGTTAGTGTTGACCCAGCTCCAGAGCGTGACGGCTTCTTTAGAGATTTGTTATATCCATGGTTCATTACCAAGATGTGAAGATCATACGGAAATACTGCTTTTTTTCTTCTGCCTTTAAGACTACAATTTAAAGCACTATAGAAAAATGTTACTCAAGATTTTTATATGCCTTATTCTACTGGACATATACTAAAATGTTTTTGGTTTTTTATAAAAGATAAACTTAATGAATTTAAGTAAAATTTGACCTCTGTTATCCCTGAAATAGAGTATGGTGAATTTTATGTTTTTAAACCCACAAGTTAATTTGACACATGAAGATATCCTGTTTCTGGGGGCTTCTCCCTCAGATACGTCACTGATGCCGCTAAAAGCCTGCAGTGTTAGTGGAGGTGAAGTACGGTTTTCAGTTGTAATCCTCACAGGCACTAGAGCCATGCTGTTATAGCTGCTCCTCACAGAGCTGAGACTGCCTTGGCACTGGCCTTCTAGGACGGGATTGTATTTAGTTTGAATTAATAAGGTTGGGATTTTTCAAAATTCTACATGATAAATCTCCAAATAGCCTCCTGTGTAAAACTAGTTCTGCAGCTTCATGGCAACAAAAGGACAAACAGATTGGGAGCTTAGGACTGGAGTAATACACTAAATGTCGACAGAAAATATATTAAACCCTGCGATAATTATCTGCTTTCTCTAGCAGGATTGTCATTATACAGTCATACTATTATTGATAATTAAATGAATAGGAAAAACATAGTTTTCCAGTTACTAGTTTAGCACGTGGAAAATATATGTGCAGTTTTACAAAGTTGCATTTCAGCATTTGATAAAAATAGTACAGGCAGAAGACTTGGACCATCACCTTTTTTAAAATTGGATATATACTTGTTCTTTCTTACATTCACGGCTACAGTAACACTTACTTATAATTTAAAATGTCCACACAAGCACTGCACAAATGTATTTGAAAAATAGAAAATCCAGAATATTGACAAGCTTAAAACTTAATTTTAAGTATACTGTATAAAAATTTAGATTTTTGTTATATGTTAATAGATCAGAGTTACCTATTTTCTTGAAGTTTTAAATGTTTTTGATAGATAAAATATATATGTAATAATGCTTTATGTAGAAAATTCTTTAAAACAAAGTTTTTATACTTTTTTACTTTGATATATGCTATCAAAGTAGATAGAACAGTATATAGAAAGATATAATAGCAGTTTTTATGTATCTTATACAGTGAATTGATATATTGCTTTAAGAACTTTGGTTACTGGTCTAACGTTCGTTTTGTCTTAAGTAATTCCTTCTTCAGCTGTGAATGGTAACGCTTTGGTCTCATCTGCTGGTCTGCATGAAGCTAACTGTGCCAGGCTGCTGATTCCCACCCATGGGCCACTTCTTAGCCTTGTCACTATGCCAGTCACTGTCTTATTCGCTTACTTGCTATGGCTGCATTATTGTGGATGCTGGCATTCAAATATGAGGATTATGGCAGTGCTGATAATATTTTCAACTTTCATACTTGTAAAATATGAGTAACTTAAAAAGTTTAAGAAAACCAGAGCATTTAAGAAACCAGAACAGGTTTGGTTTTTTGTTTTTGTTTTTCACAACTAAAGGAAGAGGACTTTAATCAAAGGTAGAATTTCTTTAAGAAACAATGGCTTACGTTCTAACATCATTAGAGTATGGATTTAAGTTTAGTTTTCAGAAAAATACAGGTTATCACCAGCTGGTCAGTGAGAAAAAGAATAGGTGAAGCCCTCAAGACTCCGTAGTGGTTTTTTATATCTGAAGTCTCCTTACTGTTTTATAATGCCTGGGGTATGTTTACATGTGTTATAGCATGGGAGCTTCACAAATACACATTTATTTTGTAGAGAGCAGATATGCATGTAATCAAGTACATTATGCAGGCTCACACAACTAAGACCAAACTGCTCCCTCTCCCAGCACCCCTGCTACTATCTGAAGACCTCTTCTCGCCTAATGAGCGTGCATAGGCCTCTTGGAAAACACTCCCAGATGGCTCTGTTGGGGTGTGGGCTAAAGTGAACCCTAGACAATTCGCGCAGAACAGGAGTAGTTTTACCTAGGACACAGATTATGACCCAGAGAGGAGCTGTGGAGGACCAATACCATGCTCTGCTCTGCTCTGGAAGGATCCAGGGCACTTGATAACTTTTGTGTGGCTGGTCTTCTGAGGTTCACAAGGAAGGGATTTCCTTGAGGTGTCACCTACTACCAATGCACTAATGGTTATTCTCCAGTTTTGCATTACTTTAAAGCATTAGTTAAACTATATTACATGCAATAATTATATAATTGGCTAATCTAAGACTAGTAAAATATTTAAGGACTGTCAATTTAATAAGTAATATTGGATCCCTTATCTTAATCAAGAGAATTTTATAAATGACTTGATTTGGGGCCTTTACCAGTAGCATTAACTACATTTTAGAGTGGAGACCCATACTCTTATTGTTTTAAGTGTCTCAATTGACATTTTTATAAACATATGCAAGTTTAAGAGCCACTTATTTTGGCTAAAGTTTTGTAAAACTTTGACTGAAAAGGATATAATTTATTTAAAAAATAAATATATACATTTAAATCTCTACATTTTGTACATTTGTCAGTCACTTGTGTGCTAATTATTTGGTAGAAATGATTGAGTTATGAGATAATCCTAGCACTGGGGATTTATATGTGAGACTATACCACAACCAAGGATTTATATGTGAGACAGTCTATACCATAACCAAGGATTTATATGTGAGACAGTCTATACCATAGCCAAGGATTTATATGTGAGACAGTCTATACCACAACCAAGGATTTATATGTGAGACAGTCTATACCACAACCAAGGATTTATATGTGAGACAGTCTATACCATAGCCAAGGATTTATATGTGAGACAGCCTATACCATAGCCAAGGATTTATATGTGAGACAGTCTATACCATAGCCAAGGATTTATATGTGAGACAGTCTATACCATAGCCAAGGATTTATATGTGAGACAGTCTATACCATAACCAAGGATTTATATGTGAGACAGTCTATACCATAGCCAAGGATTTATATGTGAGACAGTCTATACCATAACCAAGGATATACCATAACCAAGGATTTATATGTGAGACAGTCTATACCATAGCCAAGGATTTATCTGTGAGACTATACCATACAAGATTTATATGTGAGACAGTCTATACCATAGCCAAGGATTTATATGTGAGACAGTCTATACCATAACCAAGGATTTATATGTGAGACAGTCTATACCATAGCCAAGGATTTATATGTGAGACAGTCTATACCATAGCCAAGGATTTATATGTGAGACAGTCTATACCATAGCCAAGGATTTATATGTGAGACAGTCTATACCATAGCCAAGGATTTATATGTGAGACAGTCTATACCATAGCCAAGGATTTATATGTGAGACAGTCTATACCATAACCAAGGATTTATATGTGAGACAGTCTATACCATAGCCAAGGATTTATATGTGAGACAGTCTATACCATAACCAAGGATTTATATGTGAGACAGTCTATACCATAACCAAGGATTTATATGTGAGACAGTCTATACCATAACCAAGGATTTATATGTGAGACAGTCTATACCATAACCAAGGATTTATCTGTGAGACAGTCTATACCATAACCAAGGATTTATATGTGAGACAGCCTATACCATAGCCAAGGATTTATATGTGAGACAGTCTATACCATAGCCAAGGATTTATATGTGAGACTATACCATAACCAAGGATTTATATGTGAGACAGTCTATACCATAACCAAGGATTTATATGTGAGACAGTCTATACCATAACCAAGGATTTATATGTGAGACAGTCTATACCATAACCAAGGATTTATATGTGAGACAGTCTATACCATAACCAAGGATTTATATGTGAGACAGTCTATACCATAACCAAGGATTTATATGTGAGACAGTCTATACCATAACCAAGGATTTATATGTGAGACAGTCTATACCAGCAGCCTATACCATAGCCAAGGATTTATATGTGAGATATTTATATAGACAGTCTATAAGGATTTATATGTACATAGTCTATACCATAAAGGATTTATATGTGAGACAGTCTATACCATACCAAGGATTTATATGTGACAGTCTATACCAGACAGATTTCTATACCATAACCAAGGATTTATATGTGAGAGTCTATACCATAGTCAAGGATTTATCAAGAGTTTATGTGAGACACCTATACCATACCAAGGATTAGCCAGAGTTTAAGGACAGTCTATTATATGAGACAGTCAAGGATTTATATGTGATAACTATACCATAGCCAAGGATTTATATGTGAGACAGTCTATACCATAGCCAAGGATTTATATGTGAGACAGTCTATACCATAACCAAGGATTTATATGTGAGACAGTCTATACCATAGCCAAGGATTTATATGTGAGACAGCCTATACCATAGCCAAGGATTTATATGTGAGACAGTCTATACCATAGCCAAGGATTTATATGTGAGACAGCCTATACCATAAGCCAGAGATGCTATGGAAGCAGAGGAGAGGCAGCAGGTTGAGCATGGAGGCCTTGATGACCTGAGTTCATGATGAAAAGAGAAAAATGACTCCTGTAAATTGTCCTTGGACATATATACACCATGGCACACCTTATGTGCTTGTGCACATACTAATTCAGAATAATATTTATTAAAAATGCCTTATAGTTTGTCAACATATGATCGTTTGCTTTTCTCTTGTCATTTATACCTGAGAGTACCTCTGTCTGTTATTCAAAACTTGGCATTCCCAATCTCAGCGTTCTCTTCTATTGTTTCTTCCTCTATGTGGAATGCCTTCTCCAGAGCCCCACATGGCTCCTCTCCATTTGATCTGTGAGCATATGTCATCTTCAGGGAATCTTTATGGATTACCCTGTGTATAATGCCACTCTGGTCTCCTCTTCCTTCTGTCCTACTTACTTTCCTGCCTAGCAGCCATTACTATCTGGAAACCTATGGATTTTGCTACTTTATTTTCATTCTCCCCTTTTCTAAGTATTTCATTAGAAGAAGAAAAGTTCCTAGTGGGCTATTGAGTTTATTTTACCCAGAATACATGGGATGGATGGATAGATGGATGGATGGACAGATGGACGGACATTTGAACAAATAGCCGAATAGCATTTAATGATAGTATCCTATAATTTTGTGGTTATAGGTATAAAGTAACAGACTTTTTTCCTCCAAGTCTGGAGAAGTCTTTGCTTGTTTGCCTGACCATGCGTGAATTATATTAGCATCAAACACTATGTTGCTATAATAAGGTTTGAAGTGCTAGAAAATTAGAAATTTTTCTTCTAATTTAAAAACATTTTCTGTTTTAAAAGTTGGTTATCTCAAGGAGGACATAGGAGTGCTTTGGCTTTGATAGACATAATGGGATTTCAGCCTTTGTCTCTGATATCCCTTTATCCTCCGATGATCAGTTTTTATGCCCTCCTTAGATGGTCTTGTAGGTCTAGAACTTGGAGCTTTTGTTGCTTCTATTTTATTCTTCAGAACATAATGTGTTAAAGTGTGGAGCGTGTACTGTGACCAGCGGAATGGCAGTTTAGAGGTACTTAACTAGGTGACTGGAATGGGACAGGGTAACTTTGAATTACAGTAGTTGGCACTGTTTCACCCTGAGCAGCTCTGAGCTGTCTTCCGTCCCAGTTTTGGAAGTTTCAGTATAGTTAATAGACCAGAAGTTTGAGGGTGATCTTAGCAGTCCTTGTTGATCACATTACAAAGCAGGCGTCCTAGCTGGTCTCCATCCACACACACACACACACTCCATCCCTCACACACACACACACACACACACACACACACACACACACACACACACACACACACACACACACACACCAGAATATGAATTAGTTGGATTTTACAGCAAGGTAACACAATAAAGATGCCAGGTTATGATAGGATTTACCTGGTTCTGAGTTTTCTGAGTTTTCTTCTCCTTTTTGAGAAATTACTGTTTGATTTTGGAGTAATTCATCTACCAATAATTGCTTTGCCAAAATGTGTGGTGTTTTTCCTTTCTTGCATTGAATGAGTATTGTGTGTTTTCTATTTTATTTCTATAGTATTTTCTATTCCGTGTGCTGTGTTCACCATGTTGATCCTTATGCTTTCATTCTTTGCACCTATAGCATGTTTGCTGGTGGCTTGTTTTCTCTTTGATACTCCAGCCAATTGACATATTAGAGGGTTTTTTTAATCTACAAAAAAAACAAAAAAACAAAAAAAACCCTAGTTCTAAAAATATGCAGTGGCACTAAGATTTCTGCCCCTTTTCTTTTGCAAATTAATGCACGGAGCATCACTTGAACACTCCTGCGCTTCTAGAGTTCCAATGCTCTGCCTCATGGCTTCTATTCCTTGGTAACTTTTAAATCTCTAAGTATTTAGGTTTACAGAAGGTGTAGCCTTTACCTTGTACTTCCCAGCAAATATTACACTTCCTTGTTTTTCAGCAGCTTCTCAAAGGCTGAAAAGTTTGCCTCGTACTCCCCTCAAAGCCAAACAGGTGCTTCCAGCTCCATCTACAAACAGAGGTAATTACAGCCTCTTCCTGAGTTCGAACTTGAGCACGTGGTACCCATAGATCTCGTACTTCCGGATCTGAGTCAGGGATGCTGGGGCACATTTCAAGTTACATTTTCCTTCCTAAAATAATGCAGATTAATTTCCTTGTATGGATAATAGCAGGAGAAACCTATTTCTTCTGAGGTATGTATTGAATTGTCCTGAAAGGTTGACATAATTTATCAATTTCTCTCTACTAATCTAAAAGCAAAGATTATTGCTTTAGATTAATGAAAATTGGACAGATGGGTACCATAAATGTCACACATCCTATCTGCTAATGCTTTTCCCTCAAGCGTTGGTCTTTGGATTTACTTATCTTTGGCATAAGACGAAACCCTTGAATTATACACTGATTGAAGTTAAGTTTTAATGTTCAAGTGACTCCATTTGGAAGATTTGTGCTAACAGTGGTAGCTTTTGTAAGGACTGAGTGCTGAGGAAATAGATGACGGTTGGCACTAACACTAGACGAGATTGGTTCCAAACATTGAGTGTATTGGTAGGTCGGGGACAAAGACGTGAGAGAAGCAGTGACGTAGGGTAGACTAGCTGTCCTGAGAGTAAACAGATGCCTCAAAAAGTGGGACAGAACAGAGGCAGAGAGGAAAAAGGTCTCCCCTGGTGAGTAAGGAAAACGTAAGGAAAGAGAAATTTTGATGTTTAATTTGTTTTTGTTTTTTTAAATAAGATGTGGTTAATATGATTGCAAAATATTATATCCTGTTGTTGTTATTGTTGTTGGTTTTTGGTTTTGTGAGACAGGGATTCTCTATATAGTCTTGACTATCATAGACTAGCTCCATATACCAGGCTGGCTTTGAACTCAGAGAAATCCACCTGCCTCTGCCTCCTGAGTGCTGAGATTAAAGGCATGGCCACCACCAGACTGATAAGACAGATATCACATATTCTCCCTCATGAGTAAGTCCTAGCTTTTTTAAAAAGATGTATTTATTTATGTGCGTAAGTGCCTCATCTGCATCTCTGACTGCATACCGGAAGAGGACACGGAACTGTGAGCTGCCACATTGCTGGGTTAAATTCAGGAGCTCTGGAAGAGCAGCCAAGTGCTGTTAATTGCTGTGTCTCTGCACACGCGTGTGTGTGTGTGGTGTGTGTGTGTGTGTGTGTGTGGTGTGTGTGTGTGTGTGTGTGTGTGTGTGGTGTTGTGGATGTTGTCATTATATATACCCCTTCTCTATATTAGGTTAGCTGCATGTTACATACCTGTAACCCCAACACTCAAACGGTGGAGGCAAAAGGATGTGAGTTCAAGGCCAGCCTGAAAATACAGCGAGATAGTGTCTCAAACCAAGCTCAGTGATAAAGCACATGCCCAGCGCCCCTGGAACGAGACTTCATGGTGGCTTCAGTCTCCAGCAGTGTACAGTCCAGCACTGACTCATCCCTGATGATCCTGACACACAGAGATGCCCAACCCCATGTCCATTCATTCACCTTCCCAGACCTCTCTCCCGTCTCTACCCCTGCTCCCTGTGCACACAATCCCGACCCCTTGCTATCTCCTCTCCCACCCCAGGTTAGTGTTTTCAATGGGCTTCCTGAGCATGTGAACGAGTAGGTCTGATTCTTGTGCCCTCTCTTAGGTTCTTTCTCTTCTATTTATGTTGTCCAATGTATTAGTTTTGTTTTATAAATATAGTATTTTATTTTTTATTATCCCTTAGAAGCCTGTTTTTTTTTTTCTTTTAAAGAGTTTCATTTTATTATTGCTGCAAAGAAAATATGGAACAATTCGAGACTTTGCATGTTATCCTTACTCGGGCCAGGCTAATCTATTTTCCAACTTTAGATGTGTGCTGCAGAATTGAACACAGAGTGCTTTTCTACTGAGAAACGACAGGGAGTGCATCCATGTAAGAGAGTTGTGGAAGGGAAACTAGTTAGGATGAGAGGAGAATAAAAGGGGAAAGTTCTTTGTTGATTCTCAGAAATGTGATTATACCATTTTGGTGTAGGACTCCTGTGTTTTCCTGTTTTTCCCTCCTTAGGGAGGTGTGGGGTTGTTTTGTTTTGTTCTACTTTTTTTTTTGGTTGGTTGGGTTTTTCACTTAAGTTGTCTTTCTTTTATGTATGCGAAAGTATGCATGCATGTGCCAGCATGAGTGTGGAGGAGAGATGACTTTGAGGAGCCGTTCCCACCGTTAACCGTGGGCTCCAGGGATCAGACGCAGATAGTCAGGCTTAGCCTCTCCTCCTTCACACCAGCTCTGTGAATGAGCTTAGGGTTTTATCCAATGGCCTTGTTCGGCCATACAGTCCCTCCCCAGTTCTGGGACTCAGGAACATATGGTAAAAGCTATTATTACTGGCTCACGGTTCATGGAGGCCTTTAGGAGCTTCTTACTGCTCTCGGGCTTCGGGTTGAATCATTCTCAGTGTTAAGGCTGTTCTTCAGCATCTAAGCTGCTGCTATTAACTCCTAACAGTTTAGCATTTTATCTTTTATCTTTCAAAAGCTCTGTGTGCTTTTCCAGAAACATATTTCTCTCCTCATTTCATTTTTTTTTTTTTTTTTTTTTTTGGTTTTTTTTCGGAGCTGGGGACCGAACCCAGGGCCTCGCTTCCTAGGTAAGCGCTCTACCACTGAGCTAAATCCCAGCCCCTCCTCATTCCATTTAAACTGTGTGTATCTTTGAGCCTGTGTGAGAGTACACGTGAAGTCCTCTCCTGCTAGTTCAGGCATCACAGCTTCTCTTGACCTAAGTGCTTCCTGGCCTTCGTTACTGTTTCCTTGTTCCTATGTGTTTCCTGATTATGTGCTGGAGGCCGACAGTGTGGAAGTTTACATTGTTCTGTGATATTGTTAATCTTCTTTTAAATACTGTTGGAGTTTATTGTGTTAAGTACTCGTATTTCTTACAAATCAGTTTAAGCCTTTATAGTAGAGATCTGTTATTTTCTCAAAGACCAGATGATAACTACTTTTGGTTTGTGGCCACATGGTCTTAGTATTCTAACTTCTCAACCACATACTATAACAGCCATAGATAGTGTGTAAATGAGTGAGTGTGCTCTAATGTAACCTTATTCACAAACAGTGTATTCACCCACATGAACAGCTTGTGGACCACTATTCAGAAGTTTATTCTATAAGCTTTCTCAGAGCAGATTTGCAGTATCTTTTTTCCTAGGGCTAGGTGTCCCGTCCCAAATGGGCGTCATTCCCTCCCTGCCCCCTGGTTAAGGCTTGATTCTTTTAGAGTATCTCCAGGCTGCTTTGACATCTCCTAGATTTGGCAAGGACTCCCATACCTGGTTGAAACTCAGAGGAACAGCAGTGTGTGTGAGCTCTGCCTGCTGTTGAGTTTACAGTGCTGCCCACTTTGTCCACACGCACAGAGTCTCAATCTAGATAAACACTCAACCCAATGCTTAGCCGAAGATTCCACCAGACCCCAAGCTGAGTTCTGAGGATCTTCTAAGCAGCTCTCTCCTCTAAAGCAAAGTATCGTTAAGATTTCTGATTTTGTCTTCTCTGCCCATCAAGCTGAGTTTGGTCTGCCTGAGATAATCTCTGATACACTCTCTGATATACAGTTGACAGTGTGTGTTCAGAACAACAACAAAAGCCCCAAGGCTTCAGAACTGGTTCATTTCATATCAGACTCTTAGACCCAACATTCCAAGCGTCCTCTTGTAGAAATCACTGTATTCAATGGTTAAGTACTTTTTAAAACGTTTCATGAGCCGTCCAGTCTTATAGGAGTCTAGCAGCAGCAGGCTAATCTCTTCTCAGCCCTACTCAAGCTTTCTTTCAGGCTGGCTTCTCTGGTTCTTCATCTTGGAACTTCCAGTCAGTGTTGGGGAGTGGGGGGTGGCAGAGCAAGAAGAGCAGCTTACATCCCCAACTGCCATCGTGAGTTTGTGACACTTCCATTCAGACCTGTCTCTCTGCCTTGTTTGATCTCTGTGGAAACACTCTCACAAACACACAAGCAGTCTGCTTCACTGCCGTAAGCACGGCAATCCAGTGAGGTTGATCATCAGAATTCGCCTACTCTTTCCTCTCCTCCCATTACTACAGTAGACCTTACTGTATTCTGTTGTACAGATGGGCTGACAGAAGTGCAGAAAACAGAATAGTTTAGAATGACCACATCTGGGCCTCAAGCTTTCTTTCGACTAAACTAAGGGAGTTGTTTAAGAACATTGTTAGTTTTCTGCCTCTGGTCCACACACACCCTCTACTCTGCCTTATCCCAAGCTTCTGTGTTTGATAAGTGCGTTAACGTTTGAGTTGTGCATTGCTACCCTTGGCTTTCTGAGGAAATGAAAACCCTTTCAGAGGAGACATTTTCAAACATGAAGCAGAAAAGGGTAAGCATGCACCCCAAGAGATCTAAACTTTATCTCAAAGGACCTATTACAATAATAGAATGTATTTGAGTCTTGTCTTCACTTAGAAAGCAGTGCAGACTGTACATTATTTCTATGTCTGGCATCTGTTTTAATATAGACACATTTTCTTAGTAGACGTGGCATTCTATGACTTCCTAGACCTTTTGATATGTTCCTGGATTGCACACAAGTGTGTCAGAACACGTTCAGGAATTGTCTCCTTTTGCCATGGATTTCAGGGATTAGTTCAGGTTGTCACATGTATGTAGCAAGCACTACTTTGTACTGAATTATCTCAGTGCCTCTCGGGCCGACTTTTAAAATAGTAGTAACTGTTAGTTCCTGACTTGTAGTTGCACTATGCTATGTGGCTTTAAGACTCTAGTCATTGGGTTTTTATGCACATGGATATACAACCCTCACTTCTACCTTTAGAATGTTCTCGAGTGTCCTCTCTTAGTTACTACAGTGAGACGTAATCCTGTGGTGACTGAAGTTACTTGTTACTGTGTTATATGCGCATATGCACATGGAAGCAATGGTATAGTGGGGATCGTTTGTGTGCCACAGCATACATGGAGGTCATAGGACACTGTCAAGTCCTTCCTCTATGTTGGTTTCTTGGATTGAACTTGGATTTCTAAGAATATGTAGCATGCATCTTTTACCACTGAGCCATCTTGCTGGTCCCTGTGCTGTGCCCTACCCCCTTATTCTTGGGGTATCCAGGTTACCCTGATTAATGTACTTCTTCGAAGACAGTTTGTCACCCTCTAAGGTAACCTTTTTTCTATTAGCCCAGACAGGTCCTTTATTTGAGGCTCATAATATAGATATTCTAATGCTCAGTCATCATGGGTAATGGAACACTAGTTTCGCTGTACTTGGTTCCCTCAGAAAACACTGGTTTTCCTTTGCTGTTCTGCATACAGTACCTTCTCCAGGCAAGTTCCGCTCCCCTGCAGCACCATCTCCATTGGCTCTTCGGCAACCAGTGAAAGCGTTTAGTAACCATGGCTCTGGTTCTGGTAGCCAAGAAACTACACAGTTCACACAAACCACCTCCTCACCTGGGCCTCCCGTGGTGCAGAACACAGCCCCAGCAAACCCTTCCAGCAATATCAACAGCGCCACTCTAACCAGACCTGCAGGGACAGCTGCAATGAGGAGTGGCCTGCCCCGGCCTAGCGCCCCTTCTGCGGGGGGCATACCAGTGCCTCGCAGCAAGCTTGTGCAGCCTGTTCGAAGGTAAGCGTAAATGTTGTCCTTAGCACAGTGAGTCTGTGAAAGGGAGCAGCCTGTGTCAGTCCTGTCTGCATTCAGTTGTGAGTGTGGAGAGCTAGGGTGGGTCCCACCACATTAGCACAGTTTAAGCAAAGCATTACCTCCTTGTTCTGAAAAAGTCTTCATTTGGATATCATACAACCTTAGTTCAGGTTTGCTCAGATGCCTAGCACGATGAAGCAGCTCCGGAAGCTTCTGGACAGAGTGATTAAAGACACTTGAATTGGTTGTGATGGTTGTTCATTTTGAGAACAACAATAAAGATAAGCACCAGGGGATTAAGAAAGTACTTGCTGCTCCCTTGCTGTTTAAACTCGTGCAACTCAGAATTGTAGAGCTCCACCTTCTACTCCAGACATTCTGGGCCCATTTTGTTGTTTAATCTCAAAATAATTCTGATCCCAAGGAGGTTGTGAACCATACCTACATGATCTCTACCCTTCAGGAAGGGGATTTGCACTATCAGGAAGTTTAGATGTCAGCTATAACTAAACTTTCTTTTCTTAAAAAGAGAAGTCCCAATCTTGTACTTAAACCGTGTATGCCTGTACATCTTCATACGCTGTTTCACATTTCCAGACTTGGTAGGGAACACGGTGGCTTTGTGTGCCGTGCACTTCTTAGTGTGTCTCATTGTCACAGCAGTAAGAACTCTACTTTTCAGAGGAGTGTGTTGAAGTTTAGTGAAATAAAGCAATTTCCCTGGGGACAGAGAACTAGTAAGAGCGTCAGTTACAAGTTTGTCTGTCTTCAAACATTTTCTTTACCCAGTGCCCCACACTGCATGCCGGTCTGTGGTGGGGACACTGGGCCTGCACTGTCACACTCATCCTCTCGCCCTACAGAGCAATAGATTGGCTGGCTGTGTGTTCGGACCTTTGTTTTCCTCTTGTTCTAACTCCACAAGCACAATTACAGAAATGGGTTACAGGACTCATCTTGTGTGGAGTGGCATTGGAAAGTTGTAAACTTGTCAAGCAAGGAAATGTTCAGAGCTTAGTAATTCCCTAAAATAACCCTCATGGGACACTGTGGGACACTGTACCACCTGAAGAATAATGAAGACCTGTAACAAATCATACAGTCTGTACAGACATAAAAGGTCACAAAATTCTTTGATTTCAGATCATTGCCAGCTCCTAAAACCTATGGTAGCATGAAAGATGACAGTTGGAAAGACGGCTGTTACTGACCAGCAGAGACAAGGATACAGACGTCCACAGCTTCATGGACACCCCTTCACCAAGCTGAAACCAACTTTTATATGCAGACTCTTCAGTGAGACTCTTGGGTTTGCACACTCCCAGCCTCTCTGTCTTAATAGCACAAGTGACGGAGACGAGGAAGCAGCACTTTAATGCCACGTGACATCAGATGTGTTTGGTAGTCATGCAGTCACTCTCCATGGGGTCGCCTAGTTTTGTTCACTTGAAGCACGGTTCATTTTATTATTTGACAGAGGCCAATATCTGGGCAAATACCTACTGGATGCCAAAGAGAATGCCCATTTGTAAAGAGAGAGCCTGTGTACATGGGAAGATGGTGAACTTAGGCTATCCAAAACCTCACGTTCAACCTACTTTACTGTACAAATAGTATCAATAAATACTGTGTTAACAAGAACTAATATTCTGACTAATTAGATTGTTTTCTTAGTCCTTCAGGATACAGTAAATTATAAAGATTGGGAGAGAGAAAGGACAGACCTGAGCTAAAGACTTAAAACGTGCTACTACCTGTGTTTAGGAAGGTTTTATTCATTACTTTGCAGACTCTGTGGGAAAAGGCTCTTAGGTTTTAAACATAGCTCACATAGCCACGTGCAGATGGTGTCGCAGTGCACGCCACCGCCCCACCGACACCTCAGACTTCTGTGTACCTGTTCTTGATGTCAGAAGGGCTCACTCTTTCTAACTTTACAGTTCCTGGCTCAGGACAGATGGCCTTTGCTGTTGAAGCCAACTTACTCACATGCTGGTTTCTGTCTGTCACAGAGCTGAAAGAGCTGTTTCCACACCAGGTTTCTATGATGTCAAAGAACAGTTACGTGTCTTTGTCCTTGACAAAGCAACACCTCAGAACTCAGAGCCTGGAGTAGAACCATATCCAAGAGGAGGGAAATCTATGCACTAACTGTAAACATCTCTGTGATGGCAGCTGTACTGCTGCTCGTAAGCGGCAGCGCGGTCTGTTATGTGGTAGTCAGTCCACTCCAAACTGAATGACTGTATGAAGTACCTTTTTAAAACCCTGTCCCTTTAACTTAGATTCTGCCTTACATCAGCGTTTTCATTGTTTGGTTACAAAGCATCCAGCTCTACTTTGCTAAATACTTGCTCTCTAAATGGCATATGTGTGTATATAACCCTTGGAATTAGCTGTTTGGTTTTTCAGATTATTAACAAACTATAACTCGAGCTGACTTCTCATTTTTTATAATGAGGTCTGTTTTTTAAATACTTAATACAGTTTTAAATATTGGCAGTTGGGTCACATAAAGGCGGGGTATTTGAACTCGTTTCCTGTAAGTAGAGGATGTTCTATAAAGTGCAAGTAGAAATACAGAGAGGAAGGGAAGGGAAGTTTCCTGCTCAGGAAAGCATCGAGTTGATGATAACAGAGACCCCGTCTGCCATGGCTGACGCTGGCCCAGCAGGGAGACATGGAGCGCAGACAGCACGAGTGCGGGACCTGTAGTGTAGAGCGGAAGACATTGAAGGAATGTGAGGGAAGGAGGGTGTCCCGTCATCCATAATGCTGGACTGAGAACAGCTGTTTCTTCCAGAAAGACGGAGCGCGTGCTTTGGCGTGCTGTGTCTCGTAAGAGCCAGACAGCAGCCGCGGTCTCTGCAGAGCCGCACGTGCACACAGCAAGCAGGTCTCTGTTCAGTGTGACGGTTGGAAATAATAAATGCTGCAATCTAATAATTTAAAAGAACCTTCAATGAACCATCTATTACATTTTTAAGTTAGATAATCAGTTTCAAAAGGAACATTCAGGTTATTTAACATTGTTTTTAAATGGCTGCATCAGAACAAATATCTATTTTTTTTTAATTAAACTATTTCATCACTTGTTTAAAAATGTATTTTGGATCTGAGTTTGGTGATATTATTTCAGCTGCTGCTGCACTACCACAGATTATTATTGGCTTTTAGTTTCCTAAAGAGAAAAATTGCCTTTTTACTAGAAAGCCTTTGTGTATTGCCAGTTTTTCTGTTTGGGAAAATCTAAGGATTTACTGTGGTTAGTCGTACAGAAGAAATGTGGATTTGATGAACTAGTGCCTATGATTTTAACTTATGTTTGATATATAGTAGTAGGGTCATAAATGTTGATTATTTTGTGCCAACAGCCCAGAATTGTCACTTGTATGTCAGCAGAAACTATGACCTCTGCTTCCAAAGTTATTTAATTTTCTCAGTGTTTGGATGTTATTTTTTGTAAGTGTGTTAATAAAAGTGTAAAGAATTGGAAAAATATAAATATTCTTAACTCAAGCATTTGCTGAATCATTTTTCTACAAAACTTGTTTGTACAAAACTCTCTGAAGAGTTGACTTTTCTCAGTTTTCATACCCTGGAAATCACATTTTGTAAAACTGGGGACCATTCATAATTGTCAGATACTTTTTTAAATTATCTCAGAACATCACTTTTATATATAGATATAAAAATTTTTTTGAAAGCAAAGAAAATTAAATACATATGTGTCCCCAGATATTTGTACAACTCTAGGATGATCTAGACTGTGTATGTTCAGATCGACGTAACTCACTGTACAGATGTCCAGCTTTGACAGATGATGCATGGTCCTTAGAGCACATGAAGTTTGATTTGCAAACATTTCTATAGCTGCACTTGTAATATGTGGTTGCCTCCTTAATAAACAGCCTGACCATGATGTTTATTATTAAATCTACATTTATTTTCCAAGTGTTTTATTAATTTCTGGATATGCAAGAGTTCTTCTCTCCCCCAACCCCATTCCCTACAGCTGGTCTTCATAGCTCTCTCAGTTGGTTTTTTAAACACACACAGACCCGAGTCTCGCTGCCCCTCAGACCCTGACCCGCACACAGACCCAAGTCTCGCTGCCCTTCAGACCCTGACCCAGAGCTGGGTTGGGTCACTATAGTCCTTCTCCTTGTTCCGTAGTTGAGTCATGTGGAGCGATTGCAGGTAACTTCACACTTGGTTTGTGCTCGGAGGTTTTCTTCTACTCTGAATTGGTTTGTAGCTAGAAAAAGCATCAGTAAAACAGGAGGTATTAAAGGAGCTCCCTAAAGGAGTTTCCACCAAGGAGCCCCCGTGCATTCTTAAGCCACATGATTCTTTTACATGATCGTGTGACTCTCATGGATGGAGCAACTGAGACCTCTGCTCGTCACTGAGCTCTGCTTGTTCTGTAGAAGATGCTGGCACCTGCCCCTTACTGATGATGACACACAACTGAAACCCCATCTTGGAATCTTCTCAGGACAGCTGAAGACCTTAAGAACAACTTGAATGATATTGTCAGCATACTTATGTCAGTCCTGAGTGAGAAGGGTGTCTAAGCCGTGTGTCTCCAGTGAGACACTTGCTGTCATACTGCTTATTCCAGAGCCAGGCATCTACCACTCCTGCCATCCTAACACTGAAGCAGCAGTGTGCGTTCAGGGCCAGGCTGCACCGTCTCCTGTGATGCTGTCTCTGAAAGGAAAAGGCAGGGTAAGTGTTAGCGGAGACTGCACAGCTAAGGAGCACTCTGACTGCAATTTCAGATAGCCCTAGGTAGAAATCTAGGTGGGCTAAATAAGACAGATTTTACTCAGCCAGATTTACTACAACTTGCTTTAGACTATGTGAACTACATATGAATTCAAACCAGTTCTCATCTACTTGAAGTCACCTTACAAAAGATTAGTCAACACTTATCAAATTATAGCGAAGGGGGCCTAAACTCTGCTGTTCTGACAGGAGGAAGTAATGTATGTCTCCAAATAACTAAAGCTATTTTGAATATTCTCACCACAAGAAAGTTGTAAAAATGTTAAGTACTGTGCTAAATTATTAACATGCATCAAAACATACCCCAAGTCCTCAATATGTATAATTGTCAAGTATTAATAATTTGTGATCCATTAATGAACAGGTCACAATAAAAATTGTTTACTATTTGAATATTAATGTTTAATATATACCCGTTGCTTTAGGAAATAAGCAGAAAGCAGTAAGTATGAAGACAAATGATTCCCCACAGTTCTACAATTCAGAAGTCAGTGTTGAAGCGTTTACCGAACATGGTTATAAAATACAAAGTCGAAAGGTAGAAAGACTTCATTCTTCTCATTTAAAACTCTGAAGGCAGGCAGCACTTGCATCCACAGAGGATGTCACTTGCTGCCGTGGAGAGTTTAGTGTGCTGCTTTGCACACACACAGTCTCTGAGACACTCACATAGGCTGCGTTTATTGTTAAACATTGATTAGCTCTTAACACTTGTTATAGCAATTAGAAGAATAGGGTGAATACGAAAGGAAAATCAATTACATTGCTATTTAGTTCCACCTTGGAAATCTGAGGCTGTTTTCTGTCTGGAGTTGCCAGTTTACCCTCTGGCTCCGGAATCGTTGAAGACTGCTGTGAATTACGTAGACTTCTGGTGAGACGAACGTGCTTCCAGGAACTATACAGATTCTAACGTGATGCTTGTATTCCTAACCTTTTATTGAAGCTTGATTTAACCCCAGCCCAGGCTCCAAGCCATGGGTTGACAGTATTGAATACAGTGGCAGTTCTATAACAAAAATCTGTGTCTGTCCATCTGTCTGTAAGATGTCTTCACCCTTCACCTTATTTTTTGAGACAAGGTCTCTCACTAAAGGTGGAGCTTGCTGACTGAGCTACACTGGGTGGTCAACCAATCCCGGGGATCTTCCTGTCCCCGCCTCCCTGGTGCTAGGATTTCAAGCTCATGCTGCAGCTTTTTATGTGGGATTAAACTCAGATCTTGATGCTCATGCGGCCAAAGTTGTCCTGCAGAAGCACTTGCATGGTGCCCTAGGTGCACTCACTGTTCATGAGGCCAGCACCTCAGCGTTCTCCTAAACCTCCCTCAGACCCTGGGCCAGTTTCCGCTCAGATGTTGCAATCAAAGGGGCTCGTTTTTCAAATGGCTTTCAAATGGATGCATAAAGTATGTTCAGAAAAGTGAAGGTAGTCAGTGTTCTGTAAGAATTCTCACTACAAACACCTTGCAGATGAGAGGCCCCACCACCCAGAAAGTCTGACAGCGCTCACTTCGTCCCCCAAGTAGCCGCTGTCCTCACACCTGACACTAATAATAGAGTTTTAAGCCTCAAGTGAAGCCATACAATTGGTATTTTCTCCTTGATTGAAGGCTAAAAATGGTTTTCTTTCACATTCAGCCACTTAACAAAAAAAGGTTCACCCGTGTTGCCAGAGCCACCGGGGTTTGCTCGTTCTCACAGCTTTTACGTGCCGTTGTGTAAATGCACTCGTCTGCCCTGTCTAATAAAGGCAATTGCTTCCGATTGAGGACTCTGAAAAATAATGGCACTTTGGATTTCTACCAGACCACCAAAACCCCACTGGGTGAAATTCGCTGGACAAAAGGCAACTAGGAACACAGGGGAAATAAAAGCTGATTGGAGAAGGGAGTCAATCCACAGAGGAGAGACTTCCATTTCTGCTCTCCTCATCGATGAGCTCAAGAGCGTCACTCACCTGCCGCAGCCCCATCTTTGGTGCTATGAAGCTGGCGAGTCTTCTCTCATGGTGGCTGTGGGAGAGCCCTCCACAAAAGCCTTGAAGGGAAGTAGGGCATGCGCTACAGTGGGTGGGAGCCCTGCTCTCCTGGACAGGGGAGGGGGAGGGGACCGGTTTTCCATTTGTTCTCTCTCTTGAGAATGGCCAGAGTTATGCAGTAGTCGTGATGGGGCATCAATTCCAAGGGGTATGATATTTCTGTCCAGAGGAAAGGGCCGGGGAGAAGCCTTTATGAGGCAAGAGGGAAGCCCAGAGAAGGCAGATAGGGAACAATCCCTCTTTTTGCTTTGATGTTTCTGTTTTTGTTACTGTTTTGCGACAGTCTCCTGGCTGGCCCAGAACTCTCAGTGTAGACCAGAGTGGACTCAGAGAGAGCCACTTGCTTCTGTCTCCCAGGTGCTCACCACACCAAGCCATCTTTTTCCTGTTTCTAATTAACACAAGCTTCAAGCTTCTCCTCTAAACTACACATTCAGACACCAGACCTGAGAGAGCCCAGCAATTTAATCTAAAATTACCTGACATACAATGACCTAAGAATGTATGATATTCTCAAAAACAATCCAGTTGACGGAATTTACAGTCTTGAGGGCAGTTACTGTAACATCAGTGCAAGGGGGCTCTTCACCAGAGGTCTCGTGCTAGGGCATAAAACCAATGCAGTTCAAAGTATTGAAATCATACAATGTATGTTCTCTGGCCTTAAGATATGAAAGCGGAAGTCAACTATGGAAAAGTACCTGGAAAGAACAAATATCTGGAAAATTTAAAACATCAATTAGATATAGTCTAGGGATCAATAGCCAAACCAGAAAATACTTCAAATTGCACAAAAATTAAAGTATAAAAGCAGAGTTTGAGGGAAATTAAACTGACTGAGAAAATATGTAATATCAGATTCTTGTATTAGTGAGGGAAACATGAGAAGCAGAGTTGTGGCCTTCTAAAGACGCCCACGCCCCAACACTGGTAGCCAGCCCAGGACTATTAGACTACACGGCACAGGGGATTAGGGTGACAGTGCCCATCGAACGGCTCTCCAGCAGAGCGCAGTCCAAAGACAGCCAGGTGTGCCAAAACGACCATGAGGACTCTGTCCTCCATGAACACCATGGCCTGTGTTCCTCTGTGCTTTCACTCCATTCAGAAGTCGTGACGCTGTGCACCTCTGGATGGGAGAAGGGGGAACAGGATCCCAATTTGCACCGTGTCTGTGTTTTCTACCCCAGTGATAGAAAGTAATTCTCCTGCAGTAAATTTGTATTTTGCTGAAACAGAACACATTTCCCTTTGCCTGTGTGTGTGTGGTCTGTACCTGTCATTACACAAAGGGGAGGGGCACCCACTCTTGTCCCAGCCCAACCACCAGTCTCTGACATAGGCCCGAGCCCTGTTCTGGAAGGGGCACACAGACAACTTTACACCAAGAGAAATGTGGAGGGAGGGGAATCGCCGAGCAGGACTCCCTAAAACCAAATAAGGCCCAAAGCCCTAGAGTCATGGTGCCCACTCTGGGTGGGCCTCTTTAATTCTTTAAGGGAGAGAAGAACCCACTGCCAGCCACTCTCACTTGTTTCTAGTCGTGATGCTCAGTTAACAGCAAGTGCATTTATCCCTCAGCCTGGTGTGCTCTGGGCGCCGAAGGGGTTGCTCTAAAACCAGTGCCTCCATTGGGTTGGAGAAGAGAGGAGAGCTTACTCTTCTTAAGTAGCCCTCGGTGTGATTATTAATAAATATTGTCTTTAAAAGGAGTAGGGGGAAGGAATATGTGACAATCCACTTTGCTATTCTATTTTATTAATTAATTAATTAATTAATTTATTGTTTTTGAGACAGGGTCTCTGTAGTCCTGGTTATCTTGGAGCTTCCCATGTAGAAAAATCTGGCCTCGAACTCACTGAGGTCTCCAGCTTCTACGTCCCACGTGCTGGAGTTAAAAGTGGGCAGCACCAAGCTTGGCCCCATTTGGACGTTTTTATACACAATATCCAATTGTCTTCATTCTTCAGGGAGCTGTTTAGGATGCTGTTATCCATATTGGACACTAGGGGGCAATCTTGCTTGCTCTCAGAATATTTAAATTCCCAGTCTCTCCGCTTGCTTTGAATTCAGATTCGTTTGTCTGTACAAATGAGTCAGTGTGATATTTTCATATTAGTCAAAATAAAGTGAGACCACACAATGAGCAAACGTAGTGCTTTGGGCAGAATCTTGGAACAAGAAAAGCAAATTTAGTATTATAAAAATGAAGTTTAGCTAATAAAAATGACCAACAGCCAGGCAGAGGTGGCACATGCCTTTAATCCCAGCACCTTGGAGACAGAGGCAGGCGGATCTCTGTGAGTTCAAGGCCAGCCTAGTCTGAAAAGTGAGTTCCACAGAGAAACCGTTTCTCTAAAACAAACAAGCAACAACCACTCTTCTTGTGCCTGAAGAACTGGCTCAAGAGTTAAGAGCATGGCTGCTGTTCTTAGGACCCGGGTTCAATTCCCAGCACCTACATGGCAGCTCTCCTGCCTGTGCCTCCCAAGGGCTGGAATTAAAGGTGTGTAACACCATGCCTGGCAAAGAGAAGAATGATAAATAAGAACAGAACCTAACTTGTATTTAATTTCTCCTGGAGCCATGAGCAACACTAAGAAGCCTGGTAAGTCCATAGAGAAGCACGCGATTGAATCAGGCACATATATTTAAACACGACCCTGCAGATCAGACTATGGGCTTGTGCGTGCTAGGCAAGCTGAGGCTATTACTGAGCGATAGCCACGGCTTCTAATAAAAGCGACTTGATGTTAGAGCCCGTTCCACAGATGGCACACAGAGAAGATGTCAGGGCAGAGTCCGGGTCCCTATTTGCATATTTCCTATTTCCGGTAACAGTCCTGGAAGTCGATTTCAGGCTTGGAGCCTCACAAGTGTGGGCCATCTTGAGGTCTGTCTTAGCCCTGTAGGCCAATGGAGTAAAACAGAACTAAATTTAAAGGACACTGAAAAGTGACACCCCTCTCTCACTCTCAGAACCCCAACTCATAAATACCTCTCATTTCTGCCCCAGGATCTAAACCCCTCTGTCCCTAGGCACAGCTACCCTTTCCCCTCCCCCAGCCTTTTCCTCTCCCTTCTGCAAGAATCACTTACTCCACTTCAGTTGGCTCCGCACCATGCGGAGAGCCACCGATTGCTCCTCTGTAACTTGAGGGATCAGGGTTTGTGGTGCTCACTAGAAGGACCCCAGTTCTGCCCGCCTCCAGGAGGAAGGTAGGATTCACTATCCCTAGCCAATGCACAAAGGAGCAGAAATGAAATGCAGAGCCAAGAATCATTAAGAGCTGCCATACGACGCCTCAGTATCCCCTCCCTCCCCCTCGGAAACGACCATCACAGGTGATGGAGTCCCCCTCTCCTGTGCTTGGACGAGGACACCCGCAGGCACAGATAGCACCTCTGTCGTCTTAAAGCGCTGACATTTGGCAGCTGTTACAACAGCACGGGCTGGTGTGTCGCGACTATCTGCCCAACTCCATCCAAGCAGAGGGAGCTGCCACACCCACTTGTGAGGAAACTGAGGCAGGAAAAGATTAAGGAGCTTGCACGGGATCATACAGCTAGTCCCGAGGCCAGCATGAGCAGAGGTTACGAGACAGCTTCCTGCCGTCAGTTCTCTCCTTCCTCCTCCTCCCATGTGTGTCCAGGGATGGAGCTCGGGTCATCCGATTCGGCAGCCAGCACCTTCGCCCACAGTGCCATCTTCCCCTCTCTTCTGTTCTTGGTCCCTAATCGTTTACTGAAAACTCCCAAGAAGCTGATAGGAAACAATTCAAGGTGGGGAGGGTAGCTTTGTAAAGAAAACCTTTCTCTTGGAGAGGTTATAACCACCTCTTCTTCCCTTGCCATTTGGTGGACTGTTAGGGGGCAGCTCCTATGGGGTGTAATGTCAGATAGGAAGTCGCAGTGTTCTGGATGTTTCTGTGAAAGTATTCCAGGTGCAGTTAAACATGAGACTTTCAGTAGAGCAGATTGTCCTCATGTCCCCAGTGTGGATCGGCCTCATGTCCTTGGTTCAAGACCAGACCAGAACTTGACCAAACTCCCTGAGAAAGAAGAAACACTAACTGCCTGCCCTCACACTTGAGCACCGGCCCTCACACTTGAGCACCGGCCCTCACACTTGAATACCAGGCTTTGAACTTGAGTGCCAGTCTTTGGACTTAGACCCCAGCTCTGTCTTAATACAAGTTAGAAGAGGGCATCGGCTCCCATTACAGATAGTTGTGAGCCACCATGTGGTTGCTGCAAATTGAACCCAGCACCACCAGAGCAGTTAGTGCTCTTAACCACTGAGTCATCTGTCCAGGCCCAAGAAAACAATACTTTGTCCCAAGCACCTTGGCATTCCATATGGAGAAGGCTTTAAATTTCTTTGGGGACCCGCCATGGACCTTCTGAACTTGTACTGTTCCATTCTGGAAATGTTCTTCAGACAGTAACAGTTGTAGAGTCAAGGGCCCCGTGTGCCGGGCTCATGAGTCTTCTGTGGTGCCTTGGGGAAGCACCCAACGACTAGAGAACCAATCAGTTCACCCTCAGAACAAGATGCTTTGGGATAAAGACACTGGGCTGAATTTTTAAGACCTGCCAAGTCCTAGACCAAGTTGTAGCCAAGAGCCTGGGCTGTGACAAACATATCAGGAATATGGCTTTAACAGTTTGCTTATATCTGGTACTTAAAGGCCTGGTCATGCACGCTCTCTCTGTACAAGGAAAAGAGAGGGGCTGTGAGTCATGCGAAATGGGCAGTCATTTGACTAAAGGAAAGCTTGTTCCAAACAAAGGTAAGGACGCTGTTAACTGTCCTGTAGCTCTCTTTGGTTTGCAGCAAAATTGGGATCGCAGAAGCTTGAGGTTTCTTAGAGGGAGAAATAAGTGGGGGAGAAGCAGGAGGGGCTGGTTAGAAGAGCAGGGCACAGGCCTGCACGTGTCTTAGGAGCATCACACAGTGGAGATCTCTGAACCAGAGGACTGAGCTGGGTCTGAGCACCTTTGATGAGAGCTGGGATTTGCTGGGCCAGAAACGTTCACTTTTATTACTCTCCTGGCCACGCTTCTCATTAGCCAACCACCCCCAACCCCTTTCTGTTATCTACTCATGTAAGTATCCTCTCTGCCTGTAGATCTAGACATGACACGGTTTCCAGTAACTAGTATTCTAGCGACATCTTCTTTCAGGCTTCTGCGATGAAATTTCAGCTCCTAATTCCACCTGATGCTCACAAATCACAGCTGCTGCCAGGTAGGCCCTCAAGGTTATCATGGGCACCATGACCTAATGGGAGTAGACTCTCCATCCGGGTCCCATCTTGGCCCTCCACCACTCCCTTTCATCGTCCTCTGCAAATGCCACACCCCCTTCTGGATGCAGCCCTCAGGAAAGCAGCTCTGGTCCAGTGGCCACTTCCAGCCAGAACAGGCTCACAATTGGATTTTCGTGTGGTGATGGCAGAGGCTGGAGCATCTGGGAGCCAGACTGAGAAAATGTCTTGACTACTGGCAGAGACAATGATGAAATCCAGATCTAACATGTAGGGCTGAGATCCTCTGCTCCAGGGCTAGTTGGACTGGGGCATTGCAAGTAGGAGAAGGTTTGTACGCCATGACATTTCATATAAATGGATCGGTTTTCATTAATGGCGGCTACATGGTTTTCCAAATCAACCTTTTCCGTGGAGTGAAAAACTACTTAATAAAACACACTCCAGGGGTTGGGGATTTAGCTCAGTGGTAGAGTGCTTGCCTAGCAAGCGCAAGGCCCTGGGTTCGGTCCCCAGCTCCGGAAAAAAAAACAAAAAAAAACACACACACACACACACTCCAGATCAGATGAAGAACTGAAAAGACCCAGGGGCATGCCATACCAGTTTGGGGGTGGGGCTGGGCGTCTGAACCAGTCAAAGAAAAGGATGAAAGTGGCAAGCCCAGCTTGTGCCAAGGAAGTCAGTCTCTGCTGAGCACTTGTCCTGAGGTAAAGGCGACAAGCAAGGCCCACAGTCTGCCTGCGAAGAGCAGACATAGGGGGGACACGACCTATGTCAGGGTAGCCCCAATCTACTACAAATGAAAGGAATATCCATACGTTCCTTTACTAATGAGGGGAGCTGAAGAGATAATGGAGTAAAAGGGACACAGCCAATCTGGTTCGAGGAAGAGAATATCTTTCTTATTTGTGTTGCTTGGGACTTTTGCCGCTAAATACATCAGAGTGCACGTGTAAGGCCCTGAGTTCAATACCCAGCACACACACACATACATACACATACACACATACATACACATACACACATACATACACGTACATACATACACAGATACATATGCACACACACACATATACATGCACACACACACTCATACATGCACACACATACATGTACATACACAGAGATACGTATGCACATACACAGACATATATACACATATACATGCACACACACATGTGCGTGTACACTCACCAATACCACCACTACCACCACCAACAACAAAAAACAAAAAACTGAAGTTAGGAAGAGACTCCCGGAAGCAGCTCTGAGAAGCTGGGACCAGGTGATCCCAGCAGCCACTGAAATTGTCACATTCGGCCAGTAGAATCCTTGGTAAGGGATGACCTGCCACTCAAAGGTGAGAAGTGGTAGGATGGTCTTCCCTGTGCTGTCCTTTTCACATCCCTAGAGTTGGATAACTAGAAGGGAGAATGGGAGCTAGATTCACGGGTCTTTCCCTTAAAAAGAAGAATTCCACATGCTGCTCTGGAAGACACTCGGTGGGCTTCCTGTGGGTGATAAATGCACTTCTGTTCTTAAAACATTGAGACTGGGGTGCAGAGGGGATCCTTAGAGCCATGGGCCTGGCCAAGCCAGGTGCCTTGGGAGAAACCGTGACTACACAGCAAAGCAGCAGGGTTGGTCTTGATGACATAAGTCTCCCTTCAACTCAAACTCTGGCCAAAAAAAGTAGCAACTTAATTCATGTACCTAGCAGCTTCTGATTCTGCCTTTTACAAATGTCTTCATTTAAAAAGAAACCACCATGCCCATCAGGCGTTTACAAGATGGCAAAATGTTTCATGATTTTGTAACTCTCTTACGACTTCAAGGAAAGCATTGGAGACCTAGTTGATGTGGTCTCCAACTTAAGAGACTTCAAAACAGTGCATTATTTCTGAAGAGCTTGGTACCAATTAGCATATCGTGATTCAGTTTGGCTGAATTCGTGTATTAACCCTTGAAAGTGCAGATGTAGTCAGATGTGTTGAACTTGGTCTTGGCAAACTTCCAATCGGAATCACAGCAAAGGTTAATAAATTCTGTGGGCCAGCATAGTAATTCACTTAGGATGGCAGATGCTCGGAAAATCGGGCCATCTAAAGGCATTTGTACTATCCAGGCTCTGACTGGCTCTGTCATTACCAATTAGAGCCTTAAGGATAGAGTCCATGGGTCAACAGCAAGGCCATTCAAAGTCGCAAGTGTGACTTCTTGGACACACTTGAATCACGGAGTTCTAAGTGACCACTCAGACAAGCAGGGGGACATCTCAACAGATGGCTCTGAAGAGTGGTAAGGACCCCAGATTTGTCACTAGACATCACTCTCCTCACTGAGCTATTTTGAATGGTGGAATTATTCAGGGATAAACTTGAGTAGAACCCTCCTCTCCTAACCCTCGGATGCTTAGCCCTTAGCCCTGGCCTATCACGGCAGAAAAGGGTTGGCAGGGCACTTTTTTTTTTTTACTTATTTATTTATTATATGTAAGTACACTGTAGCTATCTTCAGACACACCAGAAAAGGGCATGGGATCTCATTACAGGTGGTTGTGAGCCACCACGTGGTTGCTGGGAATTGAACTCAGGACCTCTGGAAGAGCAGTCAGTGCTCTTAACTGCTGAGCCATCTCTCCAGCCCCCGGCACTTTTTGATGACATTTCCTGTTGAAAGACCTTGTGAGCGCATCTACTACTCCCAACCACAGAGCACAGCCTTTCTAAACACATTTTCAGCTGAAATTGTAGAGGAAAAAAATACGGCTGGAGTACCCGGTTTCATGCAGATTAAGTCCCTAACTATACCCAGAAACCACTGGGAGCCATCAGATACTGTGAGAGGAAGGCGGTTGAAGAAATTGCCAGGGATGCAGGCCTGGCTGGTGCTGGGTATCACAGGGGCCAGGTCACTGCATGCACATCAGCTCTTTATAGCCTGTTAGTTGCCAGACTGCCAGTATTTTAATCAGTATTTGCCCCAATGTGAGCGTTTGTTACTTACGTCCAGGTTAAACGTCTGTGTTTTGGTGAGTTTCAGTGTATGAAACTGATGGCCGCTTGAGGAACAGTTGACCACTGCAGGGCAGTGTGGCAGGGCTGAAGGGAGGGGCATACAAACTGTCACAGAAACACCGGAGCAAGGGGAATGAGATGCCACATGTTCCCTGCTTCTAAGGTCTCAGATCAGGATGAATTATTTCTTTATTTGATCCGAACAACAGAGCATGACAGGTAAAGGAGGAACTTCTGTAAAATGTTCAAGAAATGCCGAGGACTTGTACCAACGACGTCAAGCAACTTAGAAAATGGCGGGATAATGGGGAGGAGAATTGTGACAGGGATCTCCTGGGGACTGCTGTCAATGTTTCTCCCTGGAGCCATTTGCTCATAGATAAAGGCTCTCACTATGTCTGAGGCATTGCCACCCTGGAGTCTCTCCTCACAGCTGTACTTAGAGTGTGACAGGCCAATTGGGGGCAGTTATGGCCTAAATGTCATTAGCTATGTCCTAAATTAGCAGCTGTTGTGCTTCATGAATCTTGTTAGACGTTTACCCTAGGAAGACCAGGGTCCCCCAAGCCAGTCTTGGATCGATGCCTTCCCTGCAAGCTTCACATTTATTTTTACTGGTGTCTGAAGGTTAAGAAGGAAGGTGTGAAAGGACTGGGGAGATGGTTCGGTGGTTAAGCCCTTCCAGAAGACCTGGGTTCAGTTCCCAGCACTAACCACACGGCTCCCAACTTGTGTAACTCCCGTCCTCCTGGGGATCCAATACCTTCCTTTGGCCCCTGTAGGCAGTGCGAGCATATGGTGTACAGACATATATACAGGTAGAATGACCATGTACGTAAAATAAAGATAGAGGCTAAAAAATGTGAGGGAGTGTTGAGTTTGGAGCCCTTCAATTGTGTGTTGTCTTAGAGTTTCTATTGCGCTGATAAACACTATAGCCAACCGCAATTTGGGGAGCGAAGGGTTTATTTTGATTATGTGTCCAGGTATAACAGTCCATCACTAAACGAAGTCAGGGCTGGGACTCAAGCACATCAGGAGCCTGGAGGCAGGAACTAATGAGGAGGCCACAGAAGGTGCTGCTTACTGGTCTGTTCTTCCGGGGTTCCTCAGCCTGCTTTCTTTGACAATTCACGAGCGCCTTCCCAGGGGTGGCACCAGCCCCAGCCCCAGACACTGTCCAGAGCCAATTGGCTGGGGACATTTTCTCAACTGGGGTCTGTCCTCTTCCTGAATAACCCCAGCTTATGTCCAGTTAACATAGAACAAACCAACGGTGTTCTGGATAAGGTTATACAGATAATCTTCGGTGAATACAAGTTCAGCTTAGGATCTCTCTGTAGACACAAGCTCTCCAGCAAGAGCCTTTGCCTTCCCCTCATGTTTTCCTCCCTCCCTCTGCAAGGTAGCTACCAAGCCACCCCGTCCACGATGCCTGGGACGAAGGAGAGACTGCAGCCAGCTCAGGCTGGTTATTTCTGTTCTGATATTCTGGTCTCTCTAGCTATACACTTTAACTGGAAAAAATAATCTGAGTTTCCAAATGTCTTTAAAAATTATTTATGTGTATGAGTGTCTGTCTGTATCAATATATGAGAAAGGTGGGGGGAAGAAAGAGGAGGGAGGGAGGGAGAGAGGGGGGAGGGGGGAGAGAAAGAGTGAGGGAGGGAGGGGGAGAGAGTGTGTGTATGTGCGAGTGCAGTGCTCCCCCTGGAGTTGTGAGCCAGTCAGAGTGGGTGCTGGGAGTGGGACCCAGACCCTCTCCAGGAGCAGCGAGTGTCCCTAAGCTCTAACTCATCTCCCCAGCCTCTTGACAGTTATCCAGAGCTTTTCACTGTCTCAGTGTTGGCTCTCACTGCGTGCTCTGGTATTCTTCCTGAAGAAAAAGAATTATTCATATGAATGTACATACTGAAAAGTACACAATTCTTCCAGTTTCACACAATTTGTTTCCTCTTACCTTAGTGAGAATGGTTCTGTAAGATTTCTGGCTTTACGGACAGTGGTGGCACAGGGCTTTAATCCCAGCACTTGGATGGCAGAGGCAGGTGGGTCTCAGGGTTCCAGGCTACCCTGGTCTACAGAGCAAGTTCCAGGACAGCCAGGGCTACCCAGAGAAACCTTGTCTCAAAAAATTCCACAAACCAAAATGAACAACTGGCAGTACAGGCCTGTAATCTCAGCCACTCAAGAGACTGAGGTAGAAGGACTTTCTGTCCGGTCTGTCCTACAGAGTATATTTACACTCAGCCTGGTTAACTTAGTGAGACCTTGCCTCAAGATACCTCTTTTCTGAAAGGACTGGGAACGTAGCTAGCGGTGGACTGCTTGCTTAGCTTGCCCAAAGCCCTAGGGTCAGTCCATGCCCCCTTCTCTCACCGTCTGGCTTAAGTGGGGTTCGTAGTCCCCTCCCCACCCTGTCCTCTCCACACTCCTCCCATTCCGGTGTTGGCCTCTGAGACCCTAACACCTGCCAGTACCCATCTCACCATCTTGTTCTCAAAGGATTCAGAATATGCAGTCTGCAGCGTTGCCAAGACCAATTCATCTTGTTAAATCCGATTCATCTCTAGATGTGCAATCCAAAGGTCACCTCATATATAAAAGCCTCTCGGTCTCCTCCCTCCCAGAGGAGTTAGGCTTGCGTCTGTTAATGAAAGAGAGCCTCCCCGGCCGAAGGGCTATGCTGCACTTCAGGGGCTGCTTTAACTGTGTCCATCTCCAGCACCAGTTAGAAGCCACCCCACACTGGCACTTTGGGATGCGTCTCTCAGCTGTTTCAATTAGAGTGCCCCATTAGGTGAGGGCACTTAATAGTCACTGGATTGATTCATTCATAAGGGAAACAATTAATTAATAGTACACTAATGCCATAGATCAAATTCTGCAAATGCTTGCTCCCAGTTCTTGCTGTGGCTTGGGTCTTAAATGCCCTCCCCGGAAGTCTACATGGCCTTGGTCCCAGCATAGTTCTATTGGGAAGTGGTAAGACTTTCTCAGAATTAGGGCCCAGTACAAGGACTTCTGGTCATTGGAACCATGGAGCCTGGTCTCTCCCACCTTTTCTGTCATTTCTCAGGTACAGCATGGACACTTTGGACGCACCGTTATGTGCTACCACAATATGGTCTGCAAACCCAAAGCAGTAGGGCCAGTGGTCCACGGGCTGAACCCTACCAAACAGTGATCCAAAATAACCAGGAAATGGTGTTACCTATAGGAGGGGCGTCCTGGGCTTAGAGGCGAACTTCTGTGATATCAAAAACTACATTCTTTCATTGGCAGGGTATTTACATTTTTAAAAAAAATCATTTGTACGATCCCCTTTCTAGTCACAGTGTGGTCCCGGAAGTGTCAGCATCTAGCATCTTCCCAGAATTTTATAGAAATGTAGGTTCTGCACTGAGCGAGTAGCTCAGTGGTAAACACTCACCTTGCAAATGTGAGGCAATGGAGGTTGACTCCTCAGTACCACACAGACAGACAAAGGAGCAAACAAACACTGCCGCACGCAGGACTTGTGAATCACTCCACACTTAAACACCGTCCTCAGGTGGTGTCTCCGCACAGTGAAGGGCTAGAAGTACTGTGGGTTTGCTATTTTTTGTTTTGTTTTGTTTTTTTCAGCCTCAGAACCATAATGCAAACTCTCGGGCATGCTAGGCCAAGGAAGTGGAGAACTTACGGGTTCTTAGGAAAGTCAGTTGGAAAGTGTTTTGCTGGGGCAGACATGTGAAGGAACGTTTCGCCGAAGCAGACACAGGACGTGAAAAGGACACGTGACGAAAGATCCTTTGCTAATGGCACACATGTACTGGTCCTTTGCTAATGGCACACATGTACTGGTCCTTTGCTAATGGTGCACATGTACTGGTCCTTTGCTAATAGTGCACACATGTACTGGTCCTTTGCTAATGGCACACATGTACTGGTCCATCTCACACTGTGTAGTTAAGCTGTATCTGGTGGGACTCAGAGAAAAACGCACAAAAACCTTCTGAGGTTGTGCTATAGAAGTTGTTGCCGCTTCCCAGGACGCAGGGTGACTTGACACATGTGCTGAGGCAAGACCTGTGCTGAGGCAAGACCCGTGCTGAGACAAAGCACATGGAGCACACGTGATGTTTGGGGGACAGGGACGGAGCTTGGCTTGCTGGTACAGCTAGCTGTGCAACGCTTGTGTCTCAAGGCTTTACTGGTCCTCACTCTCCTGAAAGAGGCGCACCTGAGAGCTGGTGTCCCTCCGGGTCCCTCCTCCTGCCTCAAGCTGAGGCTCAGGCCTGGCTGTCTCTGCTAAGTCATGTCACCACTGTTGCTAACCCCACTGGACCGAACTGGACCGCTCGTGTATCTGTGAGGTGATTGTGAGTGGATCGAGCTGCCGCTGCTAACCTGTGAGCTGAACTGCCAGTTTCCAGACAACTCAGACGGGAGTTGCTCCAAAGAACCTTTCTAAACAGGTCAACTTCCCCTTATTTTTTCTTCCCCACTATCTCTGGTGGGTGGTGGGCTACAAGGGAGGTTAAAGTGTTTAAGAACCATCATTAAAAATAGGATTTTAAAAATTTAAAGTTACAGGCCAATGTTTTATCATGAGCTACTCCCCTGCCCCAGAAGACTGTTCTTAATATATGCATTTATTCTTCATTTTTGTTTGCTTGTTGTTTTGGTTTTTTGAGACACCGTCTGCATATATAAACCTGGCTGTCCCTGGAACACACTGAGGCTGGCCTCACAGAGAACTGGAACTCACAGAGATCCTCCTGCTTCTGCCTCCGGAGTTTTGGGATCAAAGCCACTGTACCCAGATATGTTTATTCATTTCTAGCCCCGTTCATTCCAAGGCAAGTTAGCGGCTTTCCATTGAGTATATCCCATCTGCCATGCGATCCTCACTGGCTGATGACCCTTAATTCATCCATTGTCTAGATACGGCTAAACTAATTTTGTTATTTTCCCCCCAGGTTGTCAATTATCTCCTGATTTATCTGAGCTCCCATCTCTTTGAATCCACTGCAAGCAATTTTTAAGCAGTGGGGCACGTTGCTACGAGAAATTGCATCAAAGGGGCCAAAATAATCAGATAACAGCACAGCTGCTCTGGCTAAAATGTGTTTGTGTGCGTGTGGTGGTGGTAGTAGTGGTGTGTGTGTTTATGTATGTATGTGGTGTGTATATGTATGTGGTATGTGTGTGTGAGTATGTGTGTGTATGGATGTATGTATGTGGTATGTATATGTATGTGGTATGTGTATGTGAGTGTATGAGTGTGTATGTATGTATGTATGTGTATGTATGTGGTGTGTGATTATGTGTGTGTATGTATGTATGTGGTGTGTGAGAATATGTGTTTATGTATGTGGTATATATATGTATGTGGTATGTGTGTGTGTATGTGGTATGTGTGATTATGTGTGTGTATGTATATATGTGGTGTATATATATGTATGTGGTATATGTATGTGGTATGTGTGATTATGTGTGTGTATGTATGTATGTGGTGTATATATATGTGTGTAGTGTGTGAGAGTGTATGAGTGTGTGAATGTGTGAGTGCGTGTGTATGTGTGTATGTGGTATGTGTATGTATGTGGGGTGTGTGAGTATAAGAGTGTGTGAGAGTGTGTGTATGTATATGTATATGGTATGTGTGAATGTATGAATGTGTGTGTGTATGTGTGTATGTGGTATATGTATATGGTGTATGTGTATTTGTGTGTGTATATGTATGTATGTATGTGTTATGTGTATGTATGTGGTGTATGTGTGTATGTATGTATGTTGCATGTGCATATATGTGGGGTGTATTTCTGTGTGTGTGTGTATGTGTGTAGGAGGAGGAGGAAGCAGAGCTCTGTCTTAAGCTCTCCCAGGTCTTCAGAGATGCTTCCCTGCATCACCAGTTATTTGTGGAATACACGTGACTGCCCTTGCTCCATCTGCTAATTATGGGGTGTGGCAAGGTGGTTTAATAATCATGGAAGTAACATGGTTCATTGAAATGGTTTGCGGTAACTTGGAGAGGATCCGAATCACACTGTCTGTTTTCCAGGATACTTTCTTGAGGATGAGAGTTCTGGCGTTTGCTACCCATGGGAAATCAACATGCAGGACCTGACGGACACAAATCAAGAGTCTCAGGTCTAGGTTGGCTGCTGTGTTCCTTCCAGGAAGGAGTTTCTTAAACCCATCCCTCGGTGAGTATAAACTCACCAATCTGCCTATCTGTTTAGGTCACTCGTGCCCTAATCTCTCTCTCTGCCCTCCTCCAGGACACCCATGTCCCTGTCCCTTCTGGGAGACCAGGTGTTGCTGGTTTCCTGGCTGGAAATCTCTTTTCTCTCCCCTCTCCTGGTCTTCCCCAACCCCTCCCAGCAGGCGCGCCTTGAACGGGACTGGCAGTGGACTGGCAGGTAGGCGGGAGACTGAATGGAGGAGGGGGTGAAACTTTGGAACTATGGATTCCTGATCTCACCAACAGGCTCTAATCCTGCCTGGCTTTGCCTTGGGCCCATGACATTCTTTCCTGCCCTCATTTTCAGCTTTGCAGCCTCCTTCTGCTCTGCGCCTGTTCAAAGGCAGAAATCTTGTTTCATTCATCTTCCTACCCTCGGGGCCTCTACACTGAGGACAGCAGGGCGCATTACTTAGGCTTTCCTTAATGGAGCAAGTCAAAGAACACCACCTTATGTCTTAGTGTTCCTATAGCCAGTTTTCCTTTAGTCAAAAGGACCCTGAAGGATACTCCTTTGGGTGAAAATAAAGGCGTTTGTGTGTCTTGGAACTCTAACTTATCACACAGATTTTTCCAGTTTTGGTTTCTTCTATAGTAACAAGAAACAGTAGTTCATTAGCCTCTGAATCGTAGCTCTTTTGCATGAAAGATATCTCAGGAATCTCTTTAGGCCAAAGCCAGCAGGGCTCAGGGCTGGGCTTTTTTTTTTTTTTTTTTTTTTTTTTTTTTTAAAGCAATCCATTAGCTTTGGAAATAGAAAGTGACAAGGGGTAATTGATCTATTTCAATTTGCTTTCAGACGGCATGGCTTTTATTTCTTTGGCCCACGGCCCCTTTTGATTTAATGTATATATTTTCCAGAATTTTTTTCCCCTTTTTGTCCCAATTCCATGGGCAGCAAATGCCGGTGATTTAGACTGTTTTAAATTATACGTTAGACCTCTCCGTCTTAATCTCTCCTTCCCCACGATAATTAAATATAGGAGTCAAGCTGTACCAGTGTCTCCTGCCTTGGCAATGCTCTCATCCCAGTCCTCGGTCCAACCTTTCTTCACTACTTCCCCTCCCCTCCCCCACGCAGAGATTTTAATTTTGTTAAAACGTTTCTCCTGCAGCTGTGAGTCAAGCAGCCCAGCAAACTGAGGAAACACAATGTCATTTAATATTCCAGCCCACAGCCCAGACAGTTGCACATCGGGTCATTTGGAGCAGCGCTCTTGAGCCTGCTTTATTTGACAGTGATTGGCAATACCCTGCTGTTGGAAAAACAGCAATTGCTCAGCTCTCAGAACCAGACCACAAGGAGCCCCGTTCACAGCCTTGGGACTGTGGTCACCAGGCGACAATGTAACACCGAAGCCACACCCTGGAGTCCCTCTTGCTCCTTGGATATAACATATCCATATGAATCCGTCTATCCGCTGATTCAACCATCTCTCCCACCTGGGCTGCTGCAGGATAAACTCTTCACAAAGCAGCTGTGGGCCAAGTTTTTTTTTTTTTTTTTTTATTATTATTATTAACTTGAGTATTTCTTATATACATTTCGAGTGTTATTCCTTTCCGGTTTCGGGCAACATCCCTCCCCCTCCCCTTCCTTATGGGTGTTCCCCTCCCCACCCTCCCCCATTGCCGCCCTCCCCCGACAGTCTAGTTCACTGGGGGTTCAGTCTTAGCAGGACCCAGGGCTTCCCTTCCACTGGTGCTCTTACTAGGATATTCATTGCTACCTATGAGGTCAGAGTCCAGGGTCAGTCCATGTATAGTCTTTGGGTAGTGGCTTAGTCCCTGGAAGCTCTGTTTGGTTGGCATTGCTGTACATATGGGGTCTCGAGCTCCTTCAAGCTCTTCCAGTTCTTTCTCTGATTCCTTCAACGGGGGTCCTGTTCTCAGTTCAGTGGTTTCCTGCTGGCATTCGCCTCTGTATTTGCTGTATTCTGGCTGTGTCTCTCAGGAGCGATATGCATTCACATTTTGATCATCCTTCTTGAGTTTCATTTGTTCTAGGCATCTAGGGTAATTCAAGCATTTGGGCTAATAGCCACTTATCAATGAGTACATACCATGTATGTCTTTCTGTGATTGGGTTAGCTCACCAGGATGATATTTTCCAGGTCCAACCATTTGCCTATTTAATTTCATAAAGTCATTGTTTTGATAGCTGAGTAATATTCCATTGTGTAGATGTACCACATTTTCTGTATCCATTCCTCTATTGAAGGGCATCTGGGTTCTTTCCAGCTTCTGGCTATTATAAATAAGGCTGCGATGAACATAGTGGAGCACGTGTCTTTTTTATATGTTGGGGCATCTTTTGGGTATATGCCCAGGAGAGGTATAGCTGGATCCTCAGGCAGTTCAATGTCCAATTTTCTGAGGAACCTCCAGACTGATTTCCAGAATGGTTGTAGCAGTCTGCAACCCCACCAACAATGGAGGAGTGTTCCCCCTTTCTCCACATCCTCGCCAGCATTTGCTGTCACCTGAGTTTTTTGATCTTAGCCATTCTCACTGGTGTGAGGTGAAACTCAGGTTGTTTTGATTTGCATTTCTTTTATGACTAACGATGTTGAACATTTCTTTAGGTGTTTCTCGCCATTCGCATTCCTCAGCTGTGAATTCTTTGTTTAGCTCTGAAACCCCATTTTTTAATAGGGTTATTTGTCTCCCTGAGGTCTAACTTCTTGAGTTCTTTGTATATTTTGGATATAAGGCCTCTATCTGTTGTAGGATTGGTAAAGATCTTTTCCCAATCTGTTGGTTGCCGCTTTTGTCCTAAACCACAGTGTCCTTTGCCTTTACAGAAGCTTTGCAGTTTTAGGAGATCCCATTTTGCCCATTCTTGATCTTAGAGCATAAGCCATTGGTGTTTTGTTCAGGAAATTTTTTCCAGTGCCCATGTGTTCCAAATGCTTCCCTAGTTTTTCTTCTATTAGTTTGAGTGTATCTGGTTTGATGTGGAGGTCCTTGATCCACTTGGACTTAAGCTTTTATACAGGGTGATAAGCATGGATCGATCTGCATTCTTCTACATGTTGACCTCCAGTTGAACCAGCACCATTTGCTGAAAATGCTATCTTTTTCCATTGGATGGTTTTGGCTCCTTTGTCAAAAATCAAGTGCCCATAGGTGTGTGGGTTCATTTCTGGGTCTTCAATTCTGTTCCATTGGTCTATCTGTCTGTCTCTGTACCAATACCATGCAGTTTTTATCACTATTGCTCTAATACTGCTTGAGTTCTGGGATAGTGATTCCCCCTGAAGTCCTTTTATTGTTGAGGATAGTTTTAGCTATCCTGGGTTTTTTGTTATTCCAGATGAATTTGCCAATTGTTCTGTCTAACTCTTTGAAGAATTGGATTGTATTTTGATGGGGATTGCATTGAATCTGTAGATCGCTTTTGGTAAAATGGCAATTTTACTATATTAATCCTGCCAATCCATGAGCATGGGAGATCTTTTTCCATCTTCTGAGGTCTTCTTCAATTTCTTTCTTCAGAGTCTTAAAGTTCTTGTTGTACAAATCTTTTTTACTTGCTTGGTTAAAGTCACACCGAGGTATTTTTATATTATTTGGGTCTATTATGAAGGGTGTCGTTTCCTAATTTCTTTTCTCGGCTTGTTTCTCTTTTGTGTAGAGGAAGGCTACTGATTTATTTGAGTTAATTTTATACCCAGCCACTTTGCTGAAGTTGTTTATCAGCTTTAGTAGTTCTCTGGTGGAACTTTTGGGATCACTTAAATATACTATCATATCATCTGCAAATAGTGATATTTTGACTTCTTATTTTCCGATCTGTATCCCCTTGACCTCCTTTTTTGTTGTCTGATTGCTCTGGCTAGAACTTCAAGAACTATATTGAATAAGTAGGGAGAGAGTGGGCAGCCTTGTCTAGTCCCTGATTTTAGTGGGATTGCTTCAAGTTTCTCTCCATTTAGTTTAATGTTAGCAACTGGTTTGCTGTATATGGCTTTTACTATGTTTAGGTATGGGCCTTGGAATCCTATTCTTTCCAGGACTTTTATCATGAAGGGGTGTTGAATTTTGTCAAATGCTTTCTCAGCATCTAATGAAATGATCATGTGGTTTTGTTCTTTCAGTTTGTTTATATAATGGATCACGTTGATGGTTTTCCGTATATTAAACCATCCCTGCATGCCTGGGATGAAGCTACTTGATCATGGTGGATGATTGTTTTGTTGTGCTCTTGGATTCGGTTTGCCAGAATTTTGTTGAGTATTTTTGCGTCGATGTTCATAAGGGAAATTGGTCTGAAGTTCTCTTTCTTTGTTGGGTCTTTGTGTGGTTTAGGTATAAGAGTAATTGTGGCTTCATAGAAGGAGTTCGGTAGTGCTCCATCTGTTTCAATTTTGTGGAATAGTTTGGATAATATTGGTACGAGGTCTTCTATGAAGGTCTGATAGAATTCTGCACTAAACCCGTCTGGACCTGGGCTCTTTTTGGTTGGGAGACCTTTAATGACTTCTTCTATTTCCTTAGGAGTTATAGGGTTGTTTAACTGGTTTATCTGTTCCTGATTTAACTTCGGTACCTGGTATCTGTCTAGGAAATTGTCCATTTCCTGCAGATTTTCAAGTTTTGTTGAATATAGGCTTTTATAGTAAGATCTGATGATTTTTTTTTGAATTTCTCTGAATCTGTAGTTATGTCTCCCTTTTCATTTCTGATTTTGTTAATTTGGACACACTCTCTGTGTCCTCTCGTTAGTCTGGCTAAGGGTTTATCTATCTTGTTGATTTTCTCAAAGAACCAACTTTTGGTTCTGTTGATTCTTTCTATGGTCCTTTTGTTTTACTTGGTTGATTTCAGCTCTGAGTTTGATTATTTCCTGCCTTCTACTCCTCCTGGGTGTATTTGCTTTTTTTGTTCTAGAGCTTTTTAGGTGTGCTGTCAAGCTGCTGACATATGCTCTTTCCTGTTTCTTTCTGCAGGCACTCAAGCTATGAGTTTTCCTCTTAGCACAGCTTTCATTGTGTCCCATAAGTTTGGGTATGTTGTACCTTCATTTTCATTAAATTCTAAAAAGTTTTTTAATTTCTTTTCTTTTTATTTCTTCCTTGACCAGGTTATCATTGAGTAGAGCATTGTTCAATTTCCACGTATATGTGGGCATTCTTCCCTTATTGTTATTGAAGACCAGTTTTAGGCCGTGGTGGTCTGATAGCATGCATGGGATTATTTCTATCTTTCTGTACCTGTTGAGGCCTGTTTTTTGACCAATTATATGGTCAATTTTGGAGAAAGTACCATGAGGAGCTGAGAAGAAGGTATATCCTTTTGCTTTAGGATAGAATGTTCTATAAATATCCGTTAAGTCCATTTGGCTCATGACTTCTCTTAGTCTGTCTACATCTCTGTTTAATTTCTGTTTCCATGATCTGTCCATTGATGAGAGTGGGGTGTTGAAATCTCCCACTATTATTGTGTGAGGTGCAATGTGTGTTTTGAGCTTTAGTAAGGTTTCTTTTACGTATGTAGGTGCCCTTGTATTTGGGGCATAGATATTTAGGATTGAGAGTTCATCTTGGTGGATTTTTCCTTTGATGAATATGAAGTGTCCTTCCTTATCTTTTTTGATGACTTTTAGTTGAAAATTGATTTTATCTGATATTAGAATGGCTACTCCAGCTTGCTTCTTCTGACCATTTGCTTGGAAAGTTGTTTTCCAGCCTTTCACTCTGAGGTAGTGTCTGTCTTTGTCTCTGAGGTGTGTTTCCTGTAGGCAGCAGAATGCAGGGTCCTCGTTGCGTATCCAGTTTGTTAATCTATGTCTTTTTATTGGGGAGTTGAGGCCATTGATGTTGAGAGATATTAAGGAATAGTGATTATTGCTTCCGTTGTATTCATATTTGGATGTGAGGTTATGTTTGTGTGCTTTTCTTCTCTTTGTTTTGTTGCCAAGACGATTAGTTTCTTGCCTCTTCTTGGGTATATCTTGCCTCCTTATGTTGGGCTTTACCATTTATTATCCTTTGTAGTGCTGGATTTGTAGAAAGATATTGTGTAAATTTGGTTTTGTCATGGAATATCTTGGTTTCTCCATCTATGTTAATTGAGAGTTTTGCAGGATACAGTAGCCTGGGCTGGCATTTGTGTTCTCTTAGGGTCTGTATGACATCAGTCCAGGATCTTCTGGCCTTCATAGTTTCTGGCGAAAAGTCTGGTGTGATTCTGATAGGTCTGCCTTTATATGTTACTTGACATTTTTTCCCTTACTGCTTTTAATATTCTTTCTTTATTTTGTGCATTTGGTGTTTTGACTATTATGTGATTGGGAGGTGTTTTTCTGGTCCAATCTATTTGGAGTTCTGTAGGCTTTTGTATGCCTATGGGTATCTCTTTTTTAGGTTAGGGGGAAGTTTTCTTATGATTTTGTTGAAGATATTTACTGGTCCTTTGAGCTGGGAGTCTTCACTCTCTTCTATACCTATTATCCTTAGGTTTGATCTTCTCATTGAGTCCTGGATTTCCTGTATGTTTTTTTTGGACCATAGCTTTTTCCGCTTTTTACATTATCTTTGACAGTTGAGTCATGATTTCTATGGAATCTTCTGCTCCTGAGATTCTCTCTTCCATCTTTTGTATTCTGTTGCTGAAGCTCGTATCTACAGCTCCTTGTCTCTTCTTTTGGTTTTCTATATCCTGGGTTGTTTCCATGTGTTCTTTCTTGATTGCTTCTATTTCCATTTTTAATTCCTTCAACTGTTTGATTGTGTTTTCCTGGAATTCTTTCAGGGATTTTTGTGTCTCCTCTCTATGGGCTTCTACTTGTTTATTTATGTTTTCCTGGAATTCTTTCAGGCATTTTTGCGATTCCTCTCTGTAGGCTTCTACTTGTTCTCTAAGGGAGTTCTTCACGTCTTTCTTGAAGTCCTCCAGCATCATGGTCAAATATGATTTTGAAACTAGATCTTGCTTTTCTGGTGTGTTTGGATATTCCATGTTTGTTTTGATGGTAGAATTGGGCTCCGATGTTGCCAGGTAGTCTTGGTTTCTGTTGCTTGGGTTCCTGCTTGCCTCCTCGCCCATCAGATTATCTCTAGTGTTACTTTGTTCTGCTATTTCTGACAGTGGCTAAACTGTCCTATAAGCCTGTGTGTCAGGAGTGCTGTAGACCTGTTTTCCTGTTTTCTTTCTGCCAGTTATGGGGACAGAGTGTTCTGCTTTCGGGCGTGTAGTTTTTCCTCTTTACAGGTCTTCAGCTGTTCCTGTGGACCTGTGTCTTGAGTTCACCAGGCAAGTCACTTGCAAAAAAAAGTTGGTCTTACCTGTGGACCCGAGGCTCAAGTTCGCTCATGAGGTGCTGCCCACGGGCTCTCAGCGGTGGCAGCAACCAGGAAGATCTGCCCCGCCCTTCAGGGAGGTTCCAGTGCACCAGGGTTCCAGATATCTTTTTGGTGTTTTCCTCTGGGATCAGTACTGTGTGCAGCGGCAGTCTCTTCTGGTTTCCCAGGCGTGTCCGCCTCTCTGAAGGTTTAGCTCTCCTCCCACGGATTTGGGTGCAGAGAACTGTTTATCCTGGGTCGGTCCTTCAGGTGCGGTGTCTCAGGCGCGGTGGACCTGCTGCTCCTGGGCCCTCCTCTACGGGTACCCAGAGGCCGTTAACAGTTTCCTCCTGGGCCAGGGATGTGGGCAGGGGTGGGCAGCGTTGGTGGTCTCCTCCGCTCTGCTGGTGGGCCAAGTTTTTAAAACTTAGTTCCTTCCTTCCTTCCTTCCTTCCTTCCTTCCTTCCTTTCTTCCTTCCTTTCTTCCTTCCTTCCTTCCTTCCTTCCCTCCCTCCCTGCCTGCCTTCCTTTCTTTGTTTTTGTTTTTTTGTTTTTCAAGACAGGGTTTCTCCTTGTAGCCCTGACCGTTCTGGAACTCTGTAGACTAGGCTGGCCTTGAACCAAGAGACCCACCCGCTTCTGCCTCCCGAGTGCTAAGATTAGGGGTGTGCCACCACTGCAGGGCTGAAACTTAACCTCTTTACTTTGGTCTTTTAGAATCAATGTCCTTTAATTTTTTTTTTTTTAAACAGAGGCACTTTATATAGCCCTGACTTTCCTAGAACTCACTATGTAGACCAGGCTAGTCTCAAACTCGCAGAGATCTACCTGCTTCTGCCTCCAAAATCCTGGGGATTTTGTGTCTTTTTTTTTTTTTTTTTTTTACATCTGTAACTATGTATTTATTTTGTTTGTCAGTCTCTAGTCAAATTATCTGTGTAGTGAGGCTCTCGGGACTCTAAGCTGGGTCTGCATGTGTCTGTTAGCTCTTGCCAGGAAGGAATTATCTTCTTATGTTATAACTGGTGATGAGGAACTCTTAAGGTCTGGGTTTAGGGCATGGGCTGCATTTATTTCTCAGTTCTGGTGCTCCTAGGACATGACAGGGAATACCACTATATATGTTGTTTATTTTGTTTTGTTTTAGACAGTGTTTCTCCATGAAGTCCTGGCTGTCCTGGAACTCACTATGTAGACTAGAGATTCTTCTGCATCTGCCTCTTGAGTGAATTAAAGGATAGTCTAAATTTTAACTGACAAACCATGTCAAGACAGGGCAACTCGGTGGCCTTTAACTGTTAATGTGAAGCCCTGATTGGCAGCAAACATCACTTTCTGGAGCAGAAACATGTCCGTCTTTGTTGATTTCAAAGTCCCAGAGTGACAGCATTGAAAGAGAAGCTAAGAAGGAATTTCTATTTTAGTTCTTGCAGCCTACAGTAGACTTGGCTCCAACGCTCCTCTGGGCTGTAATGAAAACTTCCACAAGAAAACATTTTAATTTTGTGACTTAGGAACCTGTGTGTCTTGATTGGTCTTTCTGTCAGTATAATGAAGCCTGCGGACTGAGTAATTGAGAAAGAACAGGTGTAGTTATAATTTTGGAGTTTTGGATTCTTCGATAAACACATAAATGTTATGGGAATTCGTTTTCGTTTTCACCCCAAGTGTGGGATAGGGGCTGTTTCAGATCGTCCACAGCGGCTGACTATGATTTACCTCGTGCTCTAGCAGGGTCAGCGCTGACAGTTTCTGCAATCGTGTGACGTTTGGAACTCTGGGGGCTTTTCAGAGGGTGTGTAAATGCTAGGGCCCCAAGAGGTGGGGTGGGTGGCAGTCGTCAGGTGGTTGCACTTTGTTAAGTACTTGTGCTCAAAAAAAGAAATTAGATATCCTGACAGCGAAGATCAAACTTGCCCCGAGGGGTCTAACCAACAGGAAGTGGTCCAATGATAGCGTCACCCCCTTTCTTTCTATCCTTTTTTGTTTCCTGTTTAGTCCCATGGGGTTGAAAGGGTAGAAGAAAAGGGGTTGAAAGAAAAATCCACAAAGTAGCAAAAGACAGCTACAAATAGGAATTCATCTGGCTCCCGGCCCTGGAAGTGGGACCTACAAAAACATGGCATCAGTATCTGCTTGTGCTGGTATTCCGTCCAAGCTCCACCCCCACAGCTACGGGGCAGTAGCCAGGTATGCTCCACCCCACAGTCGCCTAGCAACAGCCAGCTGTGCCTGACTATATAAGGGGCTGCTTGCCCCTCCTCCTCCCCCTCTGACCCCCTCTTGCTCTTTGTTCTTCTCTGTTCTGGCCCCCATCCCCACCTCCATGTGCCCATGTCCGGCCGCCTTCCCACTCCTCTTCTCTCATTAAACCTCCCCATGTGGAACCATGGTCTCTGGGTGTGTTCTGTGTGGGCATGGGCCGAGATTTAAAACCTAACATTGGTGCCGAAACCCGGGATCGAACCAGGAACCCTAACAGCTTGGCATTGAAGCAGGACCTTACTGTATTGTGATTTGTGGGTATATCCCATGGGGAGATGGTAAGCTAACTGGCTTTCATCTCTCTTTCTCTTCTTACAAGGCCCTAATGCCCTCTTGGCTGGTCCAGCCTTAAGGCTTTGTCAGACTCTAACTCTCTCCCAGACATACATTATTTCCTCCTGATACATTAACTTATAGATATTGGGATTGCATTTATAACACATGAAATCTTAGGGAATACAGTCAAATCATAGCTCTGAGCAAAACCTAAAGGAACGAAATAACTGTCATTTTTCTCTGCCTATAGGCAGATTTCTTTTTTCTATTTCAATCTTTTCCTAAAGGGTAGTATTTTTGAGGTTTCGGTTTTATCATTTTTGGGGGGTTGTGTTTGTTTGACTCAGGGTCTAGCTATGCTAACATAGAACCTGAAATTATTCTATCTCAGTCTCCCAAGTGCTGAAATTATAGCTTAGGAACTGATTTTCTTAGTCCCAACTTTGCCTGAGGATCAGTACTGTATTGGTGGCATTTCTGATTGCTGTAACAAATGCCTGTCCAAAGCAGCTAAGGGAGGAAGGGGGGGACTATTTTTTTTTTGACATACAGTTTTAGGGGGGTCTATCATGGAGGAGAGGGCATAGCAGCAGGAGCAGGAACCTTCTGGCCATGTTGTGTCTGTGATCAAGAAACAGAATAGGCTGGAGATGGCTCAATGGTTACAGGCACATAGGACTTATGTTTTATTCCCACCAACCTTGTTAGCTGGTGGATGACCATCTGTAACTCTGGCTGCAGAGGACCTGACACTTCTGACCAATTCAGACATGTGCACTCACGTGCACACACCCTCACAGATGCACACACACAGAATGGGGGGAAAAAGAGAAAAACTCAATAAAAATAAATCTTTTAAAGGCAAAGATGTTTTAGTTACTATGGCTGCAATAAAACAAAATGACCAAGAAGCAATTTGGAAAGGAAAGGGTTTATTTGGATTACACTTTCACATCACTGTTCATCAGTGTCCATCACTGACGTCATTGTTCATCAGTGTTCATCACTGAAGGAAGTCAAGACCAGAACTTAAGGAAGGAAGCTGGAGGCAGGAGTTGAAGCACAGGCCATGGAGGTGTGCTGCTTACTGGCTTGCTCCCCCTGGCTTGCTTCCTTAAGAATCCAAGACTACCAGCCCAGGGTTGGCACCACCCACAATGGTCTGGGCCCTCCCCCATCAATCACTAATTAAAAAAATACTTTATACCTGGGTCTTATGGAGGCGTCTTCTCAATCGAGGCTTCCTCCTTTTAGGTGACTCTAGCTGTGTCAAGTTAACATAAGATTAGCCAGCACAGAAGAGGAGGAAGGTAATGTGTGTTCGTGCTTAGCTAACCTCTTCTTCCCAGCTGTCTTAGGGCTTTGCTCCTGTTAACAGACACCAAGACCAAGGCAACAACATTTAAGTGGGGCTGGCTTACGGTTTCAGAGTTTCAGTCTATTAGCATCATGTCAGGGAGCACAGCAGCGTCCCAGCAAGCATGGCTCTGGAGTAACTGAGTTCTATGTCTTTATCCAAAAGAAGCCAGGAGCAGACTAGGAACTAGGAGGAGGGTCTAAAAGCCCACCCCTACACCTCCTCCAACAAGGCCACACCTCCTAATAGTGCCACTCCCTGGGCCAAGCATATTCAAAGCACCACACCAGCCCACCCCACCTTACTCCACTCACCTCAGTTAACCTAACCAACGAAAATTCCTCACAAACATGTCCAGAAATTGGCTGGGCAGTGGTGGAACATGTCTTTGATCCCAACACTTGGTAAGTGGAAACAGGTGGAACTCTACAAATTTGAGGACAGCCAAGGCTACACAGAGAAACCATATCTCAAAAACAAAACAAAACAACAATAAAAACATGTCCAGAGATTGGTCTTCAAGCCAATTCTAGATCCTGTCACATTAACTGTGTAAACCAAGCTCTCATCAGACATAATCTGTTGTCTCCATATGGCCATTAAAGGGAAAGCCAGGAGACTTCAGAAAGTGTGGCCAGCAAATCCCTGCTTAGCGTTTTCATCTTCTTCCTCTGGTTCTGATCCCTGGGGATCTATAGCTTTCTGAGGCCTTACCATGCCTGTGGAAGAATGCTCGCTCTACTTCACTGGGCAGAGCTCAGCTTCATTTTTTTTTGTTTTTGACGGGAGGGCTGACTGAGTCAGCCATATTGCCAGAAATGAAAGGGGAATTAAAGGCATAAACTACTTTTCTAATTAATGATTTTAATTAATTAACTAATTATTAATTTAATACTTGTGCACACAAATGTGTATGCCAGAGCATAAATGTGGAGATCAAGAACAATTTTGGGAGTTGGTTCTCACCTTCTACCTTATTGAGGCAGCCCCCCCACCCTCCACCCCCGTCTCCCTGTCCCCCTTCCCCGTCCCTTCCTCCTCCCCCTCCTCTGCTCCCAGCTAACTGGCCCAGAATTTTCTGTCAGATTCTCGTGTCCATGCCTCCCACTTTACCATAGGAACACTGGGATTTCATGCCTCTAAGCTTGCACGGCAAATATTCTTAACCTACCATGTCATATTCCTTTTAAATCTGTTTCCAGCTCCTGTGGCCTGTGGCTCATCGGGATCTTAGACGTAAATGTCCGCCACTGCAAATATGCTGCACTGGAGATTCTAAGCCAATCTTGCCTTGCCGTCGTTCTCAGTTAACATGTGGCCTATCTTGCCTCCAGTGCAATGGCCTCCTCTAGCTGACCCTCATCCCTGCATCCTTCCGGCTTCACTTCCGGCTTCACTTCTTGCTTGTTCCTCAGTCCTGACGCCATCCACTTCTCCGGAAGCTCTGAGGTCCATTTTTCCTGGGCTTGAGTCTGTATGGGTTATTCTCCTCCATAGGAAATGTAGCCAGTTTTCTGCTGTGAATAAAATTAAATCCCGTGCTCTTCCATGACAATAAAGGTTCCGCATACTTCGCCCCCACCTTTCCTCTGCTTTACTCCGGCTGTAGTCATTCTGTGGACTCTACGTGGGTGGAAGCGGTGTTTTCATGACTCTGCTCCCACTTTCATTCCTTGGAATACCCTTGGCTGTTATATATACAAAATCCAGGATGCGGTGGTTAAGAATACTTCGACTCGGGTTGGGGACTTAGCTCAGTGGTAGAGCGCTTGCCTAGGAAGCGCAAGGCCCTGGGTTCGATCCCCAGCTCCGAAAAAAAAAAAACAAAAAAAAAAAAAAAAAAAAAAAAAAAAAGAATACTTCGACTCTGAAGCAGGACTCAAACCCTATCACTTTCTCTATTGAACCTGAACGTATGAAGTTTACCAAGGCAGATCTGGCATTGCGGTTAGCTGGACATTGAGAACAGTGAGCTCCTTAAGTGCTTAAGAGAATCTTCCATAGAATTTCTGTTTCCTCTCCTTCCACTGTTTCTATAATTCCACTGCCCAACAAAACGTTTAGTGATGAGTCTGTAGTACTGTAAGAAGAACTACGGCAGAGTCTATGTCTGCTCATTATAGACAATTCCAAAGGCCGTAAAGTAATAGAAACATATAATCCTGGGCTACTTAAGCAATGCTTTGATCGTTTCAGATACTGTATACCATGGTGGTCCCGTAAGTCAATATTGTCTGGTGATGTTGTAGCTGTCTTAGGTTGTGTAAATACACTCTATAACCACATGAACTATAGAGTGTATTGTGTAATGACAAAGTATTTGATACACTTCTCAGAATGTAATACATTGTTAAATAATGCAAGACTATAATATGTATGTAAGTTATATGGTATATGAGCACACACATATAATTACCAAACATTTCAAAATTCAGAAGCTTTTTAGAAAAGTCATTTGTATTTGGCCAACTGTTAAGAAAAATACTTCAGTAAATATGGTAAAAAAAAAATAGGACCATTTATTATTTATTTATTTATTTTAGTTCTCTTCTAAGTATTTATTTTTTAAAAAAATCTTTTTTGGTTGATGTATTTATCTTCTTTGTGTATGGGTATTTTGCTAGGATGTGTACTTGTGTTCCATATTCCCACCTGGTACTAGCAGAGGCCACTGTTTCTGTGAATGTCTGTGAACTGGAGTTACAGACAGTTGTGAGCCATCATGTGAATACTGGTCATTGAACCCAGGTTCTCTGGAAGAGCAGTTACTGCTTTTAACCACTGAGTCATATCTCCAGCCCCAATTGAACCAATTTTTATTTGTCTTCTTACTGAGCCCTCAGTAATCCTCTCTTTAAATCTTTAAACACATTTTTATAGGAACGGAGAGAGAAAGCAGGGCCCATCTATCTCTGCCTTCCCATGGTCAATGTTTTGTACTAACCAGGGGAATGGGAGCAGTGATGGACAGGTGCCAGGGAGTGGCACTGGTAGAATGGGAACAGTGATGGACAGGTGACAGGGAGTAGCACTGGTAGAATGGGAACAATGATGGACAGGTGCCAGGGAGTGGCACTGGTAGAATGGGAACAGTGATGGACAGGTGCCAGGGAGTGACATTGGTAGGCAATAACTGAAAGCAGTTCTTGAATGGCAAGGTAAATCCTGAGAGTAAGAAGAGATGCAGAAGGTATAAAAATGACCAAACCACATGAAACCAGTGTTCTATACAATTTCCCAGCAAAAAGGAGGGGGTCAAAACGTGCTTCTGTGATTCACTTCATACAGAGAAGTCTGAATAAGAGAAAGTGACCTTTGCATATATTGAAGACAACATTTCCATGATAGCTTAGTGATTAAGAACAGATGATCCTTTTCCAGAGGACCTAACTTCTGTTCCCAGTGCCCATGCTGGGTGGCTCACAACCACCCACAACTCAGTTTTAAGGAGTTCGCTCCTTCTTTTGGCCTCTGAGGACATGCAACCACATGGCCTAAATTAATATGTGTGTGTGTGTGTGTGAAGTAATAAAATGATAATAATAATAGTAATAATAATAATAAATTTTGGTGGTACATGCCTTTAATCTCAGTACCCTGGAGACAGGAATAACTAGGACTCTAAGAGTTTGCAATCAGCCTGATCTATACAACAAGGTCAAGGTTATGTAATGAGATTCTGTCTTGACAGAAATGTTAATTCCTTTCCTCCTTTGTATAGAGCAACAGAATATAAAACAACCCAATTCAAAATCCTCAGTGGAGTCAGTTTTAGACATGTAATATTTTACTAGTAAGCCTTGAAAATATCAGTGGGCATTTTCTGTATATGTTTGTGCCAAACACATCTTTCACTTTAATATCCTGCTGGGGCTTTGTTTTTGCTGGTCAGTTTATCAGATAACAGATCCTTCTCCTTCCCATCTTCCTTCTTTCCGTCCCTCCTTTCCTTTCTCCCTTTCTATCTCTGTCTGTCTCTCTCTGTCTTTCTATGTCTCTCTCTGTCTCTGTCTCTCTGTCTCTCTGTCTCTGTCTCTCTCTCTCTCTGAGGTATGGTCTCATCTCACTATTTAGCTCTTGCTGGCCTGGAACTAGCTATGTAGACCAGGCCAGCCTTGAATTAACAGAAATCTTCTGGCCTTTGCTTCCTGAGTGGTGCTGGGATTAAAGGTATGTACCATGCCCAGTCAACAAGATTCTGTGCTATTTGAAAGGGAGTTATATGAAGGCCCTAGAAAATTCCGCCAAAATGTTGAATCAAGATCAGGTTGAAATGTTAGGTTAAAATATAGGTGAAAGCAAGAATGGGCTAATTGAGCAACAAGACTAGCAGAGAGGGAAAGAACAGACTAATCTTATTTAAAATGTACACACTTGCTCTTACCTCACTGGTTAAGACCGAGGACTCCTCTCACACACACTTGAAGATAAAGGAGATCTGGGTTCAATAGCATCTCTATTGATGGTCCAGGGCGAGTACAAATGCATCCCACAGAGACTGAAGCTTTAAAAAGGAACAGGAAAAGGTTCTGAAAGCAACCTCTGATATGGGAAATGTAATGGGAGACAGATGCCCGCTGATGGCCGTGCTACAACTTCCATGGGGTTACAACTTCTGTGGGCCCTGCTGTTTCTATTGCCAGCGTCCCTTTTTCCTCCCGCTAACAGCATTCAACATTCCACTGCCTGTATGAAACCCCATGGCTGCTTCCGAGTCTTCTGTCTTGAGGGATGAAGCTTGAGTAGGAATGTCTGCTCCCTGGCCACAGGATTGATTTAGGAAAATTCTAGCTCCCTTGCTTGGACCAAATGAACCCTTGGGGGAGACTACAGAGAAGAAGGGATGAGTCTTGCTGCGCTACATCTGAGCTGGCAGCACACCGCGGAGACTTCCGGGGACCCTCTAGAGACGGTGTAAGTGCAAATGAAGACACACGGAACTGGAGAATGGAAAGAGGGTCTTCATCCTAACTCCGAGGTCCAGCCACATACAGAGATTAATCATTTCCGTGAGTCAATGATCTCTTTACAGGTTAAACTGACTTGAGTCAGAATTCCTGGCACTTCACCTGAAATAACCCTCATTTTTAAAATGCCTCCCAAATGCATATATATTATGGAATTTACTAACATGTATATATATACATATTATATATTTATGCATATATGTATACATACACATATACATACATACATACATTTGTGGGCTTATTGAATTTTCATTTTTTACTTCAAATAGTAGTTTTTTTCTCCTCTTCTTCCTCCTCCTCCTCCTCCTTCTCCTCTTTCTCCCATTAATCATTCTTCTAAATGTCTTGGGCTCTCCTAGGAGTCAGGAAATGCAGTGATCGACTCCCCCAAAACAAAACAAAAGCAGACACAGAAAAGCACACTTAGCACTTTAGTTGAGTCCCAGGTTTGTTCATGGGGCTGGAGAGATGGCTCAATGGTTAAAAGCAAGTGCTGCTTTTTCAGAGAACCTGGGTTCGGTTCCCAGCACCCACATCAGGTGCCTCATGATTGTTTATAACTCCAGCCCAAGGGATCTGATACCTTCTGTCCTTTAAGGGCACCTCCATGGGTGTAAAACACGAAAACCTACCCTGGTGCACACACATACACATTAAAAAACATAATGCAAATTAAAAATAAGGAACTCTGGCTGTCGAGATGGGGTGGTTTCTCCATGGTAGAACACTTGCCGGTATGCACAATGTGCCAGGCACTGGGTTTGATCTCAGGTACTGCAAATAAGGAGCTCCAGTTCCAAAGCATGATACTGAGTGTCTGCACAACAATATCCCGATTACTGCCTCTCAGTTCATGACAGTGCATTTAGAAGGAAGCATTGGCGTCCGATAGTGTGTGGTAGGTGTGTGTCTCACTATTTGTGAGCCTTGCACGCTTCTCGTGACGTCCCATGTAAGGCGAGGTGAGAGGCTCACTGGATGATCATGTAGTCTTCACGTTTGTTTTCAATTCCCCGACTGTTTCCTCGGGATAAACCCCTGAAGAGAGAATTCTCAGGTCAAAGGGGATACACATTTGTAGGACAGGTCTCATCTACCGCCAAGTTTTCTTCTAGAAAAGAAAGACTGACCGGATGCGGCGTGTGGAGTTGGTTGCAGCACACCCCCGCTCCACCACAGAATCCTAGTCATTTGAATCTTTTCCAGCATTAAGAAGATGTCCTCTGATTGTTACAATTTGATTTATTTGGTTTAAGCACGTGGGAGTGTTTTCTATAAGTACAACTGTTTGCATTCCTTCTTGCGATCTGTGTGTATTCCTAGCACGTACTTTTTTTTTCCCGCTGTCCTTTCAGTGTTTTCCTATTGGCGGCCATTGAACCCAAGCCTTGCGCATGAGCAATAAGCATTTCATTACTGACTAGTTGCTGGCACCGCGTTCTTAATAATATGGAAAAGTGCCTTGTAAATACTGGTGTTAGCTTTTGGCTTTATACACTCTGAAAGTGTTTTTCTTGTTTCATAATTTGCTTTTGATCTTTTAAAAGTGTGGTTTCATTATACCGAAATTTAAAGTTTTCAGATAGCTATATCCACCAAGGGTTAGAGCCTCTGACCTCTACTTCTTGCTTTAGTAAAATGGCTTTCGACCTTCGTAATGCTACGACCCTTTAATAGAGTTCCTTAGGTCGTGATGACCCCCAATCATAAAATTATTTTCATTGCTACTTTATAGCTGTAACTTTGCTACTGGTATGAATTATAATATAACAGCACCTGTGTTTTCCAATGATCTCAGGCAGCACCTGTGAAATGTTTGTTCAACCCTCAAAGGGATCGAGACCCACAGGTTGACAACCGCTGGTTCAGACAATGCTCCCTGTTCAGATAAAATTTTGTAGTTATTTTCCTTGTGTTTTGTTTCATGGCTGTCATTATTAGTATTAATAGTCAATTTTCCTAGGATTAGTTTGGGGACAAGCTGTGATAAGACTTTCCACTACACATACTCTAGAATGCTTTCCAAGTTCTGTGTATTATTTCTCCATTGTAAGTGTTCTTTCTCCTGGGGCGGACCAGGCATTGCTGGCTTTGAAAGGGAACAGTGGTCATGGAGGTTGTGAAATGACCTAAGCCAGTTCACCACTGATGTTGTACCTAAGGCTCAGCTGTGTCCCCCGATCCTGGAGGTCCCCTCGGCAGTGGGAGGTCAGAAGAGTACAGTAGGCAGGAGCACCGCTTCCCTTTGCCCTAACAGCAGCCACTGCAGGAGAAACGACCACAGGTCTGGAGGGTCCCCGTAGCCCCCACAGTTACAGGCTGAGCAGGATCCTGGCGTTTCTCATTTCTATCCAGCACTTTCTGTTTCTATTCTTCATTCACTGTACAAACTGCCTCCCAGATTTCTCCCCAAGCCCTAAGAGGAGCTGGCTTGGTCTGCCTGTAATGACTGCTTATTCGATTTGTGGGTTTTAATATCTTTACAATGAGGAGGGGCCATTCTAAGCAAACAGGCTTGACGGGAGCCTCAGCTGCATCCTTTACTGTGTGTGTTCTTAGCTCGTCTCAAGCCCAGAGCTTAAGAGCATTAAAAAAAAAAAAAAAAAAAAACCCTCTGTTAGTGACCTTTCTATCACTATAACAAAACACCCAAGATACTCAACTTACAAAGAGAAGAGGTTCGTTTTGTTTCATAATTTTGGAGGTTTTAGGACTAAGCAATCAGTCCATGATTGCTTAACTGTATTGCTTTGGGACATCTGGTGAGGTGCACATTGGGGTGGAAACACACACAGTGGTCAAGCTGTTTGTTTGTCTCATGGTCAGGAATCAAAACAGAGTGAGCAGGGGCTGGGATTTCACAGTTCCCTCTCACGCGTTCTCTCACTGACAAAGAGCTTCCAACAGGACCCACCCCTTAGTGGTCCCACAGACTTCAAAATAATTCTGGATTGGGACTGAGCATTTAGCATTTAGGCTTTTGGGGCCATTCAAGACTTCAACTACAGCTGGCCCTGATAGGGCCGCCCTGGTCTTGTGATAAAATGTCATCACCGATAGGATGTATTCAAGAAGAGCACATCTCATCACACGTCTTTAACCTCATATGGGTCTTGAAAACTAGATTATTTCTCATTACAACCCCTGTTCTTCAGAGCTTTACACATGGAAATGCATCTTGTTTGAGTTTAGTTTGTTAGGACTTACTGTGTTCTTAAATGTTTGCTGAAGTTCTAACCTCCCTGAATTAACCCTACGGTGGAGAAGCAGAAAATCGTGTGCACTTCAGTACATGTACGGTAGGATTTTAGACTAATTTTTCATATGCTCTACCATTTCCATGAGACTTGGGGAGGAAGAAAAGCAAAGACAGGGGCTCACAGTATCACCCGTCTCTCTGGGAAGGGTTGGGAATCCTTTCTGGTGAGGAAGAATTCACTCTGTCCTGGTTTTGCACAGCAAGAATAGCCTGGACCCTGACTGTAGGCTAGACATTCTCACGCTGGCTGTCAACTGACTGTCACTGCCGTAATTCCTCCAGGGACACTCACACCTCCTTAGGAGATACTCTCTGTGGAGAGAAGATCCTTTCCTCTGACACGGCTGGAGTGATGGGCTTCACATTGCTGGGGCTCTGTTCCTATAAACTCTGATGTGATTTGTGTGAGGATTAGCCTGTCTGTGGGCAAGCATCTCTATACTTTGTTTCTGTCCAGTCCTCTGATTCCAGTGCTGGGACTTTTATTACAACACTTCATAAATCTGTAGCCATGGAAATGTCCTCTCCCTGCCTGCCTTTGACTTCTTTTAAATTTTTAAAATCGTTATAAACTTTAATATATATATGTATATGTATATATATGTAATCTTGCAAATAAATAAAAATTCACACACCAAAAACAAAACAGACCCAAAGTCTATACTACCTAGTTAGTTAGAATGGGCATTTGCAATGGCAATGGAGGCTGACCATAACACCCTTAACATTCATTTTTTTATGGAGACTTTTCTCAGCCCAGCTTCACAATGAGGTGGAGATTGAGTCAGGTACCCATGAGCTTGGTGTAGGGGTGGGGGTATCCTAGCTCTGAGAGTAAGAATCAGGTATGGCACAGAAGGAGAGCTGGCTGGCAGCAAGTCACTGAATGTTTTCAGTATAGGGACTGGAGAGGATTCAAGGTTCCTAACCAGAGACACTGCAAATGTGTGCCAAGGGCTCTCATCTGATCATTAGCACTGTGTGTGATTAAAATGTTATGCCACACACAATAGATATGTACACTTGCAATGTATCAAAGATAAATGGAATTCGTAGACAGAGAATCGAGCCCATGGGTTTTGCCCTGGCTCTGAAACAGCGTCAGGCTAAAAAAAAAAAAAAAACAAAAACAAAAAAAACCATGATCATCATTATAGCTTTTTACTCTTATTCTGAACATAGAAAGCTTAACACTTTCGTTAGCAAATTCAAACCAGAGACACATGCCGCTTCCAGACTGGTTCACAGGAAGCCTGCTCCCTCTGTGAGTAGGGCTGCGGGCTATTTAAACTATTTATGTATATGACTTTTAGATACACGCATACGCTTCTTTTTCTCCATTCGATGAGTCCGGCCCTCTAAATTTCATTACCGAAGAGGCCGGGCTCTGGTGCGCAGCTGCTGGGCAGAGTGACTAAAGATAATTGTGTTCTGCGTGTTTGGAGAAGCTGGGAAAAGCCTTGACATTGTTTTCATCATTAAAAAAAAAAAAGATAAATGTTTAGGGAGTTACGTTCAACAGGACTTGACAAGTTTATACATATATTCAATTCTCACACGGGACTTTATGTTCAAATTTAAAGCATTTGAGCTAGAAAAAAAAAATACTTTCAAAAGAAAAAGAGGCAGGGCCATCAGAGAATTTGATGGGCAGCCAGGCCTGGTCTTCTCCGCCCTCTTGGGCTTTGTTGGGTCTTTGTTCCGCCCCTGGCTGCACTGGTACAGAACCACTTAGCTGTGATTAAAAGGAGGGGACCGGGCGGCAGGGCGGGGCCTGCGGGGCGGGCGGGCGGCGACAGGGCTGCGCGGCGCGCGCAGTGCCAGCTGCCGGACAGCATGCACACGGGAGCGACGACCGGCCCGCCGCACCGACGCCGCGGGGACGCTTGACCAGACAGACAGGTTGAAGCCGGGGATAGCCCCTGCAGACCGCGCCTCGGCGACAGCGCCATGGACGGCCTGGACAACACCACCCTGCTCCTTGCCCCGTCCTCGCTGCTGCCTGACAACCTCACCCTGTCGCCTAACGCCAGCAGCACGAGCGCCAGCACCCTCTCGCCTCTGTCTGTCACCTCCAGTCCCAGTCCGGGACTCAGCCTCGCTCCCAGTCCGAGCATCGGCTTCAGTCCCGACTTGACCCCGACTCCAGAGCCCACGAGCAGCAGCCTCGCGGGCGGCGTGGCAGGCCAGGACTCCTCCACCTTTCCCCGGCCCTGGATCCCCCACGAGCCCCCATTCTGGGACACGCCGCTCAACCACGGGCTGAACGTGTTCGTGGGCGCCGCCTTGTGCATCACCATGCTGGGCCTGGGCTGTACGGTGGACGTGAACCACTTCGGGGCACACGTCCGGCGGCCCGTGGGCGCTCTGCTGGCTGCTCTCTGCCAGTTCGGCTTCTTGCCGCTGCTCGCCTTCTTGCTGGCCCTCGCCTTCAAGCTGGATGAGGTGGCCGCGGTGGCCGTACTCCTGTGTGGCTGCTGTCCCGGTGGAAATCTCTCCAATCTCATGTCCTTGCTGGTGGACGGCGACATGAATCTCAGGTATGGCCTCTTACTCACCCCAACCCATAGCATTCACACCAAGAGGAGTGAATGTGCTGGAGGTCTTTGGGTTGAAGCCCTGAGGAAGAAGGGTGGACGGGTTGGGGGTGGGGATATGGAGGCTTGGCTTTGAAATCCTGGTGGACGTTTAAAGATTGTGTGTCAATGGGGGAGATAAGACCGGGACCTAGCTGCTTAAAGGCCCTAGGGTTTCACGCACAGCTCCTTCCTGGAGGGACCGGGTCTTAGCTCACATCTCCAGTAACTGGGAGACAAAGAGAAGGGAGAAGTCAAAAGCTAGGTCTTGAAGGAAGTGCAAAAAAAGCAAAGCAAGACTGTGGTCCCATAAGGAAAATCATCTCGAGAACGCAACATAATCCAGTTTAATCCAACAAGTAGCATCGCCAGCTTCCGTGCCGCAGGCTATTTGGTAGGATTAAAAGAAAAGAGTTTCTTTCCTGTCCTCACAGTTACCCAGTTTCCAGGATGACGCCCGAGGCAGCTGTCCTGGGTCCTGCATCCTAGGTCATTGTCTTGCCTGGGATTCACGTTTCTACTGAGACGGGATAAAATGGGTTCTCTGCAGACTTCAACCCCGAGGCTTACAGCGCCCCCACCTCCCTCCCTGGGCTGTGTGACGGGTAAGAGAAGACGTGGCTGACTGTGGCTCAGAGCCCTTTCTGATTTCTGCTCGTACCTTTTTGCAGTATCATCATGACCATTTCTTCCACACTCCTGGCCCTGGTGTTGATGCCCCTCTGCCTCTGGATCTACAGCCGGGCTTGGATCAATACCCCTCTGGTGCAGTTACTCCCCCTAGGGGCCGTCACCCTGACTCTCTGCAGCACGCTCATCCCTATTGGGCTGGGCGTCTTCATTCGCTACAAGTACAACCGGGTGGCTGACTACATCGTGAAGGTAGGCTCTCTCTTCTCTAACCAGAGTCTGGTCTCTAAAGAGTGGTAGACAATGCTAGGAAGTTTGGAAAGCAGGGAAGGGAAACAAAGGACTTTCAGGGACACACTTAGGTTTATGTGACAAGCCTAATGACGTGGGAAATTCCTAGGAGAATATCTCTAAGTCATAGCTCAAGTTGAGAATAAAGATGCAAGTTATAAACTCGGTGCTCAGGGGCTGAGTTAGGAGGGTCTGGAGTTTGAAACCAGCCTGGGTTACAAAGCAGGACCTTGTCTCGACTCCTACCTGGTAGGTGGTAAGGCCTCTGAAAATTAACAACAGTGCATGAAATCTTTCAGCAATCACTGAGGGGTTGCACTTCTGGGGGCACAATGTGGTCAAATGGCAAACATTAGCTATATGCCTATAATCCTGGCACTCAGGAGGCAGAAGCAGGCAGATCACAGAGTTTGGGGCCAGCCTGGTCTGCAGAGTGAGTTCCAGCCCAGCCAGAGTTACATAGTGAGACCCTGTCCCAAAACAAACTAAACCACAGCACAGCGAGCACTTCCCACGAACTGAATAGTACCAACATTCAGAGCAGATTAAATACAATTATTCACAATGTTTTATAATGCATTAGTATGTTTTCAAGAGTGAAACTCTAATTCAGAGGAAACAAAAGTACCCTTAAATAGCTCAATTAAAAAATCAAAATTAGCAAAATAATATTGTCAATCTAATAGAATATACAGAATGTTGGCCTTAAAGCACAAAACAAAACCAGGTCCTGGATAGAGTAAATTATGTTGTCATTTCTAAACCTGTGTATCTTTTTTCTTCCCTGTTGCATTATTTTATGTGTTTTTAAAGTTAATAAGATGTGAGGGATTACTATTACTAGACAAGATTTCTAGGGAGTGGACAGATAGCTTAGTGGTTAGGAGCACTGGCTGCTCTTCGGGAGGACCCAGCTTCAATTCCCATCACCCACATGTCAGCTCACAGCTGTCTGTAACTCCAGTTCCAGGGGATCTGACACCTTCGCCGAGACACGCATGCAGGGAACACACCAATGCACGTAAAGTAGAATGAATAAATAAATAAATAAATAAATAAATAAATAAAACTAAAATATTTCTGACTGATTTATTTTTACAACATATTTTAGGAGCACATAGTTTTCAATAGTTTGCCAGAGAATATTAATTTCACTTCTTTTGAAAAATCAAAACAGTGAAAACATAAACAGAATGCTCATTTCAGGAAGCAAGATAACTGAAATGCATAGCTAACGAAAGTGCAAAGCCAAGTTCCCTTAGGTTAAAGAAGGAGCCATTTCTATGCTACAGTTATGGAGACGAATATACAGAATCTTTTGTGATTGTTGTTTTACTTTTATTAACTTATTTTCTACCCATACAGAGGAACCAACTTTCCCTAGGAAGAGAAATAGAGGGTTCAATTCTGCGCACAGATTTGGCTCTCAGTGAAAGAAGTCCTATATGATAATCAATATAGGATTTAAGAAACACGTACTTATACAGTATCCTCACAGATGGTCCAGATAAATTTAGTCAGCACAGCCATCCACCTGTGCTTTGCAAGCCCTTGGCGTGAGCTCAGTGCTCCCTCAAGCTCAGTGCTCCCTCAAGCTCAGTGCTCCCCAAATGACTTTATTCATCTTTCTTTTCTTTCTCCGTCTTCCTTTTCCTTTTTTTAAATTGGCTTTTTTTCATCTTTTTTTTTTTTTAGAGCTGAGGACCGAACCCAGGGCCTTGTGCTTGCTAGGCAAGCGCTCTACCACTGAGCTAAATCCCCAACCCTTAATTGGATTTTTTTATTTACATTTCAAATGTTATCCCCTTTCCCGGTTTCCTGTCCATAAACCCCATATCCCATCCTCCCTCCCCCTTGAGGGTGTTCCCCCTCCTCAACCACCTCCCTTTCCTGCCTCCCCGCCCTGACATTCCCCCTTCTTCTTTTTTAAACTCTTAAATGGCTTAAAGGAACTTTGTAGCTAGCATCCTCAGAATGAAGACCTGGATTTCCTGTCAGTGCCTTCAATATGATACACTTTGGAAATTAATAAAAGTGTTGCTTTGCTGACTGAAGCTCTCTGCCAGTGTGCATATGCTTTTATATACCTTAGGAAGCTATTTCAGTATCTCTTTGAGTAGAATTTTTGACCAGCCAAGATACATTTTAATTTTTAAAAGACACATGTCAATCCCAGCAACTCCAGAGGAATTGACTCTCTGGTCCGCTCCCTCAGAGAGGCAGAATTATGCTCAGGATCTTGGATCCCTGTTGCACTCACGGAAAAGAGCAACTTAACTATGCATCTGAAGGGCCTGGGGGATTTGGATGTCTTCCTCTTTCACTTGGATGAGAGACACGTGCAGACAGATCGTCAGCAATGCACGTTTGGCCCAGTCAGTAGCAACATACCTAAAACCTCGCTATTGTAAAACACCCTAAGAATCGAGAGAAACTTACAGTTGGAGATTTTTTTCAGGGACGAATCAAGGAGCAGAGTTGCAAAATTTCAAAGAATTCATCATATCTTACACTTTGCTCTAATCTAATGAGTTGATAATTGTTCCCACACTGTTCGCCATCTTCGGACCTGCACTTTGAAGGTTGAAAATATCCTAGACTAAGTTAATTTTTTTTTTTTTTTTTTGGAGCTGGGGACCGAACCCAGGGCCTTGCGCTTGCAAGGCAAGTGCTCTACCACTGAGCTAAATCCCCAACCCCGACTAAGTTAATTTTTATTGTAAATGCTAGCAGCCTTTTATCTCTGGTGTGAAATGAGAACTGATTTCATGTGGAAAGCACACGGTTCAGGAGAGGTAAAGACTACATTGTCCGGTCTAGTCCTGAGACCATAGCTGGGTTCTTGGGCTGAATGCTAGCTGCTCCATTTGAAAGAAGCATGGTAATAAACTGAACACACACAAACAGCGCTAAACATTGTATGACCAAGGCCAAGAGGCTGAGGGACAGTCCACTAGAAACAGCAACCTTTCCCTGATCTCTGGTTTATCATTTCGAAGATTTTTTTTTTTCTGAATGAGTAGATTGTCTTTATGTCCTTCCATCCAAGGCAAATGCTAGAGCCCAGAGAAGCCACTGGATATCGAGCTGGCCCTCCAAGCAGTGATGTCTAAGGTGGAGCTTCAGGTTTTGGACATGGTTGTCAATGATCTCCGCTTTGCTTCGGAGGTTAGAATGGGTATGTAGCTTGCCCAGATTCCTCCCGGGTGATGTGATTGCTGACGGTTGCCTATCTGTTTTCTTACCAGGTTTCCCTGTGCTCTCTGCTCGTGACTCTGGTTGTTCTCTTCATAATGACCGGCACCATGTTAGGACCCGAACTGCTGGCAAGCATCCCCGCAGCCGTTTATGTGGTGGCCATTTTTATGCCTCTGGCGGGCTATGCCTCGGGTTATGGCTTAGCTACCCTCTTCCACCTTCCGCCCAACTGCAAGAGGACTGTGTGCTTGGAGACCGGAAGTCAGAACGTGCAGCTCTGTACCGCGATTCTCAAGCTGGCCTTCCCCCCGCGCTTCATAGGCAGCATGTACATGTTCCCGTTGCTTTATGCTCTCTTCCAGTCAGCGGAAGCAGGGGTGTTCGTTTTAATATACAAAATGTACGGAAGCGAGATGCTGCACAAGCGAGAGGCCCTGGACGAAGATGACGACACAGATATCTCTTATAAGAAACTAAAAGAGGAGGAGCTGGCAGACACCTCCTATGGCACCGTGGGGACAGATGACTTAGTGTTGATGGAAACCACCCAGACTTCCCTCTGAACGGGGAGATGCCCAGGAGTCTCCATTTGGCTGAAATACCACTTTGTGACCATGGTAGTGCGTATGGGTCCCATCCAGGATAAGGATGGGTTGGCGTTTCCTGTACCAGATTCGATCTTCCCACTGTAATGTTGCACCTCAGTATTAACCGTGTGTTTTTATAACCCATCAGTGTCCCAATGTTGCTTTCACCTGGATCAGCTAGACTGCCGCTTCCTCTGCTCGAGTGTGCTGTTTGCTCTTGTCTGTCTGTTTTGCCCATTCCACCAGCATCGCTACAGAGGGGGGGATGGGGCTGGAAATGTAGATGTCTGGTGCATACATGAGTAAAATTGTAAAACAGAAACACGGGCTTGCTCAACTCACAAACACCCGATTATATTCAATGCTGGTCTGTACTGAGTAAAGTCCAAAACGGGTCAGAGAAACTGCAGAATGGCATTTCGTCGTCAAGCCACTATCAAACCAGAGAAAATCATATTGATGTATGTGACTACTTGATCTAGTATCTATTGTTAATGGACATCATCATTGTCCAGGGATGAAGGCATTTCCCCCCTCCGCCCCCATACGTTTCCTGTATTTGTATAAATGCATCTCAGATCCATTTATCGTCTGAAGGAATGGTTTACTTAAGAAAATGTGTAGACCTCAGCCCAGAGGAGAGAAACTGGGCACCTCTGTTCACGCCCGGGGAAGGGCTGTAGCTTCAGGCTTTCCTTCCTGAAAGGGCTGTGGGTGGACACTGTCCACTGCTCTGAGCGAAGTGAGCTGTGGTCTGAGACAACAACATAAAAAGAGGCTCAGAGCGGTCTCCTAACCTTGGTATTTTGCTCCCTAATCAGACACACGGGCCTCCCTTGCCTTCCTCATGGCAGACATCTGGAGCAACCAGGCATGGGGCCCACCTGGCTCGGATAATCCCGGTGATGATTCTCACCTCGGCTAGTTCCCCTACAAATCGTTGCTGTGGCTAGCAAGAAAAGCCCTTTTTCTGCATCCACAAGAGGGTTTCGCTCCCGGTGCTTAGAGGGTGATAGGGTTTTTTCTCCCGGTGCGCGGCCGCCTATTTAACGCGGCGCGGAGGGCAGCTGGGCCGCGCTGATGGCAGCCTGGGCCGGCGAGGCGCGGGACGCACCCATGTTCCCGGCGAGCACGCCCCACCCATGCCCGCATCCTTACCGGCCCCCGGCAGCCAAAGCCGGGGATGGCTGGAGGTTTGGAGCCAGGGGCTACAGGCCCGAGCCCCCCTCCTTCCTCCCCGGCTACAGACAGCTCATGGCCGCGGAGTACTTTGACAGCTATCAGCGAGCGCAGCTCATGGCCCTGCTGTCGCGGATGGGTCCCCGGCCGGTCAGCAGCCGCGACGCTGCGGTGCAGGTGAACCCGCGCCGCGACGCCTCGGTGCAGTGTTCGCTCGGGCGCCGCACACTGCAGCCTGGACGGCGCCGAGCCAGCCCCGACGCCCGGCCCGGTTCCTGCCAACCCCGCAGCCCCGCCAGGGCCGGGAGACCCCCGCGATCCTGGCGCACCGTCGCCCTGTACTCGCCCGTGACCTTCGGTGGCCTCTCCTCCTCGCTGGAGGTTGCGGGGGACAGGCAGACGCCCACGAAGGGAGAGGGGAGACCGGCACCCACGGGGACCCGGGAATCCGAGCCGGGAGAGGTGGCAGTGATGAAAGCAGTCCCCCAGCCGCAAAGCGAGGAGGGCGACGTCCAGGCTGAGGGGCAGGAGGGGCAGGAGCAGCCACCGCGGGAGGACCCGGACAGTGTGGCGGCGACGCAGTCTGAGCCCGGGAGTGAGAAGCCACGTCCTGTTGTCGAGATGGCTCAGGAGCCCAGTGACTTGGCTGCCTCTGGAGACCGGGCCTCCCCACAGAGCACTGAGCAGGACAAGGAGCGCCTGCGTTTCCAGGTGAGGCCAGCCTGGCAACCTGGACGCTTCCAGAATTGTAGGGCTCCTTCGGGGCTAAGCTAGCGGTTCTGGGTGATGCAGGGCATAGAATTCTTCAATGCCCTCAGTCTGTATTTTTTAAAAAACCCCAACCGTGTATGGGTGTTTTGATTGCATGTAGTGTCTGTGCATTTCGTCGGAGTGGAGAGATGGGAGCGGAAGAGGGCGTCAGATCCCCGGAACTGGCGATTTACAGGTGGTTGTGAGCCACTATGTGGGTTTGAGGAACTGAATTAGGGTCCTCTAGAAGAACTGTGTTCTTTAACAGCTGAGCCCTCTCTCCAGCTCTTCAGCTTGTAGGAGCTCGCAGCCCAGCCGCTGCCGGTTAATACAATGGGAGGTGTTTACACAATAAAAGCAACCCCTACGTGGCCTGACCCACTGGCAGTCTCTGTTCTTGGGAAATGACAGTGTAGTTGATTCTGGTCACATCAACACTACAAATGAAGCCTCCGCGGCGAACGCACACCAGTGCAGTTTGGACCGTACTTCAGATGGCTGACGGAAGATAAGAAAACACACAGCAGAATATCATCATGTGAACTGGGTCGCACGAGAGTCAGTTTCCCAAGGCTCCTTTTCTCATTTCCCCTCTAGATATGGGGGAATTTGCCTCAGTTGGCTGGTGTGGTTTTGTTCTCTACCAAGCCCTTCCCTCCATTTTTTTTTTTTTTTTTTTGGTTCTTTTTTTCGGAGCTGGGGACCGAACCCAGGGCCTTGCGCTTCCTAGGCAAGCGATCTACCACTGAGCTAAATCCCCAACCCCCCTTCCCTCCATTTTTGAAGCTCTCAACTGAAGCTTCTCCCTCCCAAACTTGCCTGGCTTTTAAAAAAAACAAAAAACCAAAAAACCTCCGCATTCATCCAGAAGGCCAGCACTCCTAAGCCTTGGATGGTCTTGAGTTGCAGCCTAGGCTTACCAAACAAGGAACTGGGGGGCGGGGGTGGGGGCACCCAAGGAGTGTGGCCATTACCCCCTCCCCCCAAAGAGATGCAGAGCTCTGAGCTCTGGGAAAGGACTCAGAAATGCCTTATTTTCCAATCATTTCAAGGTTGTTGTGTTTGGGGTTGGAGTGGCAGTGGAATGGGGTGTCAGAAAAGCACTTGTTGGTTGCCGTTCACAGCTGGGGGTGATCTTAGGCAGAAACCTTAAGCTTTCTGGCCTCCTGTGTCTGCTCACTATAAAAATTGCATTAAGAGTTCTTCCAGGCCCCCCTGCCAGTCCTAAAGGCTTAATTATAAGAGCTTGTTTCTAACTTATTTGTCACTTAAGTGGGAAGCGGGCAAGTTTAGGACTCGGGTGCTAATGTTACATAGTCATACTAAATGAGCTATACTTACATAGGTGGCGGGACTTTTTGGAAACTTAACTAGCATCATGGACTATTTAACATTGATTGAAGACTTTCGAAGGTTTAGAAGAGCCTTTCTCTTTCAGTGTAATAACTCTCTCATCTGTGGAAGTCCTAGGATCACTCATCACCCCACATAAAAGGCCCAAGGGAAGGATCCTGAGCTCTAGACAGCACTATTTGGCTTTTCCCTTGTCCGAGGGGAAAAACACTTATCCATCTGCGGGTATAGGAACTTTCTTGGTTGGCCTCAGTTTACATATTTGTTTGACTGAACTATTATTTCACTGATTAATTAAGAGGTTGACCCAAATCTAACCTTACTACCATGGTAAATTTTCAAGTATCAGGTTGAATCTGGTCCCAGATTCTGAAATGAGGGTAACTCAGCCATCACTTGCTTAAAGTCTGTATCCTGCTGTTCAGTTCTTAGAGCAGAAGTATGGCTACTATCACTGCAAAGACTGCAACATCCGGTGGGAGAGCGCCTATGTGTGGTGTGTGCAGGGCACCAGCAAGGTAAGAGGCTGTCCCATTCCTGCCCTGGTGCCGCGTGGGGAGTGTCAGCGTCATGGGGACCCTCTTTCTCGTCGCAGGTGTACTTCAAACAGTTCTGCCGCGTGTGTGAGAAGTCCTACAACCCATACCGAGTGGAGGATATCACCTGCCAAGTAAATCAAATGTTTGCATTTTGGAAAAGGGGTTTCGTGTACTATTTCGAATATATTTCTTTTTTCTTTTCTTTTTTTTTTTTTTTTTTATGGAGCTGGGAACCGAACCCAGGGCCTTGCGCTTGCTAGGCAAGCGCTCTACCACTAAGCTAAATCCCCAACCCCTCGAATATATTTCTTAAAAGAGGTGTAGGTTTCCAGGAGCCTTAGGCCCTACTTTTTCTTTTTCTTTTTTTTTTAAATTAATTTATTTATATGAGTACATTGTAGCTGTCTTCAGACACACCAGAAGACAGCACCTTATCCCATTACAGATGGTTGTGAGCCACCATGTGGTTGCTGGGATTTGAACTCAGGACCTCTGGAAGAGCAGTCAGTGCTCTAACCACTGAGCCACCTCTCCAGCCCGGCCCTACTTTTTCTTTCCCTTCTTTCTGTTTGTGGATAGGGGTGGTAGAAAGTCCCCTCTGCTGTGAAACGGGGTGTTTGTTCCCTTCTGCTCTTGCAAAACTTGACTGCATGGCCCCTTTCGAATCTGTTACCTCATTAGCAGTGTAAAAGGCTTGCTTACCTGCCGCTTGACTTGGCATAAGGGAAAACCCTGCAAGAACAGAGTACCTTTCTGTAGCCTGAGGTGGTGCACTATTACCCCGGTGTACCTAGGAAGCACATTTCCAAGTTAGAGTATGAGACCCAAGACACGGAGCCTCAGCTTTTCTTGAGTTTGCATAGGGAGTTAGCTCCCTGTGAGACCTTCTGAGACCTGGTCTGTCCAGCTCTGTGTAATGACGGCTGCTAAGTGCTTGCTTACCATTAGTTCAGCACTGCGGCAAGGGACTTAGATAACCTTCAGAAAGAAAGAAGTGACAACAGTTACCTGCTAAGGTTAACCACAGAGCTAAAGGACTTCCACATCTACCTGAGCGTCCAGCGCACTTAATGTTGGTAATTGGAGAATGAACTACCCCAGGATGGGCCCTGAGAACCCTAGAATGGAGAGCCACGGATGCTCCATTCGGAAAAGGGGATCGCAGGCACCGTTCTACAAACTTAAAGCCTCGAGCCTTTCTGCTCCTGGCTCTCGGTGCCCAACTCTCGTGCCACCTGTTCTGTAGTCTGCTTTGAAGCTCCAAGAATCGAGGGTCGGGGAGGGGGGTTCATCCTTTGTACTTTTCACTCTGATTTTTCAGAGTTGTAAAAGGACTAGATGTGCCTGCCCGGTCAGACTTCGCCACGTGGACCCTAAACGCCCCCATCGTCAAGACTTGTGTGGGAGATGCAAGGACAAACGCCTGTCCTGTGACAGCACCTTCAGCTTCAAATATATCATTTAGAGAGAGTTGAAAACGGTTCTGCTAGATGGAGCGGACAAGTGAGCCTTCTCCCACACCCCTCTCCCCTCTCCACCTCTCCCTTCTCAAAATACTTCATGAAAGGCGGTGTACTTTAATATAAAGCCTGCGAATAAAAGGGGTTGCAAACAGTTTGGGGCTTTATCCAATTCATGTCGCAGTTTGAGGTGAGCCTGTGCTGAAAGTCGATAGCTTTGTTAAGATCTGTTGGTGGCCAGGAGTGGGCCAGGCTGACTTAGGGAAGTCACAGGTGCGTCGTTCAACTCTTAAACTTTCACAGACGACAAATGTACGGCTTCAGTCTACAGGTTGAAAATCTCTAAGAAAGATGTTATTTAAAAGGCCCAGCACACATTAAGTTGTCATATTTTTTAAATTTAAATTAGTCCTAATTTAAAGGTCCCCCTGGGAACCGTGAGCGCCCACTGCCAAATGGTGCTGGGGGGAACCTCAGTTCTTCTAATGAAGCAGGCGTTGGTTGTTGGTCTGACACAAGCATCACAGCTGGAACCAGGTAAAAACTGTGTTCCCTTCCACGTTCTCTAAACATTTGTTATAGAAGTGTCTAATCCCTGTCTACCAGAAAGTGGATGCTGGTCTGTTACCTTGGACACTGTCAAGTATTAAGCAAACATGTTGAAAATCCGAAGTAGGCTTGAGGGCTCTCTAGTGTCCTTGTGAGGAGGGGGCAGGTTCACCTGGGCCCAGGTGAATGAAGCCGATGTGCGTGGAGTGCTACCAGCCTTTCAATCTCTTCGTGGGCACGTCTAACACGTATCCTAATTGTCAGCAAATAAACCAGACAGAGGACCGACACGATGCAGAAGCTTTTCCTACCTAAAGCACTGCTCCGCTTAGATCAACTGAGCTGAAATTGGATTGAGTTGAGTTTGATAGAAAGGCCCGTTTCATGCTGGGAGCCTCTGGTAGAGAAAACCAGAGGCCAAATACTGAGTTTATGACCAGTAAAACTAGCCTGACACTGGCCATTACATATTAGAAGGCACGAAAAGGGGCCTTTTCATTTTTATTTTATGCATGTGCTTTGCCTGCATGTTATGAGTACCACATGCATGCCTGGTGCCCAAAGAAGTTAAGAGGGCACCGTACACCCTGGAATGGAAGTTGCAATTGAAAGCCACCATGTAGGTGCTGGGTCTGAACCCCAGGTTCTATACAAAGGCATGTTAACTGCCCTCGTAGCTGTTTACTGCTGAGCCATCTCTCAAGCCCCCATTTTAAAGGTGCACTGTGGACAGTGGACTGAGGCTAGATTGCCTTTTAAAGGAAAGCACTCTGGGTGCCTGGGGACAGATAAGTTTTAGGGACTAAAGCGATGGTAGCAGGTAAAGCTACCAACTGTGCGCTTAAAAGTCATGGGCTTCCCTTGTTCTCGGGGCTCGGGGACTAGGGCCAGGCAGAGGTAATCCCGTTGACTCCTGTCCTGGGTGGTGCTTGGTGCTTGCCAAGTAGAGGAACTAAAAATGCCTGCAGAGTCCCAAGGCAGCACCACTGGCTGCTAAGGTGGGTAGTGAAACCATTCCTTGAAATAACTTTCCAAGGGCAGCTAATACTGTTTGGCAAGAATGGAATGGCTGCACTGAAAGCAGCTACTGAACAAAGTGACTCAAAGTTTCCATCTCTGATGGCAACATTCTGGCACCGAGGCTTGTCACACTGTTTATAGGTGTGTAAGCCAAAGCTTAGAGAGCATCAGACCCTCAGACTGCAAGGCTGGCAGGAGACACTCTAAATGCTACCTCTGCATGTGGAGAGAATGGCTTTATGTTAATTCTTACACTTTTCAAAGTAACTGTGGACCACTTGAAAAACTAGGAGGGAAAAGCCACACAGAAACTATTGGCCCTTTTTCCTGATGTGTAGGTGTTTGTCTGACAGAGCAGTTCACTGTGTTCTGGCAATGCTCTTCCCTAAAACGTCCCTTAGCCATGCTTTAAGCCAAGGTAGCTCGGAGTCACTAAACCTGGATACCGCTTCAAACCCTGACTGTATTATGGCTTCTCAAAGAGCAGCACCAGGGAACTGCCCACCTCTCAACTTCCTATTTAAAACGGTAAGCTCACAGAAGAGGGTAACATAGAGCAGACACTAGGTTCTTGCAGAATGAAGCTGACTAGAATTAAGCCCTAATTTTGCCTGTATATACAAACTCTGCAGTCAGTGTAGATGTCACGAGGATAATCCTAATAGATTTGGTTTTGTTTTTGGCAGCTGTATCCCCCCCTCTCCGTCCCCCCATTCCCCACATCAGTATCAAATTAGTTACATATGAATTATCCAAACCTTTGGGTAGTCAATTTAACTTTTTCCTGCCTTTTTTCAAGTGAAATTATACGTGAGAACTATACAGGTAACATGATGCCATCTATAGTCATCTTTATTTGTTTTCTTCTTAAAACACCACACAAACCAACAGCTACAATGCTTTTTTATTTTTAACAAAAAGGATGTAAGGAGGGTGAGAAAAATTGGGAGAGGGGATGTGAAGTGTGGCGTGTCTCTGGACACCATCCCTGTGCCTGCCCACCCCCAGCCCAAGAGTTATTAATAATTTAAAGGGCACCATTTACAGTACCAGAACACCATTAAAATAATTTTTTTTATCTGGGTCAAAAAATACAGTGATTATGAATGTGCTGTGACCAGTTATAGAATTTTCCAGGAAACGTGACCACGGTCCGCAGTCGAGCGGCGTGCACAGTGCCCCCGATTAATGCACTTGAGCATAATCACATTTCTGTCAGGGGCCACGCCCCCGGGAGAAGGCAAAGCTAAGCAATTCATTTCTACATTCTAAACTCTGGAACCACAGAGCCCAGTCTGAAAATAAAAGTCACAGTGGAAAAGAGATGCATATAAAAAATACAAGGTGTTCCTTTCAAATCAGAGGAGTCGTGGGACTACATTCATTTCCTTTACAAAATTCTATTTAAAAAAAAAAGGGACAGGATCCAGTTTGTTACACTACAGACTTAGACGGTGGAGAAGTGTATTGCGCGTTTTGGGAGTCAGTCTTCAGGCTTCCTGTCTTTCCCCCGTAGCCCCAAGGGTTCCGTTAGCCTGAAACCAGTCTGAGTCCTGCATAAACACACAAGTCATTTGCACCTCTTCTCTTGAAGTCTGCAGCCGTCATTCAGAGCCCGCAGAACACACGGTCCACCATCGGTGACCACAACTTTTCCTTTAGCTTTGTACGTGTTTTCTGAGAGAACAGTGCGTGGCACGAATGTACAAGAAAATACAGGTTTTAGTCTATGCGGTGTCTATAAGTTACCGAGTGAAATAAGTTAACTTGTGTAATGGGAGGCGCTGGCGGGCAGCGTGCGTCTTTATTTTACATTTTAAAGTCTCTGCAGGCGTCTGCTTTGGTTAGTTATCAACAATATCAACAAAAGCACTGATCAGAGAGCTGAGCAGCAGAGTCCAATAACGTTAAGAGATATATTATTTCTTTTTTTTTTTTTGAGACACTGGGGAAAACCCAGCTTTAAAATATTATTAAAGTGTTCTGACATTTACACACTATGAAGAGTTAGATCTAATAAAATAAAATTTCTTCAAAAATAATCTTGCAGTGCTCTTTTAGGCATGCTCTGAGAAGCTGTCACCAGACATCCACACCTTGAAAATAGGACTGACACACACACACACACACACACACACACACACCCATACACACACACACTTCCTTATACAGACCAAAAAAAAAAAAAAGAAAAAAAAAAAAAAACCAACCCAAACACCCCAAACCCTTATGCCATAAGTTGGAAAAAAACAAACAAACACCCCTAAAACACAACCCCGGACCCAATGGTTTTTGCAAATAAGTCTGTGTTATTAAGTCTGACTGGGTGGTCAAGTTGAATACTAAGTGTCAACTATGCGTTTATGATGATGACGGCTAGAAATCCACGTGGCCCGGCAGGCACATGTCTTCAGCTAAAATGAATTGGCCCCAATCCCAGCCAATTCACCTGCCCTGCAACGTCTTGGAGGCCATTATTGCAAACATCCTCGGAATTTCTTTCTTTCTCCAGAGTAATGTAGTTTGTATGCATTACTTTTAGCCCTTATTCTTATTCACATAGGTTAATAATGATAAAAAATTCCTTCTTCATACGGTTGCTGTAGAGGTCTAGGCAGCAGCTAAGCGGTCAGATATTTTCTTCAGTTTTCTTTGACAGTTTGAAGTTATTAGTAGACTACAGGGAAAGGTGCTGCCCCAGGGTTTTCAGTGACGCACAAGGGTTCATGAAAGGTGCTCGGCTAAAAGTCTTCATCATCCTCAGCTCACGCCCTCTTGAGGGGCGGAAGTTGCTCAGAATCCAGTGCTCGCCGTATTTCCGACGGGTCTGGCCTGTGCTAGGAGAGGGTGTGATTGCACCGTGCGGAGAGACTCTCTGATCTCCAGGTTAAGCTCCATCAGTTTGCAGTTAGCTTCGGACATGTCCAGGTTTGAGCCGACGACCGCGAAACTGCCCGTCTGGCCTAGCGTCTGGTGATGGAAGTAGATGTGTAAGAGTGTCTGCACGGGGTCGTCGTCACAGCTGCCGAAGATGTCATTGGGCCAGAGGGTTCTGGAAAGAATGCATAATGTTAACGTTCTGAGGTGTATGTCCTTGCTACACATGCTACGTTTGAGGTTAAAACCTATGAACGGGACTGCCCTGCCCGGTGAGTAACCGTTTATCATATTCTATGGCACTGTGACGTCTCTTCCCAGCTTACCTAAACGCTTTGACTTGTGCCACAGCTGATACGAATTCCTTGTTCTTCAAAGTTTCGATCAGAGAATGAATGGCAGTTTCTATTGTGGTCTGTGCGGCTTTGGAAATGTCAGGTTCTTCATTTTCTGAGGCGGCCTCGGCTGCCTTAAGGATGCCTTCCAGCTGGGTGAGCTCTTCCGACATGTTGATGACCTAAAACAAGAAACTCTTCAAGGCTCTATCCCCTACGGTCACAACCAGTGGGGAACCCAGTCAGTTACAGGGGAGAGGCTGACGTAGGAATGTTCTTCTGTCAGGAATACAAATTAGCAACCAAATAAAAGACTTAAAACCAAGGCAAAGTCACTTCCGCTGTAGCCTAGGCCACTCTGAACTTGAGATCTCCTGAGTACTAGGTGGTACAGTACTTATATATTTGTTCTGTATCTACACGCGCGCACACACACACACACACACACACACACACGCACACAGGGATATATCCCTAATACCAGGTTTAGCTATCCTAGATAAGTTGGGCTGCAATAACTGTTTATACTCTATCTTGGGAGGTTATAATCGCCGTTGGACAGTGAAGGGAAGTGTATTTAGAAGGTCATTTACCAAGGCTATTTCATAGAAATACATTCGTTTACTACAACGGCCTGACATGGCACATCAGTTAAAAGGAAAGCTAACTGATACACTGGGGGAAAAAATCAGTGCAAGTGGCTTTGGACTTCAAGCACTCTGACAGGGAATGTGTATACATACACAATATCTACATAGCATTTTAAAAATTCAGTTCTTTTCCCAGTGGCAATGTTAGTATCAGCATGCAGGGAGGGAGACAAAAGATTGTATTTGATAACTGTGAACCTACATATTAACCTCTGCGTTAATGCCGTGTTCATTAGACCACAGAGAGATGAGATGTTAGGGGCTTCACAGAGCAACTGTGTGCATGCTCTGCTTCCAGTCACTGATCTGTTTCTGCTACTGAGCCTCTGGCCTAACCTGTTGGACGTCGGCTCTCACGACAATGACCTGACAAGCACATCAGTTTGAAAAAAAGCTAATTGATCAACTGGGGAAAAAAAAAAAAATCAATGTAAGTGGCTTTGACTTTCGGCATTCCACCAAGGAATGTATACACTTAAGCATGTTCTACACATGCAGGCCCGCAGGTATATGGTTACAACTCTGGAAAACAGCCCTGATGCCCGCTGGAACTGACCTCTGCTTCATTCTTGATGGCGTTTACTTGGTTGATGAGTTTGCAGTAGGCCTGGAACAGAAGCAGCAGCTGAAAGTGTAGCCTGTACAACCTCCTGCAGAGTTCCAGCTCCTAGGAACGAGCAGTGGAAACTGAGGTTAATCCAATGCCAGACCTGCCTGGATAGCACACCCCCAATAAAACAGTACAAATGTGTTAAAGTCGCCTTGGCGGTTGCGCTTCTGCGGTAAGCGAGTTAATACGGTGTGCAGCTGATGAGAGGCGGGTGAAAGGTGCTTTGGGGGCTGGCTTTCAAATAACAAGGCTTGCTGCTGGTTATGGAATTCCTTTTTAGTAGGAAGCACATTTTCACACCGGACAGACAGTGTCAGAAGGCAATGTGTGGGATGCTTTGGAGGGGAGGACTCAACACGAATTTACAACTTTGAGTTGATGATGGGAATTCACAGGGGTTCGGGCTTTGACCCCACTGAGGTTCCTGATGCACCCTCAACTGGCGCAGAGCGAAACTGGGTGTCCTCTTACCAAAGGGGGGGGGCTTTTGAGGAAATGGGCTCTTAAGCAAACCACTTGGTGATCTCATCCAAGTGAGACTATGAAATAACATGTGCGGTTGAAATTTCGGGATGTGACAGGAGACACGTCAGTGACGGGTGTAGAGAAGCACCACGCAAGCGCTAGCTGCGTGTACATCTTCGTTTGAAAGTCTCCCCGTTTCCTCGTCTTTTTAGGACCCACGTGACTCGGATTAGGGCTATGCAAAATTGAAGCACACGCTACTTTCAAAGTAGTCAAAGGCAAAAATGTTGCTAGGTCACAAGAGGACAAATGGCAGATGAAAACCAGTTTGTCTCACAGGGATAAGGAATCTATAAATCAAGACAGGCCACTTACTGCTAGAATTCCCATTTGCTAAGCAAGGTGATCGGGTCACAAAAAAAGAATACAGAGAGAAAAAGACCAAGAATTAGCATAGGAAAACATCACAACCAAGGTTACTGATGCCCGCCCGCGCAAACCATGGGAGCCCTAGCTATTGTAAATGTATTTTAATCCAGGTTTTTTGTCCCAACAAACCCAATAGTAATAACATTTCCATGAGTGCAGTGGGAATGTTACTAAATTATTTTACTACTATTATTATTATTATCATTATCATACCAAATGATTGGCTGAATTGGCCCATAATATTACACAGGAAGTACTTACCAGCAGCAGGCTCTCTGGTGTGGCTCATTCTAGACTTTCCTATGAGCTTCTACTCAGCTCTTAGGCTGTCTCCCTCATACAATGGGCCACAAGGCAGAACATAGAGAACTGATGTGTTTTACGCTACACTTCAAATGTCATTTGGGTCAGAACTTTGACCTAACCATGTTTGAATCGAGGGACGATGATGTATGTGAAACACAGTGAAAGGCTTTGGATGTGTGAGGAGAGTAATTTTGAATTAAAACAAACTGTGGGGATGTAAATGGTGCTTCTAGAACCTGCTTTTCTGCGCGGTTCCCTCTGAAGGATTCCCGTTAGTTTAGAAAGGATTTGCTAAGCAAAGGTGAACTTTAGCTCCACACAGCTGACCATAAATTATGCAAACAGTGGCCCAGTAACATTAGCAGAGCACAATCCAAACTTCAAACAGCAGCAGGAGGTTGCACTTCATATGGTTTATTTCCAGTGGGAATTCAAGTTTTAAATCCCTTTCCTCATTCCTGTTAGCCATGATACATGGGACTGGTTCTACACATACATGCAGTAGTGTTGCGGGCAATGGCACAAACCATCGCTGTGATTTACCAAAAGTGATCTCGATGCACTGAAACAGATATCAAGGACAACACACATACACATTTGTAAGTACACTGATATTTGCATGATAGATTTTATCTTCCCTAACTCAATATTTACTGACTGCTTGTATAGACTGCACTCGGGCAGCACAGTGTCTGTGTAAGGCTGGGGATACGAATCAGTCTGAAGAATACAGTCTCCGTTTTTCTCTCTGAATATCTCAAGCTGTAACTGAGTCAACAGTCTTGGAGGTTATGGAATGGTTTGGGGTACAAGGACCCCCAAACAGTGTCTAAGGACCACTGAGCATCTCTCTTGGTTTGGATGGATGCTTGTAGGTATTGTCAAAAGCATCTGTGACTTAAAGGCCAAAGTTAACTTCCATGTTGTCTCGTTTCTTTATTCGTGATTTTAATGCTCCTTTCAAATAGCACAGGGCTTAGAGTTACCTGTCTAGGTTTCTGCTGCTTATTTATTATTAGACAGATCAGTCCCCTGAGCCTCAGTTCTCATAGTCACGGGAATAACTAAGGGGTCACTCAGCCAAACTGTTAGAGAATATGACCATGAAAAATGTATTGGCATCGTGCCTGAAAAGCTTAACAGTTAAATTATAATCCCTTCAAGATTTCATCCTTACCCAGACTCCAGATTTTTATTAGCGTATACGCTGTGTGAAGACATCTACTACTGTAATGTAACTGAGGTCGAAATCAGTGGGAAGTCAGGTGTCGGGGGTGGTGATGGCTGAGTTGCTGAAGGCTTTTTCCTAGTGCGAGGTTGCTCCCGCTGGAGTAACACATGGGTCTTAACAAACTATTTCCACAGGAAGTACTATGGCTATGTCTTCCTCTGAAGAAAACGTGTTGTTACTGTTTAAAGCAACTGGACGGAAACACGACAAAGCCATTCTTCACATTTAGAGTAACAGACCCAGAGCACCCTGCCCCGGGGTTTGCCTTTATCACCAGACAATATATCCACAGAATACTAATGCACAGCCATTTCTCCCCGAGAGGCAGATGAACTAAAAGCCAACCTGAACTGTCCAGATACCCATCAAGCTTATCTACTCAATGTTATTACGCTTCGGTCGCAAGCTGGTTGTTCGTTTTTATTAAAGTGAAGTTTTCATTACTAAGCCAATATTTCACTGAGCCTAACTTTCAGGGAGATTGTTCTGATAACCAAAATGAAAAAGGCTCGCCACCATTCTTCCTAGGGATATCAGGTAAGGGCAGCGGCGTGTATGCATTGTTTTATAATATCCGATGCGGGCGCTCGGCAGGAAGCACACAGAGACTTACGTGTGCATTGGTGTTTATCCTGTCTATGTCTTCGTTGGCACCAAATGTCCTCTTGCAGTTGTCTAGCCACTGCAGAAATGAGAAAGGGTAAATTTCAACAGTCAGCGCATGAAACCAGTGCTGTGTCAAGTCTGTCTGTACAAAGCCAGAAAGGCAAGGGCTGGCTGTAGACACAATTCATCGCCACCTGAGGCCGGTCATGTAAACAAATGAACGAACAAGGATCAACACAAGATGCCGACACCGTGAGTTTATTAACCATGACGCAATTGGCGTTCTCGGGACCCGTGGCGTCCCACATTGTGAGATCCTTCGCTTAGTGAATTTTATTGGAAATCTTCACCGTCTCTACCTGACCTTTATGTCTAAACGTGAGATGTGGAAAATGAAAGACTCACTCTCCCTTTGGCTGATCTAATAAGGGCAACTTACAGAAAAACAAGCCAGGCTGTCTGAGCGCATCCGAAGTTTAGTTCTGCCACTTTTAATTAGTGAAGCAGAAACCAAGATCTATCTAAATCCTGTTTCTACGTACTTTCTTTCTCTTTGGATGGTAATAAATGACAAGCATGCTGTCTCTGAGGCCTCTGGATAGATGTGGGTTTTCTAAGTCGATACTAATTTAAAATAAAGTAGCATTGTGGGTGTGTTGAAAAAACGGAGCCACAGAATTTCCAAAGGGAGAGCTAAGGGCCTTCAGATGAAGCCCCGAGGCTTCTGCAGTTTCTGGCTGACTGGGTGGGGGTGGGGTGGTGTTAGTGAAACGAAGTAATAATCAACCACTCAGCCTGCGACTTTTGAAAACAACTCCCAGCCAAGTAGCTCCCAGGAAAACATTTTAGTGTTAGATATTTAAAATTCTCAATGGTAGCTTCATGCTCTACACAGAAAGAATCAAAATTAGAAATGGTAATTGTTTCAAAAAACAATGTCTTCGACCTTCTGTCTCTTTTATCACAACCACCCAGACAACGCTGGCCTTTGGGTTAGTTCCTTGACAGCATCTTGGAATAAAAACATGTTAAACCTTTCTGGTAAGAGACAGCTGGTGGCAGCCATTGTCATCAGAAGCTATCAGCAGATTTCTTAATGAACACCTACCAGTCAACACCTACCATGGAATTTATGCCTTAATCTCTACTCATACAACATGTTAAAATGCGTATACACTTAGACTACCTGCCCAGCTTGTCCAAGTAAACTAGTACAATGAAAGTTATTTCAGTTGATTAATTATTGCCTATTCTAAACATTTTAAATATTGCACATGCTGTTCCGCATTTTAGGGAATACTGTTTAATAATTTCTGATTTTACTCCCAATAATATAGTCCCATGGCTAAATGCTAGCCATCAAATAGCATGTACAGACACAGCAGAAGGGCCATGCAGAGAAGCCCGGCCTCCTACCTGATTGCTCTCATGTTTTCTTTGCTCAAATGAAGGTTTCCCCAAATGAAAAGTTTAGCTGCTGTGAGGGGCTATGTTTCTAAGTATCACAGAGCAGCTTATATGCAAACAGGCAATCATCCAAGCCAATGATGGACACTGAACTATCAGACAGGACTCTGGGAGAGTACTGCAGTGAGCCCTGCATGTGTGCCTTGCTGGAGAGGGTGGGCACACAGTGGTGGCTTCACGTTCATGCCCTAAGGGCTCTGTGTACTGTGAGCTGCAGTTATCAGTGATATAGCAAGGTACTGAGGGCTGAGATGCTGAAGAAAAGGAAGCTCCAGGGATCGAGTCCAAGTGTCTGGGTAGCTTCTTCATGGGACCGTTGATGTGTTCACAAGTGTGGGGGTTTGGGGGGATGGTGCAAGAAGAAAGGTCAAATTGTATTCCCAAGGTGCTGGGGAGGTAAATCCGATTCCTGCCAAGGCTTCGAGGTCCTGGCTACGGCCTGGTTATCACACTTGAACTCTAGAGGATGGAAACACTACATGTGTAGCAGAGACACTCCTTATGACTGGGGGAAATCTTACCCCGGCATGCGGAAAGCTCTGTGAAAACCAAGCTGACAGTACATACACGGTGTAGAAAGACGCAATGATGGACAAGGACAGCAGACAGATAAAGACTGTGGGCGAGAAAGGGGCAGGGGTCGAGTTTGGCTTTCCTCTCAGCAGAATTCACTGAGGACCGTCTTCTCTGAACACAGTCGCCCCTTTGTTATTCATGACACTGTTAACGGGCCTGCCTGGCATCTGTCTTGTTCCACAGGTCTGTCCACTCTTATGCGGGTAGTGCCTGATTTGAAATCAAGTGTTGGTGGCTAGAAGTCAAACTTCAAATTTTCCTGTTCTTTGTGGCAAAATCTACAAGAACTTTCCTAGGAAAGGGGAAATAGGGCCTTAGCTTGTCAAACCATGTTGCCTCGGTGGTGAATGTCAACTGAGTTCTAGGTAGGAAACATGGCGTGTGTATGCACACTGCAGGGTGGCTGTGTCCTCAAGATACTTCGTTTACAGAAAATAGTGGACCAGATATGAGTGGTAAAGTCAGGGGTCAGCGGCCCATGCTGAAGAAAAGTTGTGCAATTATAAGCCATTTTTATGTCCACATGGATTTTAGAATTAAATTTCAGAATTTCCATTAGTATGCTGTTTGATTTTCAAGTACATTAGTTGTATAGATGGTATCTTTACAAAGTTAGGTTTTCTGACACACAAAAAGTGAAACATGGTTTGCTCCTCCACATGGTCTTCTCTCATGGTAATGTCTGAGAGTTGTGAAGGGCTAGCATATCAGTAGCTAGCTTTATCTCTGTGCATTTGAAATTGCTGCCTCATTAAAAGTAGTTATCCATTGCTGTAAAATCAAGCACTCTAAAATGTAATCACTTAAAGTAAGAGGAGAAAAAAAATTCCTATGTCTATAAGCAATATCAGATAAATGCATGTGCTGTTTCCAGTTTGACAAGGATCAACCTCCAGTTAGCTCATAGTTGAACCAGGGCCCCAAAGTTCCAAGCATGCCTTACTCCTGACTTGTGGCTCTTGGCTGGGATGTCTCTCTTTTCCTTTATCTGACCAGTCATCCTGTAGTAGGGACCAGAGTTTCCCAAAGCTCGAAGCAGACTTCTAAAAGGCTTCTTAAGGGCTCGCCTTGGGATTTGCAGTGTCTTGTGAATTCCAGTAGAGTTACAAGGCCATTCTGGACTGCACTGTGGGTGGTGCTGAGTTGTGTTGGAAAGGAATGTAGACCGGGGAGGCCTTATTCACTGGGCCATTGTGGCGATGGCATCTAGGATAGGCAGTGACTTCTGAAGACCCAGGAGGCAGCAGCAAAGTGGGGGTAGAATGAGCTTGTATTTCATCAAAGCAAAAGTTGGTCATCAAAAGATGTTTCAGTGGTAAAAATGATAGCAATGGGAAAAGGTAGCTCCAATCCATACACCAATAAAGAGCATGCATCAGGGGTCGGTGGGTACATGCACTTGCCACCAAGTCTGATGGCCTGAGTCGGAGCTCTCGGACCCACTTGCTGGAAAGAAAGAACAGACTCCCACAAGGTACCCTATGGCTACCACATGTATGCCTTGGTGTGGCCCTTCCTTGTTCACAAATGATAAGTAAAGCATATATTAAAATAAAGACCTCTTATGAATAACTGAGAAAAACAGCTCATGTGCAGGACTCACAAGCTAACCCCATGAAGGATCTATGTTCAGATATGAGTGATGAGGAAGACTGATGACCAATGGATGAAGCGATGGAGGATTCGCCTGCGCGTAACGACAGACACTTCTTCAGTAAAACTGCTTGGTAGACTCCAAGTCATACAGATTCTAGACCGAGCAATTCCATTCCCAGAAGCTCTTCGGCAGATAGACTTGAGCTGATCACGCCCGATAATTCACTGGGCCAAGAACTCCTTTCTTAATCTCTTTGTTCTTTTAGACCACATATGAGCTCACATTCCAATGATCAGGAGAGACAGCCTTGGTGCAGGTATTTTCTTTCCCAAAAGACCCTCAAACCTCGAATTCAGACTCCAGGTCCTTGTCCCAGTCCTGCTGGAACTTCCTTCCCTTCAGAATTCATGCATAGTACTTGGTTTATGATGGCTTTGCTCTTGAGGCTGAGAAGCCTCTTTTGTCCCTGGTGCTTTTATTAATACTTATGTGGCAGGGACTTTGCTATTCCGAATGAATTCCCCTTATCAAAAAAGCCGGGGACCAGAGCATTTCAGGTTTTGGTACACAGGAGTTGCTTCTTTGTTTTTTTTTTTTTTTTTTTTTTCTTTTTTTCGGAGCTGGGACCTGAACCCAGGGCCTTGCGCTGCTTCTTTATTTTTAATGAAACCAAAGTCTAGCACAGGAGTGTGTGTGTGTGTGTGTGTGTGTGTATTATTCGCATGGCCTGCAGGTAATGTCGTACAACTTATAATTGTTTATAAAACAAAGTCTCTATATAAACTGAGCCACCAGGAAGCAAAGTGTGCCACTGTATTAGCCACTTGGGGGACAGTCTGGTTGGTTAGCCGTCACCTTATTATTGGGGGACAGTCTGGTTGTTTAGCCATCAGTACCACAGTCTTAGTTTAAGCTTCTGATAAACCATTTTCTCACATAATGTTTTGACCCATCACATGACACCTCTGTCATGTTGGTACTGAAAGTTTCAGGTTTTGAAGCATTCTGGATTTCAGATCTTTGGGTCAGGGACACTGACCTGGTATTTACATGTTCAGTCTGTGCTGCATATTTTAGCTAGAATATTTTAGAATAGAAAGACCAGGTTTTACACTCAAGATTTTCAGAGGTCTTTAAATGTGGTTATATTTAATACTAATTAGTGAAAGTTTCATCTGTTTTAGGAAAAAAATGCCTAGAGATTGTCTGGGAGAAAGGTTTCTCCCTCCTCCTTTTTCTGCATTTGCCAACGGAAGCCAGGCCAGTGTTTACCTGGCTGACTAGAATTGTGGGGCCATTTCCTAGCTGGCAACAATTATACTATGCTCCATGCTTGTTGCCTTCCTCGCCTCCAATGCCAAGGTGAGTTTTATCAGAGGCGCCAGATGCCCTGTGCCACAGCCCTGTGACCACAGCTCTGTGACCCGCATTTCCAAACACTGCTTACTACTTACCCCTCCTGCCGTGCTGACCCCAGCTACAGTCTCCCGCTGTGCTCTTAGGCAGGAATTCTCCGGACAGAGAAGAGCTGTCCCAGGACCTCCCATAAGGCTAGTGAGAGTTCCTTGACTGGGGCAATCTGCATCCAAGTCATAAAGCAAATGATTTCTCTGTGTGGAGAGGACTGACCTGCTCAGCTGCTTCTCTCTTGGTGGTGTAAGTATCCAGATGTTCCTGCAGCTCCAAGACGCCAAACTTGAGTGTTTCCAGCAAACCGCACGCCATCAGCTGGGAAGGCAGACACAGGTCATGAGCACCCACTGGTCGTTGGATACCCTCTGCTCCATCAGACCAGTGAACACCTCAGAGGTACCATCCCTCAAACTTCCAAACATGTAGCTGTCTAGCCTCTGAGTGCTTGCCGCAGCAAGCCAGGGGAGACCAAAGGGATCTGGGTCTCTTGTCTAGAAAAGAACATACATCTCCAGACTATGACACTTGAGGTTTCTCATCCTGAATGCTGTTATCTATAGAACCAGCAAAGTTGTATACAGTGTTTCATGTATCAGAATGTCTGTCTGTCTGTCTGTCTACCGACCTACCTACCTACCTAACTTATCTATCTGAGGCAGTCTTACTACATGGTTCTGGCTGGCCTAGAGTTACTATATATACCATAGTGTCTTTGCACTCAGAGATCTGCCTGCCTCTGCCTTCTGAAAACTACGATTAAAAGTATGTTCCACCATATCTGGCTGGGATGACATTTTGCTACATATGTAGATCAGGGTTAAAATACGAACCCTTCACAATTCGAAATGGAAAACTGCTTCTACAAAAGACTAATAAGCGAACAACATCATCCCAGTGTAGTCCTACTTGTTTTGAAATAGGTTTTCGCTGTAGAGAGGTGGCTGGCTTGGAACGCATACACCCTGGGCTGGCCTCCCACTCTCCATCCTCAGCCTTCAGAGTACTGGTATTTCCAGTTGCGCGCCATCATGCCCGCCTTACCGTTTCGGCATCCACGAAGACAGTGGGGCATTCAGAACATGTCATCATTACTTCCAATGAGCTTTTAAACTTAGTACCAATGCGCTGTAGACTCTTGCCAAGAAAGCCCACGGCTTCGTTAGTTATCTCTCCAAACTTCCTTTGAATTGTCTATGAGGAAAGCATGAGAAAAATTTAGTATCACACACACACACACACACACACACACACACACACACACACACACGTCTTTCCCCTCTTTTATGTAAAGATGTGTTACAACTGAGATTATTGTAATGATTCACAGAATTCTATTAGCAGATCTACTAGGTCTCTACGTATTTCTTTAGGAGATATGCCAACAAATACCTATTATGGTCGGATACAATGGCACACCTCTGTGCTCCCAGCTACTTGGGAGAGTCGGGGCAGGGGGGTGGGAGGGACTGGGCTCAGGAGTTCTAGTCCAGTGTGCTATGACTGTCAGCATGAACAGTGACTCCCAGGAGTGGGAGACCACCAGGTTGCCTGAGGAGAGGTGAACCAGTTGGGAGGAAGGAATAGCTAATGTGTATCTGCATAGATGCGTGTGGTATTTATTGCTAGAGGATATTAAGATTGAGGGGACAAAAACAAAACAAACAAACACATGCACAAACGCATGGGGACTGCCACTGTCACTGTCGAGGAAGGAATATAACTAGAAAGCCAAGGGAAGTGCAGTGAGTGCCGAAGGTTAAGTCGAAACTTACACCACTGAGTGCAGACGACTGCCTAGGAACAAAACTGGAAATTGGAGTGCTTGGGGAAACTTAGCATAGTGGGGAAGGAAGATGGTGGACTGTTAGGCGCTCTCCTTCCCCACACAGTGCTCAAAATGGTACCCACATGCCATGGTGCTGTCTGAGAATGTTCATTGGAAAGTGTCTAGGATAGTGTGAGGCACAGGGTGGACATTTAAAAAATGACAGTGCTTATTACTACTGTTACCTCATGGACAAAAGTGACCTTCCTTACTGAGTTCCCACAGTGACAAAAATGTCATTTAGCACCTCTTTATAAACACTGTAATGGCTGGTGGCGGGCAGGTGCAATGGCAGGTTCATTTCGCTGGTACCCAGGATGGTACCCTGACTTACTATAGAAAATCGGCCAGCAGGTTTGCAACTTTGTAGCATTTTCACTGTGGGTTTTCACATCTGTCCCAGTGAGTGACTGACATACCAGGAGTACCGCCAGTCAAGTTGCAAATTAAGGAAATGTCACATTCATAGAAACTGCTTGTTAAAGGAAATCCCTAGGAACAGTAAAGCCAGACAGGTAGAGAAGCCTAACTTTACCAGACTATTGCAATGTGAGTTCAGAAGCCTTAACCTCCACTGACCTGGAACAGTCTTGAAAACACATGGAAAGTGAACACCGCACAGGACCCGTCTGTGTCCGACAGCGTCTGATTGACGTGACAGCGCCACGCTTCTTCCTCGTCCTCGTAAGCCATTGGCTGAAAAGCTGCTATTATGGCAGACAGAAAGGGCGTCGGGAGAGGCGAGGTCTGCACCTCTGGGAAACCGTCTTGTTCATCTTCCTCCTGACTGTGGACACAAACCCATAGCGATCCTCAGGCTCTCCCCAGAAACCCATAGCGATCCTCAGGCTCTCCCCAGAGAACAGACTCTTTACATGGCTCAACGGAAGCCATCCTTACCCACAGACACACACCGACTTTGAGCAGCAGTTCTCAACCTGTGGGTCAGAACCCCTCTGGAGGTCGCATACAGACATTTACAGCACGATTCATAATAGTAACAAAATTACAGTTATGAAGTATCAACAACATAATTTTATGGGTGGGGCCGCTACAACATGAGGAACTGTATTAGAGGGTCACAGCATCAGGAAGGTTGAGAACCACTCATTTAGAGAATGCAGCCTAAACTCCCTAGGATAGTACAGGTAAATTCATGTTCTTCCTATTTTAAAACTCTTTAATTTCGAGCGACTGTCTTAGCCCAAGTCTATAGTATGCTATTACTGGAGTAACGCCAGTCACATCTACAAAGAATATGGATTAGGGCTGGGCACGGTGGCCTGAACTTTTTCTCCCAGCATTTGGGCAGCAGAGGCAAGTGGTTCTCTGTGAGTTCAAAGCCCGCCTGGTCTTCATAGGCTAGGGATATGCAGAGTTCCTGCCTCAAACCAAATATACAACCAACTAACATGAATTAGAATGTGTTCATATTATGACCTACTTTGGATCCCTTTATAAAATTTTGTTAATTTAGTTTTATAGAAACTTCAAAGCTTATTTTGCTTGTTCGCATGGTGTGTGTGTGTGTGTGTGTGTGTGTGTGTGTGTGTGTGTGTATCCATGCATGCGAATTCACGTGTACTCACAGGCCCAGAGCCCATGTTACCAGCCATGCATATACTCAGCTATTTCAGAAGCACCTGAAGTGCCTAACAGTAAAACAGACAAGGGAGTGGACAGAAGGGGTGGCTATTTTGTCTCAGGAGTTTATCATTCCTACACCAAGACAGTCAAAGCATAGGACTGGAGTCATGGAAAAAAGACCAGTTCTAAGTTGTTGAGTCTGAATGTAACATGAATGGTTCACGTTACAAGATGGCTACCCTATACCTAAGACTCAAGGAACACTGAGGGAGGGAGAGAGGGTGGGAAGGTTTGAAGAGCCAGCTGACTGGGATACTCATTGCTGGAGACTGTCTTCTAGACTCCATAGGGAAACTGCTCTTATGAAACTTCAAACCCATGTCTGCCTAAGACCCCTCCTATCAACACCATCATAGACACGCTAAAGTCGTAGCAAAGTGGCTCACTTCAGTCCTTCTCTACAGCTGAAGAGGTGTTGAGTGTCTACACAGGTCTAGCATGCTGCACATGTGTTTTAAATATTTCATACACGAGCCCTGTATTTACATGATTTCTATCCCACTCTTCCTCCTCCAACTGCTTGTTCTCTTCCGAATCCCTCTTGGCTCCATGCCCTCTTCACTATGGGTACACTCGTGCGCGCACACACACACACACACACACACACACACACACACACACACACACGCAGCGCTGAGATCCATGTATGCTGCTCTTAATCTGTATGTGTTTAGGGCTCTGCATTTGTGACCATAAATCCTGTAGGGCTCAGCTCTGGAGACAGTGCTACTCCCTCCCTCTTTCTCTTTCCCTCTCTCTTCCCACTCCTCCTAACTCTTTCTCTCTAACCACCGACTGTCTGTAGTTCTTCATCTATGGGCAGGGCCTTGTGAAATTTTCCCTATCACGCCAGCTTGTCTACTGGTAGCGTCATTGTGTGGGGTTTTAGGCAGCCAAGCTGTTGAGAAATAGCACATATTAGACAGTGTCATACTTCAGATCATGGAACTGTTTCATTTGCAAACTTACTAAGAGCCACCAGGATTCCCTTTAAGAACTTATACAATAATCACTCAACTTAATCCACAAGTGAAGAAAAGTTTTGTTTGAGAATTCTTCACATTCCGGTTTGACATTTGGAATGTGCAGAACGTAAACATCTGAAGGAATCAACGTATTATCCTCCAGCACCAAGAAGTGATCTCTCGGGCTTCCTATGGCAATCTAACTGAACATCTGACCTCTGACAGATCAGTATGGTAGCCCAGAAATACATTCTGCTATTGATTTTAACACTTGGCCATCTGGTGTTCTACCCAAATAGGCGTGTGGTGTGCGTCTAACATGGTGTGCTAGGAATGGATTGTATTTTATTTTATATGGACACTAACAGAAACAAACAAAACGAAGACAGTAAGAGTATAGACTAAATACCAATACACCAGAGTGCATAAACTGGAATGGGGGAGGGGCACGTTGGAAAGGGGCGGGGATAAAGCTGGAGACTCATTACTCTATGTGTGACTATGCTCACCTCGACAACCCAGAGAAATCAGCCTCTTCCTCCTCACACCGTTCATCCAACTCTTTTAAAGCCAAGGTGACGTCCTCTTCACAGATGGACTCGGGATAGCTCTCAGGGGCCAGAGGCTCTGGCATGTCAGTTTCTTCTAAATCAAGAATTCCCCGACAGACTAGCGGGTCCTGTTGGTCTTGAATAAGGTATGGCCCTTCATCTTCAAAGGCTGTAACATGTTCCTCCTTTAATACTGAACTTGTATCCTGTGAAATAATCATTAGCTTTAGCAGACTCCAACAACAGCAAAAGCTTTTATCAGTGCAATAAAGGGCGACTGCCAGCATCCAGGGCTCCAATTGTCTGGTCAGTTTGTGAATGTGAGTTTATGCAATTGTCTTTTTAAATGGTCCTAAAAAATGCTTTGCTTTTCCCATTTGTTTTCAGCTGGTATAGAAGAACCCAAGGGCTAATGCGTATGAGCAAACAGACGATTACTGACCCCAGCCCTACAATTTTAAAAATTACAATATACAGTCAACTGCTACATAAAACCACCAAATACTTTTTGCCTTGTTTTCCTTCTCCCTCTTATCTACAGGACTTGGGTACTAACTGGGATCTAAGTCCTTTGCTAACATACCTTCTCTTATATACATTACATTTCTCTACAAGAAAAGTTGGCATTATTATTACTAGAAAGTCTCTCGTATTTGAACTACCCAGCCTCCCTGTCATTTTATCAGAACAGTCGATTCTGGCGATAGGTAGCAAGATGGTTCAAGAGTGAATCCACTGATCCTATGGGGCTGAGCCGCCCACGAGCATTCACTTTCCTGGTATCTGTGATGTGGAGAGCTGGCTTCAGGTACTGAGACGGACAACAGAGATCTTTGTGGTTTTGAAACTCAGTAAAGTCTCACAGCTAAGACAGACTTCTCAAAAGATTATGAAACTTTAAGTTCTTAGCTTCTGAAATCAAATTATAAGCTCATTTATCAAACAAGAATGGCTGCACATCCATAAGTCTTAGCGAATGAGTAATAATGACAATACAGTGGTTAAGTGGTCTCCTTTCCTACCCACTGTTGACATAATGGCTGTCAACATGACGACATGTGGACATAATGTGCTGTGACTGCCAAAGCAGAGAAACCCAATGGATGCTGCTTAAATAAATGAACTGCCACAGTTTAAAAAAAAAAGAAAGAGAAAAAGAAAGAAAGACATGTCCAAAGTCACGTTCAATCCTAATGGTGTCAACACTCACCTCTAATTTGCATGCATCTGATCAGTTTGAGTTTAAACTGATAGTGGCACTGGTTTAAAAGCCAAGACAACCTTTTTTTTTTTTTTTTTTTTCTGGTGAGAGACCTACATTACTTAATATTTGCAGTAGTTTTTAATATTTCTTTTATGGTTTAAAAATGGAATTTTTCCTACAAAACGTGAAAGGCAAGTGAAAGTTAGAACCCTTGGATTAGCTTTGGTTCACCCTTCCGTAGAACTCGCCCGTGAAAAGAATTTTGAGCACACCCGAGACAGATGCTCTGCTCCAAGTTAAATCACGAGTCTGCAATCTTGTAATGGGCTTAGGCTAACACGCTAATGGCCAACGTCAGATACTGGCGTACGGAATGCAAATGGTGGACAGCATCAGCCACAGGCAAATGTCTGCTGGTACCCAACCAAAGGGAAGGACATGGCTGTCTGGGGCAACTGAGACCACTCTTAGAAGGAGACAGCTGATGGTGGGTTTAGAGAGAGGTGGCTAGGGATGGTATCCTGAGGAGAGACAGCAGACCTCAAAGGCTGAGGAGTGTGAGAGACGTGGATCTGCATGTGGGGAGCAGTGACCTTTGACCTCACAGAGCAGGACTTAAGTCATCCCAGTGGATTATATTTAATTCAGCTGCAGGTTCCATCTGGAGATTGGTTTTAAAGACTTAGCTAGTGAAGAAACAGCACTAGTAATCTGGAAATATTATTTAACACTGCTAGCAATGTCCTTACATCTACAATTGTACTGACAGCACTTGTTTTTCTCCCCACATCAGTTTGAGCCGTTACAAACCCAAGCATGGCAGCATGAAGCCCCCTCTTCCCCCTTCATTAGTGTACATCTATATCTGACTATCACTTGCTACTAAATTATAATTTCTAAGTGATGTTTTATTGGAAATTATTATTCGGTATACAGCTCCCCTAGATTTCATTGAGTAGTACACTGTGTTAGTGAATGAATTCCATTGTTTATATAATAGATTATGAGACTCAAATTTCCTTGAATTCCACATCACACAGTGACAAACACGTGTTTTGTTACTTTTAAAGGTTCATTTTCTATATGCAAAGTTTTCCGTGGCCCATGACTGAAGGCTTCTTTAAGGAAATCAAGTAGAGTTTGTGTTTGGAAGTCATCAGAGAGGGAGTCTTTCTTTCCTAAAGATTGCTTTTATTACTTTTATGAATGTGTGGTTGTCTGCACATGGGTATGGCTAGAGGCACTAGATCTCCTGGAGCTGAAGTCACTGATGGTTGGCGACTGTCAGCCTTGATTGTTAGGGCTGGACTTGGGTCCTCTAGAAGAGCAGCAGGCACTCCTAACTGCTGAGCCCTCTCTCTAGTCCTCTAGTGCTTTGGTTTTCTGTCACAGAGTAGCTACATTTCTGTCATGATGTGCCTCCTGTGGGGGTATGGATGGGAATGGCCTCCATAGGCTCATTCATTTGAATCTTTGGTTCCCAGCTGGGAGACTGTTTAGGAAGGATCAGGAGGCGTGGCCTTGTTGGAGGTGTGTCACTGTGAGTGGGCTTGGAGGTTTCAAAGTCCAGGCATTCCAATTCCAGAGCTCTGTTGCATCTGTTTTCTCTCCCCCTCCCTCTTCCTCTTCCTTTCTCTCTGCCTGGAACTTTCAGGTGGGATGTAAGCTCATAGCTACTGCTCACACACCGTACTGCCTGATGCCATGCTCTCCAACATGGTGTTAATGCACTGAACTTTAATCAAGTTCCTAATGCTTGATTTTATACATTGTCTTGGTCATGGTGTCTCTTCAAAGCAGCAGAACAGTAATTAAGACACCTGTTTGCCTTCCCAATATTAGCATATATTTTTTTTTTTGGTTCTTTTTTTTCGGAGCTGGGGACCGAACCCAGGGCCTTGCGCTTCCTAGGCAAGTGCTCTACCACTGAGCTAAATCCCCAACCCCAATATTAGCATATTTTAAGGGAAATCGTCAGATAAATAATTCATAAGCCATTTCATCTATAAAAATTAACTAAATAGGGGGCTGGAGAGATGGCTCAGTGGTTAAGAGCACTGACTGCTCACAACCATGTATAATAGAATCTGACTCCCAAGTCTTATGTGTCTGAAGATTGGGCACTCATATATATAAAATAAATAAATCTTTTAAAAAATTAACTAAATACTTGCAGAAATGACTTCAAAACTAATTTTGATTTTAATATCTCGGTGCTTTCCTATGTTTCTTTATTGAAGGGCAATTCTGGATCATTGGAGACACAGGGAAAAACAAATCCTGCCAGCCCAGCTAACAGACACAATGCTGTCACTCTTAATGAAATGATACTGTTCTAGAATAACTCTCCTCATCCTTCAGTGGACAGTGAGAACGGCCCTTCATAAAAAGGAAAGAGGAATGACACACTGAAGAGCTCTTTCTTTGGTAGAAATGACACCCCAGGGACTTTCTGGCCCTTAGGCAGGCAGGAAGTCCATTAGACCGTTACAGAGTGTGGGATGAAGCTAGGCTCATGACTATAATTCTAGCACTTGGGAGGTTGAGGCAGGAGGATTATTGTGAGTTCCAGACCTAGTTTACACAGTGAGACTCCATCACACCAAGCCTAAATCAAACCTCAACTGGAAACAAAACAGCCAAGAAACAGACAAATACCCTGCATAGGTTCATAGGTTACCCTGAGGCCTCACCTCACAAGCTACCTTTCTTGTCACTCACATCCACATCACTGTTACATTTCTGGAGAAGATTTAATACCATGACTGCTTTCTCACATCTTGAACATCTGTTTTTACTTGCTTGCTGTCTGTTAGTTGTGAGGATTAAGCTACATGTCACCAGCTGCCTGCTGTATAAGCCCTGATCCTAGAACAGTGTGTAGGACAAGACGGGCTCAGCAGTGCAGGCTGAGCTAGGTAACGTGGCGGCTCAGGATGTCGTTCTAGCCCTTAGGGGCTGAAGCATGAGAACTGCCATGAACTCAACAACAACAGGGGCCGCAGAGTAGGACTCTGCCTGACAAAAGAAGAATGAGTGAGTGAGTGAGTGAGTGAATGAATGAATGAATGAATGAATGCATGCTTGCCTCTGCAGCCTCTTCACTGAGGGCACAAACACACTGCTTGTCTTGACGTAAGGTATTACTATGCTCAGGGTCCATGCAGGGCTTACTCCCCATGGAGGGGCTACTGGAAGGTGGGGGGGTCTACGTCACTGGGGGTGTGCCCTTGAAGGGACTGTGGGACCCCTCTCTCCTCCTTGCCCTCACTGTTTCATTTTGGACACGGTCGATTGAACTGCTTGGTATTTACTTCTGCCATGAGAGCTGTCACAGGCCAATCTTTCAGGGCTGAAAGCATCAGGCTGTGACCTACAGGAAGCCTTTCCTCCTTTTCAGCTGACTCTCCTCAGTGCTCATCAGCAGAGCCATCTCGTGAAGGACCATCCACAGGGCTTCCTGCTCTCCGATGAAGTCTAAGTCTTGAGAGTGGTATTCCTGACCACACATGTCTGACCCTCTTCAATTCTCTTCTTCTTCTTCTGCCCATTTTATTCCCTGGGACACTCAACTCCCTGCAATCCGCTGAGCGGATCATGTTGGTTTACGTCTTCCGCATGCTACCCCTTCACCTGGAACCTGTCCTTTATCCCTGTCACCACCAGAAGCAAGCAGTTTACTACTCTCTGAATTTCCACAAATCCTTCAACATGTTACTGAGTTCCTGTACTGAAATGTGTGTATCTCTGTCTGTCTGTCTGTCTATCTTTTTTGCAAAGCCTGTCTGTCTGTCTGTCTATCTATCTATCAATATATATTTTTGCAAAGCCTTTTCAGTCTTCCTTAGTGCAGACGGTAAAACCCATCATCCTAGTGAAATCACAAACACTGGAGTCAGCTGCCTGCTTCCCTGCCCTGGTAGACTTTCAAAGACAGGCAGACCGGGGAGCAAAGATGCCTCCATTTCAAAATGTATCTGCTCACTATTAAGGGGGGGCAGACACGCCCAGTTCTCGGCCCAGTAAGAACATGACACTTTGCCTTACAAAAGCAATACCCGTCAAATAACCTTGTCGGGGGGGTTTAGTGACTACATTAATTTCATTAAGAAAAAAAAAAAAAGTAGCATTTTCTATTACTTACCGACCGAGCAAAAAGCACGTTTCACATGTTTACAGCAATAATTACATTTTAAAAAGGTATCTATAATCATCTTTTAAAATAAGAAACACTAAGACAACTAATACTTACTTAGTTTTGGTCAGTCATTAGCTTGGAATCTGGCCTTTCTTCTCACAGGCCTTTCCAAAAACCATAATACTAGTGGTTCCAAAGTCTTTTGGTTCATCGAACCAGCTGCTAGCACAGCTAGCCTGAGGTCCTAACCCGGTCATAGCACCAATCACAGAAAACCCATACAAAGCAAAAGGAAAGGGGAGGGACACAGAAGCAGTCCTTCAGAGTCGCAGCGCCCCAGGCGATGCCTGCTGTCCCCAGAGAAGCGCTGGCGTGGTAGCCAAGCCACGCTCTGCAACGCAAAATGCTCATTGACATACTTATGACATTATTTTTAACCTGCAGGCTGTTTCCAACACATCAATTTTAAGAAAGAAAGAAAACCATATACACAAACACGAACAGCCCAATAGGGTCTCATTTAAAACAACCCAACAGGTTAGAAATACTGAAAACAAATCGAATCGTCAGCAGCACGGCAGCTGAGAACTCTTCGGGCAGAGGAGCGAGGGGTGTGGCGGGGAACCTAGATTGGCCATGCAGCAGCCCCATGTCTCCCCACCTCAGGCAGCTGGCAGCTAGCATTATCTAGACAGGCCTCCAGGCTGGGGGTCTCGTCTCGGATCTGCAGCACGTCTTCCGTGGTGTTGCTGCTGGCAGAGTCCTGAGACTGGAGCAGGTCCTGGTGGTCGGGCATCAGGTCGTCCGGCACACAGTCACTGTTGAGCTGTCGGGGAAGATTCGGTCATTAGTAGCGACAGTCGCCAGCAGTAGCGTGCGTCACCAAGTATTTTTTGGGTTTAGTTACAAGGACCCGCTGAGGTTTCCTAGTCTGCCCTGCCCCCATCTAGTGTGTAGCAGAATGGAGGCGGCTGATCCCTCAGCGTGACGGAGCACTCGACCACAAAGGTGAGACGCTGCTAACTAAGCAAAGAAAGAACGGACGGCTACCTACAGCTATGCTAGCCTTGAGCCACAATTTGTATTTTTTTCAACGTGTTTGCCTTTTTTCCCCCCCTCCTGGGGCGGGTTGGGGGGTGGATTCTCACGTATTAAGGCCTCAAACTCCCTGTAGCCAATCCAATGTTCCTTATACTTTTGATCCTTCTGCCCCTATCTTCTGGGCAAGGTGCCACTACGTCCAGTGTAGGTGGTGACTGAGGACAAACCCAGCGTCTCGAGTGAGCTGGGATTGAGCCGAGGACTCTGTGTATGCCAGGCATGTGCTCTGCTGGTGGGCTCCAGCAGAGCCAGGTCTGAGGGTTTCTGACCATGGGAACTCAGGGCGGGCAGGCACGCAGGAGTGCACCCTCAGTAACGTAAGCAAAAACCGACTGCCGTGTCAGTAAGATGGAAAGCCAAGGAGAAACTGTAAAGCTGTTTATGGTAGAGCCCATGGCAAAGCAACGAGAACTTGGTTAGTATCCAAAATAGGAAATACCAGCTTTTGACTTAGAATACAGAGGCAAATGCTAACTTTTTCTATGCAAAGCAATTTCGGCAATTTTCCCCTAAATTCGCACCACTGAGATGGGCCCTGCCCTTGTCGGTAAGCAGTCAACAGACATTATAAGGCACTTGTGTGTGTCAGGTGGCTTATCGCCAGCAGGGCACCACGGTTAGGGTCTACTTTTAATGAATGGCGACATGACTTCCCAGAGTTACAAAGTGGGTAAAGCCAGCCTCTGAATTTATAATCACGGGTTGTATAATCTGAGCTACAATCAGAGAGAGGCAAGGCCAGTCCAGGCTTGTAGCATATGGTTCATATCCATGGGTGCTGAGTCAGTCTCTGTGGCCAGGAAACTTACCATCCCTTCAAACTAGTTCCATGGGACAAACCTTGGCAAAGAACATGGGCCTAGACAGAGCCTGTTTCCACTCTACTTACTAGCTGTGTGTTACTCTCCAGATCTGCATTAAGCCTGCTTGCCTTGCAGTCAGGTGAGAATTATGGAGACTAGTAAAATACCTTGGGGACCCAGCAGTCGTTTCACACATAAAGGGAGGTGGCACTGGGAAGACTTATTTATGTTGATAACAAGATGTCAAAATAGCGGCGGAGACAGGGAGCTGATGACAGACAGACGGCTGGCACCTTGCTTAAAGCCCGCCCCATGGGATATTGCTGTAAGGGCTTGACCCTCAGACGTTGTAGGGTGAGGGGTCTCTGCTAAAGGGAGACAGGCTGTAAGAAGAGCTGGGTAACCCTCGTCGACACTAGGAATGCTTCTGAACTGTACACGCCAAGGTGCCGTTCGCTGCGCTGCTGTCTCCAAATTTCAACTTTATTCTACCTACAAATTCAGGCTTCTGCACAGCCCACACTTTCCTGGATTGGTAGGTGAGCCTGGAAGACTTGTTTGTGTGTACTTCACATAACTGACTTTCACCCCTAACCCAAAGGTTATCTCTACTATTTAATAGTTATGTGTAGAGGCTGGAGAGATGGCTCACAGGTTAAGAGCACTGGCTATTCCTCCACAGGACATGGGTTCAATTCCCAGCACCTACATACATGGCGGATAACCTCTTAATCTTGAAGAGGACCAATGTTGTGCTCAATCTTACACACTATACTGAAAAGTGTGACTTACACACCAGGAAAGAAAAGCAGTTGTGTACCAAGAGATACAAGTGCCCTAGCTGATACTGAAAATGTGTGACATTTGAGAGGAACCCCAAAAAGGGGTCCAAGGATCTATTTGGCTCTAGGCTAACTGTTATGGGCACTCAGGTCAATTTCCTAAGTTCGGTTTTCATCATGAGTACCAGGGCACTGCCTTGATGGGTGCATTTTTCACACAATGAAGTGACCATCAGAAGGCCCGCAGATGACTTTAAAAACAAAACAAAACAAAACTGGAAGCTAAGAGTTAGTTGAAGCCCCTCCACTTGGTGGAAAGGTGAGGTTAATACCATCTGTGTGCGTGACAGGATCTGGCTTGCCGTGAGGGCGGCTTCTTCCTCCGAGGACTCGTCTGTATCCTCCTGGTTCGTCAAGGTCAGGCTGGGGGTGCTGCTGGAACAGGGGCACTCCTGGAGGGATGGCGTGTCTCCTTTGTCAATACTGTCCAGCGAGCGCCGGCGGACTCCCCAGTTGAAATTGTCCATGCTCTCTCCCTAGAAAAGCAAGACACGGTTTCTAAGAACTCAGCCACAGGCTTATCGATGCTTCAGAGACACCCGGAAACATACACCGAGATGAAAGAAAGTTACTGAATGCATTATGAAAAGCAGAGATTCAATCAGCCCGTCTGTTTCTTTCAACGTTAAACCCATCATCAATGTTCATATTTATAGAGATTAAAAATCATTTGGTTCTTTTTACTAAGTCATTTTCTTGATAGTCCATCTTGCAACCACTGGGGGACCAATTAGATCTACACTCTAGGTCATCTCTACTCTAACACACAGGCACAGATGAGACCACACAGAGGACAGATACTGGCAACAGAGACACAAACCGCACGACACCAGGCTACAACTTACCTGCAGCTCCTGGTTAGCAAAAAGGAAAACACACAGAGTTAGAAAGAACGAAGACGCACATTCAAATATATGCTACACTTTTTGGGAGAACGACTCTGATTTCTCAAACCCAGAGGTGGAGAGAGGTCCAGATTGAGCTTTTGCGGGAAGGCAACTGTGATCTGAACTGGGAATTGCTGGAGACAGACAGGTAGAACAACGCATCCATGGTACACTTCGGCGACACGGAATTTACGAAAACTTCAAAATTTACACAGCCGATACTTGGAACACTGCAATAACTGACTAAAGTACCCACATTCAACTGACGACAGTACAGGGGGCGGGGCTTACAGTTACACTCGTCTGCAGAACAGCTGAGGTCAATGCAGCGGTCGTTTATCAATATGACTTAAAATCAAGATCACAGCTATCAAAACGCTACCGTTGTCAACTTCGGAAGAGGCCACAAGGGAGGGGACACATTTCAGATTTATGCTATGTTTGTGCTGAGCCATGATTTGAAGAACATAAGTCTTAACAGTTTGAAGCCCTGCTATGACAAATTATACTAAGCTGGCAAAATGTGATTAATTTATGTCCTTTACATGGAAGGGATTGTCTGAAAAGAGGTTTCTAAAAAAGATTTCCCCCCTAAACATAGGAATTAATTCTTTTTACACGTGGGATTTTAGACAGAAGACGGCTGTGCGACTGAAAGCCAAACAGTTCAGGCTGGAGGCACTGTCCCCTGGACCCTTGGATTCATCCTGGCTGCTCTCTAGGTGTTTTAGATGCTCTAGGGTTCTGCAAGGTTAGGGTTTGAAAAGTAAGTATGACCATGTCGCATAGCACATTAATGGCACTAGGCCTTAGGATGTGTTTGGTGAATGAATGAATGAATACTGCAGGCTTTCAAAGCCAGGGAATCTTTTAGGAATTTTGTTTCTTTTAGCCATCCAATCCAAGTATTTCCTACTGTTGTTGTTGTTATTATTATTATTATTATCATCATTACTTTGTTTTAGCCTTGACTGAATGTAAAAAGTCTGTATCCTTGGCTTGCTTAGTTCTGGGCTTCAGGTGAGTCCCCTCCCACTCCCCCTAGATCCCTGTGACTTGAACAACAGGACTGCAGATACTTCAGTGTTCTAAGGAGCTGCTGGAGTCTTTCCTGCTGACATTTCAGAGGCCTGGGTGAACTCAAACACATCCCCAGAGCTCTTTACAGGAAAAAGGCAAACAAAAAAATAATAACCCTAACCGTTAGAAAAATGTCAAGAGCCTTTTTAGAAGCCCGAATTCTGAACAAGAGAAAAAAAAAGTAACTGCAGAAGGATTTAGAAGCGGCTCACAAATATAGGTTGGGGCAAAGGGTCTCAAGCCAGCCCGTTTCCCTCCTGGCTGTGACAGCCTGCCCCCTGTCGCTTCCTTCATGTGAACACACTTTTAAAAGGTTTTTAAAACGTGCCCTTTTAGAAGATAAAAATATAAAAGGGAAATGGGAAATATACAGAGGAAAACACAGGTGGGAAACTTTCCTTTTAAAGGTGGCTTAAGTCTATTGGCATGTGTGCGGTTCCCAGGTTCTGGGCTCATGTCTTTGAAGCTGCAGGGCAGGGTGAAGCACAGGAAGGGACCAACTCCCTAGCCTGTCTCCCCTTAACAGCTAACGTATGCCACAGTGCTGCTGGGGCCACACGAGCCACCGGAGTTGACGCATCAGAACAGGAACATGGCCCAGAGTATTTGACGCATTTTCCTTACTGTTTATTAATATGTATTTGTAACAATTTTAGGGTGTCCATATTTTGCATCTATTATAATCTTTTCAGGTCTAAGGGACAGTGGGAACTGACTTGAGCTACAGGAATGGGATGCTAATAATCTTAGGCAACATTTTTTACCATGGTGGATGCTTCTAAAACCAGCGGATGCTTCAACCTGAGTCAATGGATGGGCTATGAAGGGCTAAGAGCCCCTGGAAAAGCAACTTCTCTCCTCTGCTGAGAGCATCCCTGGAACTGCTCTTCACTTGTCTGAAACATTGCTATGTGGGCACATGAAGTCACAGAGCAGTGATGGTCACTGGGCTGCTGCTCGAGACCAGGTTGGCCTGGAGTGAAGGGGAGGGCCTGGGAATCCTAAGGGATGGCCTCACAGAGTCAGGCAGAATGCACAGCTCTGCCCTGGGACTAGCTGAGCTGGTGGCTGACAAATCTGCTCTTTGCACTTGGATTTCCACTTAGAAAATAGAAAAGCCTTAAACCAGGCGACAGATCAGTGGTTCTCACCCTTCCTTACGCTGCAACTCTTTAATTCAGTTCCTCAGATGTGTTGACACTCGACCATAAAATTATTTCTGTTGCTACTTTATAGCTGTTAATTTTGCTACTGTTATGGATTGTGATGTAAATATTTTAGAGTTAGAGGTTTGTCAAAGGAGTCATGATCCGTAGGTTGAGAACCACTGGCCTAGGTGGACATATCTAGGCAGAATCAGTTTGTAAGTGGAAGCCCTTTGGATGTCAGAAGAAAAGGTTCTTGGGGAAGCTGAAGAAAAGGTGGTAGGTCCTGCCAGGGGATGACCTCAGGCACCTGCCAGAGGCAGAGTTCTAGAGAGCCAAGGTTGTCATAGGTCACTTGAGTGACCAATACAACTATGTTTGAGCTGGGCATGGTGGCTCACAGCTGTCATCTACACTTGGGAGGCTGAGGCAGGAGAATTGGCGTGAGGTTCAGGCCAGGGGTGAGGAGACTTTGTCTCAAAACAAAAATCAAGGAAATTATGTTTGGTCAAAATATATATATATATATATATATCTCCATCCTATTAATTCCTATACATATATATGTATATATTTCCTATTAATTTGTTTAGCTCATGCTAAATAAACATTTGAATCTATGAATATACTAAAATGACTATATTGAATTTGTTTCTTTTTTTTTTACTGAATGGATTCTTATTTAGGTTCCGTCTGCTACTAATTGTGGCGATCTATTTATTTACCTTCCTTGATTTTACACTAGTCTCCATAGGAGGATGGCATGGTCAGAGGCTGGCTCACTGTGACCGTCTATACGCATCGAGAAAGCCCATGTTCTTACCTCTGCATCTTCCAACTCGACGTCCAAGAAGTCGAAGTCCTTGAAGACGCCAAACTGCTGTTCGCTGCTGCTGTCTTCGACGGCTACTTCTTCTTCCTGAATTATGTCCTCGGTGGTGGAAATCAAGCTGGTCTGTTGGTCCCCAACTTCCAAATCCTCATTTGAAGAAAATATAACCTGAAACCCCCAAAGAGAAAACAAGACAGTTTGCCTGCCATCTTTGTCAGTCTGCATCTGAGGCACCAGCCCCTCCAGAATCTTGTCGGCCTCACCCTTCTATCAATGCCGAATTTCCATTTAGTCTTCATGCCTAACTTTGTTCACCATCTGACCAGCGTGGCTGCCAGCTTTGGTGACAGACAGGACATCTCTTTACTTCCAGTTAATACCGGGACTTACTCAGAAGAGGCAAGCACTAAGACACAGTGACTTCGGCACCCTTCCCCTGCGTGCTCCTGAATACTCACAGACGGGTTCTTGGGGAGCCCAGACTCGGGGCCACAGAGGGAAAGCACGCTCATCAGCTTCTCTCTAGTTCTCCGCTAACAGGAAGGAAATTCCAGTGTTAGTACCGGGGAAAGTAAGACAGCTCCAGGGTGCTTGAGTGACCACAAAATCCATTCTTCTATCCCGGGCCGACGCTTGCTACGCACCTGTGATAACTGAGGCCTTTTCCAGCTCACGGGTACCAGGGCGTTGGATGTTGAGCCAGAGGAGGTGGAGGATGTGCTCCTGGTGACCGCAATCACCTTTGCCTTCCCGTTCCTTCCCGCCGCACTGTGCTGGCCTCCATACTTGTTCCCAATGATGGGTGTCTACACAGAAACAAATGGCAGCATTGACTCAAGCTTCCACAGCAGAGGAACTTACAGGTGTTAGGTGTTAACATGACGTTTCTATAAATAACCAAGAAAGCTGGCTGAGCAAGCCATGAGGGCCCGTCAGTCAGCAGTGTCCCTCCATGGCCTCTGCATCACTCCTGCCTCCAGGTTCTGGTCCTACCTTCCCTGCATGATAGACTACAACCTGTAAGAGGAAATCAACCCTCTCCTCCCCAAGCTGACGTTGGTAATCGTATTTTATGACAGCCATACAGACCCTAACCAAGGCACCCCAGACTGTAACATCTGCTCCCCCAGGGGTACTTATTTTATAACACTCAACTTAGACGGTACCTCCTTTCTGAAACACACCCCTGGGAGTGCACTCTTTATTCTACTTCCTCAGAGCCGGCCACTTACCTCAGAGATGTCAAAGTGAAAATCTAAGGTCTTGCCAGGCAGCTCCTTCGAAACGTTATTGAAAATTTTAGCGAAGGAGATTTCGGGAGAACCTACGTCTACCCCGTAGGCCTTGGGGATGTCATTGGGGACAACAAGACTTGCAGAGCGGGACACCACCAGCTTCAGGATGTTGAGGGCTTCCTTCCAGTACGGGCTCTGGATTTGGAAAGAATCAACGCAAGCGTTACAAGTGTGCATGGAGAAGAAAAACCCCGGCATACACCCTGGACTGTGAGAACAGCGCTGCTGTCATATGTCTATAAAATGACTGATTTTTCCTTCAAGATCTTTTAACAGAAGGTTGTCTGAGTTATAAAACAGGAAAATTTGAGTCATTATTGGTAGTGCTAGATTATCACACACAATAGACTGAAGGATGCTCCCCCACTCCCCCCACTCAGGGAGTACTTTATAAATCATTACTTTGGAAAGTCTTCTGCAAAGACCCGGCTGTTAAGACAAGGAATCACATGCATTTGAACTTTCAAGGTGAAGTTTTGACTTCAAAGCTAAATCTTAAATAGATGGTAAAAAGCTTTTAAGTATATACATTTTAGATGTATTTTAAAATACTAAAACACTCTGACTTTTTAAAAAGTTTTTATTATTTCATTACACGTACATGGATACTTTGCCTGCACATGTCTCTACAGCACATTTGTGTGGTGTCCACGGAAGCCAAGAGAGGGTGTGTTGGATCCCTGGAGCTGGAGTTACAGACTGTTGTGAGCTGCTGTGTGGGTGCTGGGAATCAGCCTGGGCTCCTAAGTACAAGCACCAAGCGCTCTGAGCTGGTGAGCCGTCTCTTAGTCCCTGAACTTGGTTTCTTCGCTGGGCCCCACACATGGCGTGATGATCTCAAGCACTGCTGGCCTCCAGAGGAAGCGTTTCTTAGTTTTATCTATCCCTCCAACATAATTCAGGAATAATTGGCATGACAGATGTATATGTGCAGAAGAATCAATGTCTAGCAAGGAATTTATAATTCTTTTCTTTTCCTTTTATGCATTTAGGTATTTTTAGCCCACATGTATGGCTCTGCAACTCATGTGAGCCGCGTCTGAGGAGGCTGAAGGAAGGCATCCGGTCCCCTAGGACTGGGGCCATGGATGGTCCTGAGCTGCCACGTGGGTGCTGAGACTCAAACCTGGGACTTCTGGAAGAACAGCCAGGGCTCATAAACACTGAGCTATTTCTCCAGCCCTTCCTGTCTATTAAAAATATATATTAAAACGAATTCGTGGGAAATGTTTTTTTAAAAACACTTCTGCCATCGAGCCACATCTCTAACGATTCAAAAGCATTTTCATACAATTTGATTAATTTCAGACTGGGGCTAGGCTACGAAACTGTTGATCTCAGTTTTTAAAATTTAAAATTTTAAAATTCTATGGCAGTGAATGCGTATGTTGGTGGGGCATAAGTGCAAAATGGTCATCTGTGAAGGTTCTCAGAATCTGCTCTTCGGATTCTTTGTTTCATTACTAATATACCATCTGTCTGTCTGTCTGTCTGTCTGTCTCTCTGTCTGTCTCTCTGTGTGTGAATGTGCACACGCATGCAGATGCTCAGAGTGCAGACTAAGGAGCTAGACCTGCTGATCTGGACTGACAGCAGTTGTGAGCTGCCCTGGGGTGTGTGCTTGCGTTTGCTGCAAGAGCAGGACACACTCTAAATCGCTGAGCCCTGTATCTGTCCGCCTCTCTTGATATTTATACAAGAGCACTTTTACTCATCACCGTTCCCATTTAAGCAAAGTTTGGCTTTCCGCTTTCTAAACATCTGGCACTTCCTGACATACAAGCGCCAACTTTACAGTAAGACCTTTAAAGGACCCTTCTGTTTCTGAAAGGTTTTTTAATCTAATATATAGCACCTCACTCACACAGAGAGTCACACAAAGAAAGCTCTAAGTCCCAGCCTTGATTTCTAGAGACAGTAACCGCTGCCGTTTGCATACTCTCTCTGTAGCTGCTGCAGAAATGTCACTTAATCTAACCAAGGCCCCACAGCCACGCGATCGTCCAGATGGTGCTTCTGGGCCACTTACATTGTGAACGTTTTCTGTGCAGGCAGATGCCATGAATTATTCGAGTCAGACGACGGGAGTCTTGGGGTCACTCACCTGGACATATTTGCCAATGGTCTTCGTGATCTCCAGATTGAACTGCTTGGCTGGGGCTGCGGACAAGTCAACGTGGCTCAACAGACTGTAGATGATCTGCAGCAAGGACTGCTGCATGCTGGCCAGCCCCTTTTCTAACAGCTGAAAGCAACATCAGAATGCAGGCTTTAGTCAGGCTGAACACAACCTTGGCAACACACGATGCCGAAAAACATAGAGGTTTAATCTGTCGGTTTGCTTAAATGATCAGAGATCAGGAAACATAACAACATTACTTTTGCTTTTGTTTCTCATGTCAATAACAGTCTTCAACAGTACATATATAAATAATTATTATTTATTTTAGGTTAAAGAAAGAACAACTGCTCTACCGTCACCAAAGAATGATGGGCCAGCATTCACAAAGCTACGTAGCTAACTGATCTTACACAAGATTTAATCCTGTAAAACTGAATGAGTAACTGCCACCTGGACCCTTGATGGCCAGTCCACACCTCTGACCATCAGAAAGAAACATGCCTTTCAGTTAAAGCAAACAAACAACAACAAGAAGCTAAGAAAACCTCCAAAAAGATTCTATTTTTTCTTGAGTTTTCCTTCCTTCCTGCTTGGCATTCAGTGTGTAGCCCAGGCTAGCCCCCAAACCTCTGGCCCCAGTTTCTTGATGGTTATGATTAGGTATGAGGCCAGGTTCTAAGTATGAATTTTGAAGAAATAAAAATTGTACCTGTTCTCCAGGATAAATGCCCCCAAAACACACTTTTCTTTTCTTTTTTATAAAAGAAAGGTTTCCATTAATTACTGTGCTGGCTAGTTTTTATGTCAGTTTGACACAGGCTAGAGTAATTTAGGAAGAGAGAACATCAGTAGAGAAAATGCCCCCACCAGACTGGTGTGTAGAAAAACCTGTGGGACAGTTTCTTTTTTTTTTAATTTAGAGATTGATGTGAGAGGGCCCAGCTCATGGTGGCTGGCAATACCCTTGGGTAGATGGTCCTGGGGTCTATAAGAAAGCAGGCTGAGCGAGAGTATGCAGCACCCCTCTGTGGCCTCTGTAGTAGCTCCCGCTCCAGGTTCCCGCCCTGTTTGAGCTTCTACCCTGACTTACTCAATTATGGACTGTGATACGCTATGGAATCGTAAGCTAAAGTAAACCTTCCCAAAGTTGCTTTTGGCCAAGGAGTTTTATTTATTACAGCAGTAGAAGTCCTAACGAAGACATTTACTTCCATATCAACTAAGGCAATGGAGAGACTGAAGATGGGAGAAAAATCAGCCAACTTAAAAAGTTCTTTTGTGGGGTTGGGGATTTAGCTCAGTGGTAGAGCGCTTGCCTAGCAAGCGCAAGGCCCTGGGTTCGGTCCTCAGCTCTGAAAAAAAAAAAAAAAAGTTCTTTTGTACTTGAAAAGAACCATTTGTATCTCTCTCGATGCGCTCTCTACTCTCTGAATCTCTCTAATCAGTCCCAACTCCAAGACAAGTTGGTACCACAGCGCTGCCACTTGACAATTTCACCACCGAGCGGGTCCAAAACCGCCTAAATTCACCTCTGCCAGGTAAGTCACAAGACTGAAGGTCGCCTCTGAGAAAGAGTCATGCAGGTACCGGCACACCACGTTGATCCAGTTGGCACAGTCTCTGGAGTAGGTGTGTGTACTGTACAAGCTCATCATGTGAGCGAGGTTTACCAGCGTCGGGCACTTCTCTTCCGCACAGACCTAGAGAACACACGTGCTTATTTCATTTGCCCACAACTTAGGCCTGCTTTAGGCTACATGCATTTACTTAAGACATAATTTGAGATGCACTCTAAAGTTTCCATGCATTTCAGTTTTTAAAAAGCCAGAGAAGTTAAAATGGGAGAGAGAAAGACCAAGGCACTGCCAAGAGAATTGCAATAGAATAGTGGTTCTCAACCTGTAGGTCATGACCGCTTTGAAAACCCCTGTCCCCACAGATATGTACCTTATGATTCATAGCAGTAGTAAGTGTACAGCTGTGAGATAACGATGAAAATAACTTCACAGTTGGGGGGTCACTAAAACGTGAGGAACTGTACTAAAGGGTTGCAGTGTTAGGGAGGGCGAGAGCCACTGAAACCAGACCAGAAAGGAGTGACACGTTCAGCACTCGTCTGGGTCTCACACTGACGGTGTTTACAGTCTATAAGGCTGTCTGTGGGGAACGGTCGTGTATGGTTTTATAAGCCCTACTCATGACTTTCAAATCCCAAAGTGCTCTCTCTAGAGCCCAAGAACCTAAGTGGGCAGGCTCTACCTGAGAGTCTCAGGCTACCCCAGGGCTGCTGTACCAGGGCATCTCATGGACTAGCTAGTTACTGCTGCTGGCCTCAACCTGTGTGACAGTCACAGGACCACACAGGAGCTGTGGTATCTCCACTGGTAGCCATCTGCACACCAGCCAATGAACTGCTCGTCAGGAAATTATCAAAGTGGCGAGTTCCTGGGCCAGTCCTGGTAGAAGTCAACCCTTCCAAAAGCTGCTTGACACAGAGCTATGGAACGGGAATCAGCAAGTCTTTGTGGGGATGGGGGGATTGTTGACTGAACTCATACTCTTAGTTCCTGTATTCCTGGGTGATTGGTGACGGTGTCTCTTAGACTCCTCTAGAGACGCTACGACAATCTAGAACTGGAAGAGGGCCCTTGCTGTTTTACATGTCTAGCATTTATATATATATATGTATGAATATATGTATGTGCTACATATGCCTGTGTGTGTATATATATACACATACATACATACATACATACATATATGTGTGCATAGATAGATGCATGCATGTATCTATGTATCCTAAGGAAATAGAAGCATCTGAGAGATATAGCTGGAGTGCGTTCAGTAGCCAACCCACTGAATGCTAGAGTCTGGCCTGAAGGATGTCACAGTCCCCATAGACAGAGCTGCTGGTGTCCTGACCTCACAGGACACATGAAGTCCCCAGGATGTCTATTGTCACACTATCTATTTTCAGTTCTTCTCTTCGTTTGTCAGGCTTGTTCTTCCATTTAACTCCCAACGCCTTGTATCCATTTTCACAACTGCCTACAGCATTTAGCGGAGAGAGTATCACCTCTGAAATATACAAATATATCTGACTGTTTAAATGGTGTAATAGTTCAGAGGCCACCTGATAGACTTGAAGGGCCTCGGGCCCATCTCTCAGCTGTTATCCACGCATGGGCTGCAGACGTCCATGTACAACTGCAGAAAATACCAATACAGTCCGACGGCGAGCGTTTTATAAATTAACTGAAAGCAGCTGGTCTCATAGAGCCAGCAATGAGGAGATAGAGGGCAGGGTGGGGCTTGGTTTCTCATTTCTATTTCAAGGTAGAATAACCTACTGAATGATTTTTTAAAAAGTCATACAATCTTATAATGTCACAATGACTATTATTATATCCTTGCTAGATACATCTTCTTGAATAATAAAACTCTTTGGAAGTTTGTGTTTGCTTTTGAGCCTTGTTATGCAGCCCAGGACAGGCCTGCACTGGCTGGGACAGGTGTGCACCACCAGCTCTGTTGATACTAAGTTCTCACAAAAGGGTATTTTCCCCCTCAACAATAATTTGTAAATGCTTATCTTTGAAAAGGAAGATAATTCCTGTGCAATATTATAGAAAAGAAAATGACTTAAGAATGAGTTTTGACATTTGGAAGCACCAGGTTAAAATACAACCCAGAGATAAAAAAAGAAATGTTCTGTAACAAACTTTTTGGCCAGGTTTCTACCATAACGAGAGTGTTGCTCTGGGAAGCCGGGCTCTCCGTGGGCACAAACAGATCTGGTGATATTTGCATAATGAGGAAGCACATAATAGCAGAAAATTGCTCTCAACAGCTCCAAGGGAGAGAATAAATTGAGGAAATCAATTTAACCCACAGCCTGCAGGTTTCTAAAAGCACACACAGAGGGAGCCATCCTGTGCTGCGCTGCGGGAGAAAGCACACTTAAAGCAATCTCGCAATCACAGAAAGCCTGATTTGGGTTCTTAGAAGCAAAAAAAAAAACAAAAAAAAAAACAAAACCAAAAACAAAAAAAAACAACTGGAGACTTGGTGTGTCCTGCTAGGTCAGGACGCCAGCAGCTCTGTCCTCGCACTATGACATCCTCCAGGCCAGGCTGGGCTTCTCAGCACGCCAGCATTCAGTGGGTTGGTTAGGAACACCCTCCAGCTACAGCTCTCAGATGCTTCTCTTCCCTATTTGAGCTTTCTGTCTCCTTAAAACTTCCAGTTAAGCCAATATACAGTTTCCCCTCCTGTCTTCTTTCTAGCTCCGCAGCTGGGCTTGGGGAGAGACCTTGTTTATATTTTCTTAATGATGCGTCATTGGAATATTAAAACGAAAGGCATTTTTAATAAATTTTACATCCTCCTAACCCCTTACCAGAGAGAATGCTACATATAAAGTTGGTTTACTTCAGGCAAATATTTTCTAAAAAGTATTATTTCATTTCAATCCATCAGTTTTCCGTCAAATTCTTAGTTTTACTGAACTTATTAAAAAAAAAAAAATCAAGAACGAGAATCTTTGTCCCACCTTTTTCTACCATCATATGCACTTCTCTTTTGATTTCTTTACATTTCTTTATTCTCTTTCTCTGTCTCTGTCTCTCTCTCTCTGTGTGTGTGTGTGTGTAGGTCAAAGGACACCTTGCAGGAGCTGGTTCTCTCCTACCCACCATGCGGGGATCGAACTTGGGTTGCATGGGTTGGAGGAAAGTGCCTTTTCTACTGAGCCATCTTGCCAGCTCAGGATTTTGACTTTTTAAATTTTTTATTTTATTTTATTTTTTTAATTTTTTGAGACAGGGTCTCATTCTGTAGCCAAGGCTGACTTAGGATCATGTAACCCAGCTGGCTTCAAACTTATGAGGAAATTCCTTCTCAGCCTCTAGAGCACCATGCTGGTTTACTGTGTTATAAGACATTAAGGCATGTTTCCTTTAACCATGACAGGCTGAGTGGTCTACAACTGATTATTTAAGAATCTCTTTGTAGGGGGGTTGGGGATTTAGCTCAGTGGTAGAGCGCTTGCCTAGCAAGTGCAAGGCCCTGCGTTCGGTCCTTAGCTCCGGAGGAGGGGGAGGGAGGAAGAATCTCTTTGTATTTAGTAAATTATAATAAATTTAGAAATTCAAGTGGGGACGGACTCATTTTATTAATACACCTTTATCTTTTCTGGTTTGTTTTTAAGGCAGTTCTCACTACTTCCCTTGGCTGCCCTAGGACCGTCTCGGGACACCGCGGTGCCCTTCTCGTGTGGTGATCCTTCCTCCACTGGCTTGTGCCACCTAGCTGAGCTCTCCATGTTTTCTTGTCCTCTGTTACCTGACAAGGCAACGCAAAGTCTCTGGCCTTCGCTCCTGCCAGCATGTTTTGTTCTACTTAGCGCTCTCTGGCTCTGCACTCAGCAGCGTCATGCCTGACAACGGGGGGCTCCCTTGACCCGGCTGTACATGCTGGCCTCCTCCCTTTACAGTGCTGCTGGTCAACCGAGTCAGCGACTGTGAGGAAACGGTTTCTGAAAAAGTGCTTCAAGAAAAGGCAGTTTACTTATTCCTCTGTGCTGGAGATGCCTTTCCTCCCCAGGCTCTAGTGTGCATTTGTGTTGCCCTTTACTGACTCCTCCCCGCTCACGCCATTTGCTGCGCTGTGCGTACTATTTTTAAATGTATCTAACTTTTATTTGTAATTGTATGTTTTTAAGTTTGAAAATTTCTCCCTCCAAGAGACAACAGCTGACGCACGCATTCATACATGTATAAGTAGGAATCTTATCTTTAGAAAGCTGTTCAGACAGGAAATTATTAAAATGATAAAATGTCAAAATCCTATTGTACAACATTAGGAGACATGCGTTTTCAACACCTTAACAGATGATATGAAAACAGCTAGACGACTGCTTTCAGAACTGTGCACTTGGAAGGAGGAATAAGGGACAGAGAGAAAAGACAAAAGAAAGAGTTAAAAAGAAAAAAGTAGAAAGAATTTTAAGAAACTCAAAATATACTATGACTTGTCTTTTAGGGGACTCTGCACAGGTAGTATTCCCCTTTAACAGTTTAACTTGTGTGCGCATGTGCACGCTGTGTGTATGGGGGCGGGGAATTGAGCTCAGGTCCTTCTGCAAGAACAGCGAGGGCCCTTCGCAGATCAGCACCTCTCTACTTTCTGCACAAGTGAGTTCTTCTGCCCGGAAACTTCAGTTCCTGGTTCCCTCCCAGCCGCTCACTCAGGAACCTCACTTTGGTGGGTCCTATTTGATCTGCAGTATAAGATCTTAGACAGGAGCTCCCGTAGAGAGCCCTCTGCTGTCTGTCCTCTAGAGGCTCTGTCCCCGCTGCCTGGAGCCTCACCGGACTCTAGGCCGGCTTTGGCTTCCATGCGGATGCCCCGCCCGCTCCATAGCCCAGGCAGCTCTATCCACCTCTCTCATTGTCTCTAGCACCCACTCCAGGGAGGCCCGGCTTTGCCAGTAAATAAACAACTGAAAGCGAAACAGAGTGGTAGAGAAGAAAAGTAGGAAAAGGAGCAGAAAAAGACTCGAGACTCAGGAGGGTCACTGGAATTTGATATTTTTATTCACTGGCGTTGATGCAGCTTCTTATAATGGATAGAATAAATATTAGAGGCAGAATTCGGGAAGGAACAGCGAGAGCACCTGCAGGACAGGACAGGACAGTGCCCGCAGCCCGGCCTTTCAACGTCCCTCTTGCTTACCTTTGCTATCCGACTAGCTGTTTCTTTGCAAAACTGAGTCGGGTTGTCAAAATGCTGGATTAGGTGAGGCAGTAAGCAAAGGATGTTAAGAGGAAATCCTATCGGGTGGGGAAAAGCGAACAAGAACCAACTTTATTACACAATATTTGGAAGGCTAAAGGCATGTTTTAAAAGGTCTATAGAAACCATTTTCATTTTTATGGGATATCAGATACGATAAATTTTTACCAGACAATTGATCTATCAAGAAAAGTTATTATTATTATTGGCAGAAATCAGCAATTTTGAAATGAATGACTGGTCTACATTCCAGCTACAATAAAGCGAAATTTTAGGCCAAGGATGGAGTTCAATGGCTGTGTCTGCTTAGCATTGGCAGGAAACTGGGTTCAGTCTCCAAACCCCCACCCCGCACCCTTAAAACGAAATGATCTTAATGTCGGTACAGACTACAGTAACATCACCTGACAGCTGGGACGGATCCACCAGTGTGTGTTTGGAGACGGAAATGAGCTGACTGAGGAGATGCACGGTCATCTCTTGGGTAGACACTGAGGTAAAGCCCTTAAGGAAGAGCTGCTGAAGGCCTGGGAAGTTACTCCACTTCAACTTGCTCTGTACGCTTTCAATCTTCTCCCGGCTCTCCGACTTATCCAGAGGCAAGTGGGTGAGCAGTTTGCTGAGAAGCCTGAGGGCCAGGAGGTATTCGTACTCATAGTCAGATTCTAACAGAGACGTTGCTATCCAAAAGATGGTGGCCATCAGGTTGCCCGGTTCCGTAGGGGGCTGCGTGTCATATACGCCTTTCTCTCTCAGCGAGGAAAGGCTTCGAGTCCTCACCAAGCTACCACCGTGGTTTGTCCGTCCATCTGTTATGTCCAGTGTGTTACTCCGCCGCCGATCACCTCTGCGGTCACCAACTAGACTCAGCCTCAAGGAGTTACTTCTTGTGTCACCGTTGCATCCCAAATGGCTGCTGCTGTTGATAGGACTCGTGCTTAGATTGAGCTGGCCCGTGCTTTTTCTGTTAGCTGCATACTTGTTCCCCATTACAGGGTCGTGGTATGAGGTTCTAAAAACCAAAGAAAGAAAAGATATGGATGGATAGAGGGATGGATAGGTAGATAGATGACAGAACAAAAGAAAGAATAAAGGAATGATAGAAAAAGAAATCACTTTTGCTACATTCTTAAAAAAAAAATTGAAAAAGTAGCTTTTTTATCTGACTTTGTTTCATGAGATTTCAGTTTTGCCTCAATATAAAAACAAAAAAATGCAACAAGATTTCTCCTGTTTACTGCTGTGTGTTTTGAGCTCAGAAGAGGTCTTTACCTCTGTCAGACCAGCAGTCACCAGCTCTGCCCTGGCTAGAGTTACAAATTACATCTAAGGCGGACCTTATCACCGCCCTCCAACTTGACAATGCTCATCTCTCCTGCTCCCAATCGCACATTCTTTCAAGATTTTTGACTTCTGCATATACAACGGATTAGAATTAATTATTTTTATATGTGTGCCAAAAGTACACAAAAAGATAGGGACAGTAAATAAAACCTATGGAGGAAAGTAAGTAGGAAAAGATATATGTATACCCTCTTAATTGCTGTCAGTAAGATATAAAAGAAAATAGGAGCCCCAGAAATAAAATAATTGTCAAGGGGAGCTAGAAATGCTCAGGAAGGTGGTGACTTTTGACATGGGACTTAGGGGATTAGCTGCTTGAGATCTGCAAGGCCCAGCAAGTGAGGCACTCTGGGAAAGCGACAACATGGTAAAGGCAGGTGTCCCGAGGGACCACCCAGGCAGTAACTGCAGCCTGGTGTGACAGCAATGGGGCTTGTTGGCGGATTCTACTTAAACGGTAAAATCGTCCCCAACTGGGAACCAGAAGAGAGCACCCAGGATCAGCTCCAGAACTTTCTGGAAATCCTCACCGAGGGTGGTTCTCACTTGTCAGCATTTTCCATGCTTTTTTAAAAATATATTTTAAAAACGTATGCACATGTATCTGTGGATGTCTTTGATGGCAGAAGAGGGTGTCAGACCTTTGGAGCCTGAGTTGTAGGATGGGTGTGGTTGTGGGAAACTGAACTCCATTTCCACCTGAGTTGATGTGGAGGCTTCTCTCTCCCTTTCTTTTCTCTTAGACGGGGCCGTGAGTGTCCCAGGCCTAGAGAACACTGTGCAGCCAGGGATGACCTTCAACTCTGACCCCACCTCCCCCCAATTCCAAGGGGTAGAATTGCAGCCAGGAGCTGCGACACCAGGTTTATTTGGTGGGAGGGAGCAAACCCAGGGCTTCGTGGGTGCTGCAGGCTGGCCTCCACTAACTGACTGTTTGGGATGTTACCCACGCTCCCGATGTTAGACATGCTCACTGCCACCATAGTCACCACTGCCGCATTCAGACATGGGAGTCCTGCATTCAAGGCTGCCTGGTTGCAAGTTCTTACTGAGAGAGGGCAGATAGCAGGTCATAGTGCTTCATGGTTTCAGCCAAGGTATCAATTGCAGATTCCAAGGTGAGAAGCAGTTCAATCACAAATCCCTTGGGACGAAGAACAGATTTTCATTAATTACATCCTGGTTGGTTTTTCTTTTTCTTTTAATGTCAATGGACTTCCTGGGGAGATTTAAAAATAGAACCAACCTCACGGTTGTGTTACAAAATAATTAACTTCCTGAGCAACGTGACTTTGCTGATTGGCGAGCGCTCATCAGACTAATGGCACAGGTTGATTTTAACAGCATCGTAATTGCCACAAATTGCTCGGGCCAGAAGTCTTGGGCAGTGTCGTTGTTTCCATCTCTATATGTACACCGAATCTGTCATCACCCTAAAGCTGACTTCCTTCCCCCATACCTCCTGTAGTCTCTTTGAATGGAACCTACCACTTTAGCCTCGACTCCTTCAACAGCCTGTTGGACCTCTGACTCTACCTGTCCCCTCAACCTCTGCAAGGAGGCCACCTAGTAGCTCCGAGAGGCCACACACCCCAAATAAAAAGCCAGTCATATCACATGTACTTCTTTTTCTTTTCTCAAAACCTTGGAGTGGCTTTCCATAAATGTGATGTGGAGTCTACAAGGACTTCCGCCTTCTGGACTGGTTATGTCAAGCCCCGGCCTCTCAATATTTGCTAGTTCCTCAAAGAAGACCTATTGTCCCTGCCACGGGGCCTTTGCACTTTTGACTCCTGTTTTTCTCCCTGAAATGTTCTCAACCCAGATATTCACAGGACTCGGTTCACTTCAACATCTCCTTAAAGATCACTACTTAGATAAGTGTGTGTGTGTGTGTGTGTGTGTGTGTGTGTGTGTGTGTGTGTGTCTCCCTTCTTCATGGCTCTTAAAATCAATACTTTAGTACTTCATGGCATTTACTATTAAGTAAGACTGTGTGGTCTGTTGTTGGTAGATTAAACCCTTCTTTCTACAATTTCCAGAATGCCATGACCTTGTCTTGTATGTCACTGAAGGTCTAATGTCTAAAATCAACCAAGCCACTGGATCTTACAAACTTGAGTTCTCCAGTGTGATGTTTTACTTAGCTTTAAAAATGAAACTCCGTTTCTCTTCCCATGTAACATTCTAACACTCCTATAGCTGGGTGACTCTGGAGTGAGAGCTAGGTAGTATGCAGATGTTGTGCGTTGAAAAAGCTTTATCTAACAGGCATAAGTTAGAATCTAAATAGGTTCTTATTGTCAGCAGGGGCTTCACTCTGCTTCCCACTGCTCTGTGTGCAGCCATCAGTCATTAGATAGCTGTTGTGTGGGTAAATCCCTCACTCCTGGGAGCAGCTCATAAGTGCCTAAAAGGAGGCAGAAGGAACCTTACCTGTGCGTCCTCCCCTGGGTCCCCTACGGTTTCCACAAGCCTGGAGAGGACATCGGAGAGTGTATTTGCAGACAGGGGCTGCTTCAGTGCCCTGAAAATCTGGAAGGATCTCCCAGCATAGTGTCGAGAAGAACAAGAAAGGGCCGTCTGCAGGGCAACCTCGCTGAGATGACGCTCCAAGTGTATTCCCTCTGAGAAGACACGGGAGACCATGGGTGCTTGTGTACAACTCAGGGAGTTATAACCAGAAGCTAAGCATTTTACCACCAGTGCCGTGTACTCTACCTGGCGAGGAAAACCATGGTTTAATTCTGTACAGTGATTATAGTGTGTGTGCATTGGAGAGAGAATTTTGTTCTGATCTCCAGGGAAGGGATCCTAGGGACATCCTTGTCTCACCCTCTGCAATGCTGACAGTTGGGGACAGGTAGTTTACTGTAAAGAGAGATGTCCTGGGTATTGGATGGGACTTAGGCACTTCCTAGTTACTTTGCTCACCCTACAATAGGACAAAAATGACTCTAAGCCCTGCCAAAGGTCAGGAGAAGCGGGGCCATCTCTAGCGGGCAAGCACTGTGCTAGCATGGGATGCGTTCACAAAGTGTCAGAGTGTGTTAAATTTTAAATTGCAGACAACTTTACTTACATAAAAAGGGTTTTCACATGTCTAATTTCTGTCTATTTCCCTTTGAGGCAGCGATTCTCAATCCGTGAGTCATGACCATTTTGGGGTCGCATATTAGATTTCCTACATATCAGGTCATAATAGTGGCAAAATATAGTTACGAAGTAGAAATGAAAATAATAAACCTGCATTCGACTGCTTGAAGACAGAAACCACGTGCTTCAGGAACGTGGAGAGTTGGTCAGCACTCTTGATGCTGGGGTTCTTAGAAGAAACGTCCTCATGGTTCCAAAGGGGCCCTCGTTTTCTGAAAATGGGAACGGTGACATCCGTTTGCCCGGGGTTGGCAGCAACTGCTTGCTCTTACCTGCCGCTACGTTGCCTTGACACACACGGGAGGGACAGTGGCTGAACACGTCAGATCACGGTCACAGCCTACTCCTACTACTTAAGCACATGGATAAGGAGGGGCCTATAGCAAGCGGAGGTAGACGGGACTGAGCTCAGAGACAGCCAAAGTAGGAGACAGACTTCCTGATGAATAGATGAGGCTCACAGAAAAGGAATGTAAGGTTTAGGATTCCTGGGTATTTCCCTTCACCGCCATTTTAAATATTTCCTTATTATACTGCATTAATTCCGTGACTTGGCCGCCCACAAGACCAACCTCCCAGTTTCTAGGTAGATATCAGAGGGACACACACATAGGCGGAGCCCATTAAAAATGGTTATTCACATCTTAGGTGTGTGTCGGATGCATGTGTGTCTGTGCAAGACCTGCCATCCCTGTGGTGGCCCTCGGAGGCCGGGAGAGGGCTGGCGTTAGCAGAGGGCTGTGAGCCAACGTTCCAGCCAACACTGTCTTTTTAAGTATAATTTATAACCATGGGCCTGGTTTTCAAGGCTCTCCAGTGTGAACTTTCCCAGTCTCTCTAGCACTGTGTAGAAACCATTCTGGGCATTACTGTCAGGACCTCTTTACCACTGCTAACCTCACCCTGTTTTCTGCAAGTTCTGTGTCTTGGCTCTCACCATGGGGCATCTCGCCTTTTCTCCATCTATTATCATTATGGCATGCAGCTGGCCATAAAAAAGTATGTGCTGGTTGACTGATCAGATTGTTATGACTGCAGATAACGGTGGTGGCTCTGGGCATTTAATCACATGCATACAATGTTTTGAATATTCAAAAGACATATATATATATATACACAATGTGTGTAAGTACAATATAAACGTGTGTGTTTCAAAGTATAGTTTCAGAAAAATCTAATCCTGGCTTGTGCTATTTGACGGAAGCGAGCCCAGCTCGGCGCAAGGGATGCTGGGATGGCCGGCGAGAGCCGCCCAGTTACCTTGAGGTAATGAACTCCATGAGGGTTTTGACTTTTCCATCCTGCTCCACTGAGAGGTCCACCTCGCCGAGGAGGGTGGCTTGGAGGTGGGAAATGGCAGCGCTGTTGTTCCCTAAGCTGATACTAGAGGAGGTAGAACTGGAGCTAAGCCCTGAGTCGGTCATAGGGGACGGCTGGTAATCCGGTGTGAAGTCGTTAATGCCTGCTGAAAGAGAAAGCCACCCGTGAACACACACGCACAACACGACTACAGCATAGTACAAAACTGCTCAACACGACTACAGCGTAGTACAAAACCGCACTGCTCGCTGCTACTCCTATGCGGCCTGGGATACACCAGGGTGGGGGGCGGGTGCTTCCACCGATCACACTAGAGCAGCGCTTTGGAGGGAGACTCCGTTTAGTGCCTTATTAAAGCTTAGCTGAGGTCCTCTGCTGCCCCCTGCCGGAGAGCACGGACAGTGGCAAAGCCCTAGCAGTCTGAGTGTTTCCTTAGCTTTTAGGAAGGCAAGCTACATTTCTATAATGCGAACTAATTTTCAACTCTGTATGAAAAAAATTCTATAATCTTGGCTCCATTTTACTTTTAAGAATCTGTTTTAGCTTCTATTTAATATTTACACCAAGCCAGTTGTTAAATAAGCACTGTTAAAAGTTAATGCCTTGTAAAATGGCAAAAGGACACTTAGAAAGCAACATGTGTGCTCTGGGATTTTGAGTGAAATTGCTTTCATACAAAACCAGGAAGTTTTGCTTCTTAAAAACTTTTAAAATTATATTTTGTACTTTGTGAATGTGGTGGGGTGGCATGCAAGGGTAGGTAGGGTGTGTGTGTGTATGTGAGTGTGTGTGTGTGTGAGATATGTGAATGGGTGTATGGTATGTGTATGCATGAGTGTGTATGTGAGTGTGGTGAGTGAGTGTGTGTGTGTGTGAATATGAGTGTGTGTGTGTGTGTGGTGTGTGAGTGTGTGTGTGTGTGAGTATGAGAGAGTGTGTGTGTGTGTGTGTGTGTGTGTGTGTAAGGCCAAGGATAATTTATGGGCATTGGTTTTTTTTTTTTTTTCTTTACCACAAGGACCTGGTCCTTGATCTGTCTTTTAGCCAGTTTTAAAAATCTTATCCGTGCTGTGTCTGACGTGAGTAGATAAAAGGCAATGTACTTTGATTCCAAAAACCCAAAAAACTCAAAAAAAACCTAAATATTATTTTGTAAACTGCCGTCTTAGTAAGAGTGGAATGGATGAGGATGATGATGATGATGATGATGATGATGATGATGATGGTGTGAATGGACTGTGAGCATCAAGAAAACAGAATTCAACACAGACACAGAACACAATGAAATAATCATTACCATGGAAGTCTCAAAGTAAGCACTTTTTGCTTCTTCAACTTACATATTCCCAACCTAAAATCTGTTTGCTGGAGAGCCTTAGAAGAGACTTGACTACAGGTTTTACTGCATTCTTTGGTTGGTTATGAATGATTGATTCAGATACTACTTAAAATGATACGACTGCATTAGAAATGTTTACACATTTCAACTTTTCCTTGGTGGACCTTGCTGTACTGCAGGATTTCAACCTGAAGGCACATTTCTACCTTAGGACCTGTGGCTTCCAGTTGGTACCTGTGAAAGTGTAATCTGAGTGTGCTGTTGGTTTGACAGTCAGCACCCTGGGCTCATTGAATTCCTTGTTCCTGAGGAGGACAGAGGCGACTGTCCGGATGTTACTGTTGGGTCCCATCACTATTAGTAAATGCAGCAGCAGGCGTTTGCAATGTTCATACACCTCAGGGTGGCAGTGGTCAAACCCTGGAGAGGATAGGACAAAAGCATTGTCAGCCAGAAGTGTAGCAACCCCAACGCCCTCGGGGAAACTCTAAATCCAATCTGCATTACTAAGAACAGAACACTGCCTCAGGAATGGCTACAGTACTCTTCCAGGATCAATGAGAGAGAGACAAGGAAAACAGTCAGGATATGTTAAGTTCACACCCAGGGCACGCACACAGAATGTGCAAACTGTGGTGGGTTCAGCCCAGGCATCCAGAACCCATGAATACAAGTTGCCTGCTGCATATTAGAGGTGCCATGGAATATTATGTATCACACAGCTTATTTCTAAATTGGTTGTAAGTTCCTACACACAATTATAATGACCTTCTGCCCACTGTATATCTAGGGAGAACTGGGGTAACTTTTTTTTTTTTTTTTTTTTTTGTCGTTTTGAGACAGGGTCTCACTATCTAACCTGGCTGGCCTGGAAGTCAAAGAGATCTGCCTGCCTCTGCCTGGCTCTCAAGATAACTTTGAAATTTGTTTCATGCCCAAAACTTCATAACCTCCTGTAAATTGACTCTGCTATGCAATTCTGATACCTATTAATTCTTTTAAGAAAGCAGGCATTCTATTTTGCCTGGCATGTAAGACAAAGTAAATGTCTGTTTCCCATGAGCACTAGGTAGGGCAAACACTATACGTGCTCACAGCAGGAAAGCTTCATCAGCACACGACTACCTTGACTGGCTTCAGAGAGCCAACCTTCAAAGCCACAGAGGCATTTACAGATGTGGAAGAGTCCATGCCTGCCACCAAGGACACAGGCACACTCAGCTGTCATCAGACTCTGCAGAAGTCAGACACTTTACACACTCAGAAAGCATTTGCATTCTTCCTTCATGCTGAAAAGTTCCAATCTCTGAGGTAAACTAACGTTACTCAGTTACAACCACACATCCCCGCTAGCTCCTGCCACCTGGTAGAATGTCTACGTGTTTGTGTGGAGGGTACAAGGAACCATGGAATAGACATAAGAACTGGGGTGATCTGGGCTGGAGGAGTGGCTGAGAGGTAACACGGTTGCCTGGCATGCACACGGCCTTGGGGATGTTCCTTGGTAAAAGGTAACAGACATGGCTGTGGTCAGGTTAAGAGCAGATCCCTGCTGGACAGAGAGGATGTGAACTCTCATGGAAGCAATACTAAAACACAAGAAACAGCAGCATCTAGAACAGGGGCCCCTCAACTTTCCCAGTGCTGCCACCCTTTGATACAGTTCCTCACGAGGTGGGGACCCCAACCAAAATGCTATTCCACTGCTAATTCATAATGTATTTTTGCTAATAATCACAATGTAAATATCTGATGTGCAGGACATCCGATATGCAACCTCTAGGAAAGGGTTGTTCGACCCCAACCCCAACCCCGAAAGGTTGAGAACCACTGATCTAACCACCTTAGAAATGGTCTCGGGAGCACAAAGTGGAGGGATTAGAACTCGTTACCTATAAAAATTGCATGAAGAAGAAGATGGAGGTAACTTCCCCACTCCACCTTCACGCTGTGGTCAATGATCAGATCTGTCAGCAGGATCACGGCTATGTTACACCTGTGACAGGAAGGACACGGTTAGTGGCATGCCGGAGCGGAAGTGACCTAGGGTAAACTGGACAAATTCTTCCAAGACTTGAGCATTCTACGGAATCACACTTTTCTGGAGGGTAAAAAGAGGGAAACAAACGCGGCAGAAGAAAACAGCTACAGCTTAGCACAAAGCACAGGGCTTGGAGCTCCTTGGAGTCAAGCCCTGTATTTCCTTCTCATGAATCTTCAGACCTACCATTCCACATACAGCATTTGCCCCAGTAGGTGTCCAGTCTGTGTTTGGTGCATTGATACATTGTATCACTGCTTTCCTGTGGTTTCACTCACTAGAATTCAGGTTAATTGAATCCCAAACACAAAACAAAACAACAACAATGAACTAGTGCTGACCACAAAGAAATCACTTTTTTTTTTCAGCTGTGGTAACTGGGTCGTAGAAAGGTCAAGTAGCTATGCCAGACACCCAGAAGAGCAGCAGGAGAATGGGATTCAGTAATGTTAACTTTGTGCGCTCAGTGTCTCAGCGAGGACGACCACGCCCACTCTGTGCTGTGTCAGACAGTGTCTGGGAAGTGGAAGGGATTCAGCCGCCATGTGGCTCGGTATGGAGTAGGAATGGCGCTCCAGTCCACCTGTGCAGAGGCAATCCAGGAGATGCTGTCTCAGGCACGTAATCCACCAGTGGTGACCAGCAGCCTCCAGCCGGCGGGAAGGGCAGCGGCTCTCCTTGGTTATGCTCCATCACTTTCAGGCGCCAATTAGAATAAAGTGGCATCGAATCACCTATCAAGAGAAAACCGTCTCATTTTCTGCACCACCTGACGTCTGCCATAAGCAAGCTCTACTAAGACACCCCGCTATGCACCGCCCTGGGAAGGGATCCGGACAACGGCCCACTATCTAGATACACATTTTCTAGGGAGACCGAGGTATAAAAGTTATAAACTTGGGGGAAGAAGAGATTGTGAGACGGACATATTGATTGAGGCTCGTCCTCAAACAGAACTACACGGACATGTCCCGTGTCTCCTCAGCTGAAGGCCGGACCAGGAGACCACCTCATAAATAAAGCTGTCTTGAGACAAGGAACTTCCGGCAAGTTATTTGGTTCTAAATTTCCTGAGACAGGGCCAACACAAACCCGTCTCTGGAAGAAATCTACTCTACCACACTGGGCTGTGGGGCGCAAAACAAGTAACACCGGGAAATGTGAATTCTGTGTGACGTGGATAAGTCACTTAGCCTCTCTGGACCTCAGTTCCATGATGCATAAAGGATCCTCCAGAGCCCTGCTCTAGTTATGATACATGTGTTTCTATTCTGGCCGTCCTTCATGTGGCACTGCTTCTTGGATAGAACTGCTCACTTTGGAAGTAGAAGAGAAAACTTTTACCAGAATGCGGATAAGTACGTCTGCTTAAAGAACAGCAGCTAGACAGCGTACCACGTCTGTTCTCTAACGCTTTTTTTTTTTGGAGGCAGGGTTTCTCTGTGTAGCCCTGGCTGTCCTGGATCTCACTCAGTAGACCAGGATGGCCTTGAACTTGGAAATCCCTCTGCCTCCAGCATGCACCACTGCTCAGCTGACACTTCTTGAGAACAGATTCGATGAAGGGAATCTGCACCCTAAAACTAAAATCTCCAAACTTCCTGTTGCTTAATAAATTCATTCCTTAAAATCACGACACCTCAGATCACATTAGAACTCCTGGCAGTTAAAAGCAATTTTAGAGCATTTTAAAACAGTTCCTCGGAAGAGCAAACCCACTGACAAGGTTAACGATACATGTCATGGAATTTAAGGGGCACTGAGAACTGGTTACTTTTTTCCTCTTCGTAAGACCCTCCGGAGCTGCTGCTGTACCGAGACTCCAGTCGGTGGTGCTGCCGGTTTAAGTGACTGTTGAGCCCACCATAGATGTCCAGGTGCACGTAGCTGTGGGAGGACGGAGGGGGTCAGGCACAGTCAAGTGGCATTTCTGGTTTATCATTCACTTTTCTTGGTATGTGTTTGTATGTGTGCACATGCATGCAGAAGTGTACGTGTATGCGGAGGCTGGAGGCTGACCTTGGCTGTCTCGCTACCCTGCCTTCCTGAGTGCCGGGGTAACTGGTTGTCTGCCAGGCCTGTGTGGCTTTTATGGGAATTCTGAGACTCTCTCCTCTCATCCTCATGCTGGTGTGGCAAGTAGTTTGTGCACCAAGCCATTTCTTCAGCCCCTTTACGTCTGTCTCACTCTCTATGTGTAAAAGCACACTTCATACAAAATATTACCCACAGTTCACTAGGCACACGCCCATTTCTATCTGACAGCTCTAAAGCCTAAGCCTTCAGGTATCCTCTCTAAGCATCCCGTCACGGAGGGATCCTGGTGAGAGCTATGGATAGAAGCAGGCTGAGGAAATAGAGGAAATACTCGTTTAGAAACGACTCTGCAGGGGTTGGGGATTTAGCTCAGTGGTAGAGCGCTTGCCTAGCAAACGCAAGGACCTGGATTCGGTCCCCAGCTCCGAAAAAAATGAAAAAAAAAGAAAAAAGAAAAAAAAAAAAGAAGAAAGAAAAGAAGAAAAAAAAAAAAGTCCCTGTGTACTGTGACTTATCAGATTGCCCTTTATCATTAGAGCGTATCAAGCAGAGGATGCCGGGGAGCCCATGTGAAAATGTTCAAGCTCTGTTCAAGCTCAAGTTCAAATGAAGAAAGTAACCCGCGCTCTGAGACTGAAGTACTCACCTTTCTTCAAAGTTCTCCTTTAGGGCCTTACTGTCGGGGTTGCCATCTGTGGGAGCTACCATTGTATTGCTACTGGAAGTAGTTCCTGTCAGGGGAGATAGAGAGCGCGTGTTAGCTTAAGGGAACAATAAAGCTTTTCATCAATTCGCCACTGACACGAATGCAAAGTGGCAATACTCACGGCCATCATGTCCTTTTATTAAATCATTTTTAAATGATTTATTCTTATTTTATGTGCATTGGCGTTTTGCCTGCATGTATGTCTGTGTGATAGTGTCAGATCCCTTGGAACTGAAGTTATAGACAGTTTGTGAACTGCCAGTTGGTGCTAGGAATCGAATCTGGGTCCTCTGGAGAAGCAGCCAGTGATCTGAAACGCTGAGATATCTCTCCAGCCCTGTGACCGCCGTATTTCTGACTGTGAGAAAACGAATGGACAGTATATGATGGTTTGAATATGGTTGGCCACGGGAAGTGGCAGTATTAGGAGGAGTGACTTTCTTGGAATAGGTGTGACCTTGTTAGAGGAAGCGTGTCACTGAGTAGGTGGGCTTTGAGGGCTCCTAGTGCTCAAACTCTGCCCAGTATGGAAGAGAGTCTCCTCCTGGCTACTTGTAGAAGACCGTCTTCTCCTGGATGCCTTTATATCAAGATGTAGAACTCTGGGCTCCTCCAGCACCATGTCTGCCTGCACTCTGCCGTGCTTCCAGTCATGATGATAACGGACTGACCCTCTGAACCTGTAAGCCAGCCCCAATTAAAGTTGTCTTTTATAAGAGTTGCCTTGGTCACGGTGTCTCTTCACAGCAATGGAAACCCTAACTAAGGATGGCTCAGTGGGTAACAGCACTTGCTACCAAGCCTGGCAACCTGAGTTTGACTCCAGAGACCCACATAATCGGAAGGAGAGAACCAGTTTCCGTAAGCTGTCCTCTGGCCTCCGCATGCACAGGGTGGCACGCATGTGCCCCTATTACACAATAAGTTTAGAGATGCAATACAAAAGAAGCAAATAAATGGGTAAGAAATAATAACTGTTATGGAGACAGGTAGTGGGAGAAATGAGGAGGCTCCCCTAATATTATTGAAACAGTGCTAAAAACAGAACTGCCTGAAAAATCTATTTTAAAAGTAGTCATTCTCCAAAACATTAACTTCCAGCACATTTGCAGCAGGGGCTGTCTGCCCACCACGAGTAGAAGTCTTCCCTCCTGAGAGAATATGACAGCACTTCTTGCCTGGGACACAGCAAGCAGAGCTGAGACAGGAGTGCTTTCTGGACGGTGGGAGAAACAGAATGCTCATACTAAGTTTTAAGGCCCCTGCCCTGCGGCCTTCGTAGCCACTGGCCTGTTAGGCTCTAGGAGATTATGTGTGAATATGGTAACCCACAGATGTGTCTAGTCTTTCTCTTGGGAGCTGATCAACACAACTCCTTCTGGGAGGTCTGATCCATCCAAGAGAAAAGGCTTCACACACCGAGACAGAGATCAGGGAAACCGTCACCTGACAAAGGACACTGACAGTGCTCTTCTGTACTCACAGAGCTTACAAACACTGGACACTGCACTCCTCTAAAAGGCAGACCTAGAAACAAGGCTCTCAAGGACAGTCTGAGCACAAAGTCAGAATACAGAGCTGTAGAAAGGACATGGGGACTTTATATGTTACCGGATACAAGAAAACAAAGTTCAACTGTCAAACCTGACTAGTGGAGCATTAAAAATAAATCAGCAAACATTCTGGGATTAAGCACTTGCTTGCATATGTGAGAGAGCTAGACATGAAGAGATAGTTTGGGTAGAAAGTAGGACCAAAACAAAATTATAGAAGACTGAAATGAGAACACTCCCAATGATGCAGTTGGTACTGACGTAGTACGACCATGTAATATACATACACTGGGAGACCAAGTATTTCAGAATCTTCACCAGTGGTCTAGACCAGTGGTTCTCAACCTGGGGGCATGTGCAACCCCTCAAAGGGTTGCCTAGTGCCTATCCCCTATTTACCACACGACTCAGAACAGTAGCAAAATTACAGCTATGAAGTAGCAATGAAAATAATTTGACAGTTGGGGTCACCAAATGGGGAACCATATTAAAAGGGTGGCAGCATCAGTTAGGGAGAGACCCACTGGCCTAGCTACACTGACTCACCCCTGGGAGTCACCCACACAGTGCAACTGCTTCAACTCAAATCCCTGCTGAGTGCTTCAGGGTGTGCTAGCTTGCCTCGATGACGTGTACTGCACCATTCACAAGCATCATTCCACACTTCATCAAAACATCCAACTATGTTTATTCATAGTCAATGGTACTTGTATTCACTTGACTGTCTACAATGCACGATACAGAGCCCAGTAATTGTAGCATGGGGTCACACAAGTAATTCCAGCAACTAAGAATTTTTTCTGAATTAAATAAGGTGACTCTATTCATTAAAAACACATCCAACAAAACAAAGAACAGAAAAAAAACATCATTGTTTAGGAATTTATACTACACTCCTGAAAAAGTATAAAACCATTTCTCTCTATAATAGTAATAAGAATCATGACACTGCTATATTTCTTCACTTATAGAAGATTTACCACGTTTCAGATCAATCACCACACATGCCTACTGTTTGTTTTTCCTTCTTAGGATTTAAAGACGAAAACTCCTGTGAGTAAGAACATGTGGGTGGAGCATTGCTTCCCATCGAGGCAGTGGGCGGGGCTCACCTGAGGTGACAGAAGGGATTTTACAGCCGGAAGTGATGCGGTAGTAGGGAGGGTTATCCATGTGCGTCACGCCCGAGCTGACCGGGTCTGTGAGCTGAAGCTCGCTCACCAGCTCTTCTAGCAGCTGCATGGTTTTGTCTCTACCCAGATAAACGATGACTTTCTTCACCTGCACAAGAGAAAAGAAGGAAGCTTTTAATCTCGTGGCTTTGTCTGGAGAGGCAGGCATTTTGCTAGGCGGGCGTTTTGCTTTGGTTGACTTCTGTGCATCACGTTCATGCGCTGCATCCTGAGGAGGCCAGAGGAGTGTGCATCAGGTCCCGTGGAATTGGAGTTACGGTTGGTTGTGTACTACATGTCGGCGCTGGGAATTGAACCTGGTCTTTGGCAAGAACAAGTGCTCTTAGCTGCTGAACCATCTCTCCAGTCCCCATCGAGATAGATTTTTTAAAAAAAATCAAAGTTAAGGTCTTTGTAGGAGAGTAGGGCAGGAAGGGGAGGGGAGCTTTCCTGTATAAAGGTCCTTGGTTAATGGAGAAAGCTTTGGGGCTGCCATCAGGGTAGGAGTGTCCTCTGATTGCTACTCATTCAGCCCTCATGCCAAGCATCTATCTTTCCAAGCTTACCCCTGCCCCGCCCCACCACCACTGAGCCTACCACAGGGGCTTTGCGCTTCAACAGGTCGCCGGAGTGGCTCTATCTCCTGGGTCGGAGCATACCGTCAGTCAGTCCTTCATTTGTCAGTCAGTCCTTCACTTATGTCACCTATGCCACCCCAAAGTCTGTTTATGGAAGGGGCTATAAGAAGTTCCATGACAACCTTCTGCAGATCTGGCTTTCTGCTGGGCAAGCTTTGAGGAGCTGCACATGCTGTGTACACATCTGGACCTTCACCTCAGCCTCCACTGCTCCTGGGTGTGTTGCCTGCAAGCATGCCTGTGTACTGTGTGTGTGCGTGTGTGTGTGTGTGTGTGTGTGCGTGTGCATGTGTGTGTGCATGTGCGGTGCTGTAGAGGCAAGAAAAGTGCATTACACTCCCTGGAAATGGAGTTGCAGACAGTTGTAAGCCACCATGTGGATGCTGGGAACTGAACCCAGGTCCTTTCGAAGAGCAAACAGCGCTCTTAACCACTGAGCCATCTCTCCAGTCTCGAGTGGATTAAATGGCTTTAATTTAATTAATTTAACTAAATGGACTTAATGGCAGAAAAAGGCACCACATGTCTCTTCCTTTTCCATCTGTCCCCCCCTCCCTTCCAGAAGACACAGGTCCTGAGATCTCTTATCAAAATGCCAGCTGCAGCCTAGGGCAGCCTCAGTTGGTGGTTTCTACATCACCACCACCTCTCTCCACCCCAGCCTTTGTTTGGGGTTTCTCAGATAGTTTTTCTCAGCATAGCATTCTTTGTGTTAAGGAACTCCCTTACCACGGCCTCACACATTAAGTTGTTGATCACTCTAGGTGTCATTGCAGAGAATAAATCCCGTGTTGTCCTTGCAGTGGAACGCCAGGCTTACAGTACCTGGCCTGGGACAGCACGCAGTGGCAGTGACAGGATGAATCAATGACCAAGTCCATACTACGTTCCTGGCTGTCCTCACCCCATCCCCAATTGCCTTGTGGGGCAATCAACCCATACCCTAACAGGTAATTCGGTCAATGTGCAACATTTAAAGAAGGAAAACAAATGGGATTTGAATACGTACGTAAGGCAAGAGGCTTGGTTCGCTGTTCACCCCGCAGATGCTGATCAAAAAGTGCAAAATAATTTTCAGGTTCTTTGGCCAGCCGTCTGCAAGGGTGGTCCACACGTTCTCCACCTCCGACCAGGCCAGCTCATCGCCGTACTGAAAACAGCACACAGAAGGGACACTTCAGGACGCCTGCTTAGTAAAAACCCAGCTCATCACACCACCAAGGGCTAGGAAGTAGTTGCTACAGGAAGTTCCCGCTTCCAAACATTAGAGGAATGACCTCATCCCCAACCCCAGGGAATTTAAGCACCAGCATCGCCAGTCATCTCTGGCTTAAATTAAAGGAGGAAGAGTGGAGTTTACACTGTAGCATTCATCTGTCTGTCCCAGGACGGTCTCAGCATCACCTCCTAGCCGTGGTTCCTCCCCAAACCCAAACTGTGCAGTGGTGATAAATGCAAGCCACCAATACCTTTGCCGTCATATACATGAGATTGTTCAACACCATGGCGGTGGCCTGCGGGGACCCCCAGCCTTCTCCTCTTAGCCAGCGCCGGCTGGTCACCATCAGCTCTCTGTCTTTCAGGGAGCCATCTTCTTCATCCTGCCGCCTCCCCGAGGGCAGAGGTCTGACGTCCACCAGCTCGATGTTGTTCATCCAGGGCAGGAGATAGTGGAGCATTGCCTGCCGCCCCGCGGGGTGAGCTGTCTGGATCCGCTGGCTGATCTCTGGTTCAAGGACATCAAAGGGGAGACCCAACATCAGCCCACGGGCTTCTGAGCCAACAGGGAGACGTAGGCCAATCACTTCCCAATGCTAAGAGCCCAGCTAACACAAAGCATCTCCTTCTGTCTTCTCACACAGTTACTCTCTATGTAGCCCAGGCTGGCCTTGAACGTCACCTTCCCACCTACTGGAACTGCAGATGTGTGCCACCCATCCAGCCCTGCTTCATTTTTTTATATATATACAAAATGCAGTTGGCGGTTAAGTAAACGTTTCTGGGCTCTCAGCAAAATTATAAGATGGTGAGTATTTGTGTGGAAATCAGTGTGGTTGCTCCTCCAAACGTTAAAGAGAACTATTGAACCGTCCAACCGATCTACCTATGAGTGTATATCTAAAACAATTCAAAACAGAGACTCAAAGCAGTATTAGCGCATCTATATTCATGACAACATAGAAGCGATCGACATGTCTGACAGAGAAAATGGGACAACAAACGGTGATGCACAGACTAGAATACTACACGGCAGAAAGGATGAAAAAGCCCACACTTCAAGGAGAAATCCAGGAGATGCTGCGCTGAGCGAAATAACGGCCACATACACAAAACACCACACGGTCCCACTTATGCACAGTAGTCAAATTCATTAACACAAGGTAGATGGTGTGGGGACAAAGGGAGGAAATGGGGGACAGTTGTTAAAGGGCTCAATTCTGCAAGATCAAAGGGTTCTAGAGAGCTATTTTACATTTAACACTACTGAGCTGCACCTTTGAAACAAGCAAGATGACAGTAAGAAGAAAGCCTCAAGACAAAAACAAATATTCTGGAGTATCTGTGTAGTTCACATGCAAACTGGACAGTTTTGGCATGAAGAACAAACTCTTTCTTCGAAAGAAATTTAATAAGGAGATCCTAACTCAAGTGTGTAGGATCTGCGGCCATGTTTGGGCTTGACTCCTTCAGGGACATGGGGTCATGCCAGGTTGAAGTGTTGGAACATTAACATGAAGGGAAGGCGAGCCTCCACTAAAGGTGACAGAAAGGAAGTAATCCATGGAGGGAGGGGGAAAGGTAAGTGCCTGGAAACCAAGACAGAGTGGAATGGAAAGCTACGGAGGACAGCTAACATCCGCAACTATGAACAGCCAAGGCCTGAAGCCTGGAAGTCACAGAGCAAGCGGTTAGAGCCACAGGTGTCTTCAGACAGAAAGGCCTCCTGCTGAGAGGCTGAGACTGCAAAAGGGTGCACAGGGCGTTTGACTGGATGGTTGGTGTGTATAACTAGGGACCCAAGGGAGGCACTGTGGGGAGGTGACAGGATGGCTATAACGGAGGAGCCAGGAAGCTGACAACATTTAAGATTTACATTGTTCAAAACAAGACAAAACCAAAACCCCTAAATTGTACATGATGTCCTTTTTTCTTTCTTCTCAAAAGCAAGACCATGCCATCAGAAGATTTAAATAGCAAGAGAGATGAGTTTGAGTTTTTACTAAAGAAAAACCTTCTCTGTCAGACATGTTTTGATGCAACCTCACATTTCTGATGCTTTCAATTTTCTAAAAATCGTCTCTTAGAGCCAGAAGGAATCTCAGTGAGTAAAATGCTTGCCATGCAAACACAGGTAAGGAGTTGGCCAAAGTAGCGCCATCTTTAGTCCTGAAGTTAATTTGAGGTAGTGACAAGAGGCCACACTGTCTAGTTAAATCAGTGAAATCCTACCTAAACAAACATGGTGCGGAGTGACTGAGGAAAAGACTGGATATCAACCTAAGGCTTCCCCATGCATGTAATATTCAAACACACGCACACACACACACACACACACACACACACACACACACACACACACACACACGCACGCTAGGTTAGAGCTGATTACAAAAGCAACAGAAAGCATTTCATTGGGCAACCTGAGAATATGGCAAGCGTGAGCTCTGGATATGCCCTGGCTAGTTCCTCAGACAACTGGTAATAAGAAACGGAATACAGGTGTGGCAGCGGGGACAGCTGGCTGAGGACTCCATCCGTTCTCTGAACCTCCAGTTTGTGAGCATAGCGAAACATCTTCGGTTCCAGGATCTACAGGAAAGCAATTTCGCCATCTTCAGTTAATAGTATTTTTGGATCCTCTAAGGTTCAGTTCTAATTTAAAATCAAGAAACTCTCCTATACAGTATTCCAGTTTAAAACCTATATAGTTACTATGTTATTATGCCACGTTCCAGTGCTTGAAATGTCTGCAGAGGATGAGCACCCCTTGGAAGGAAGGATTTGCACGCCGTGTATCTGTACACCAACGACGTGAGTTCACACTACAGTCTGATATAGGTCTAGCAACTTAGTGTGCAATGACCTGAAAATGATTAATCACCTTTCCAGCTAAAAATACAATTGCACATATGTGTGGAAATGGGAAAAGCCCGTCGAAGCAGCTCTTGGATAATCACTAGACACACTATAAACTATAACTGCCCTTGACTTACGGTACAGGAAGCACCAGAGTGCTTGCTACCTTTCTTCTTCATTGCAAAAGAGGGCAGAGTTGGGAGTGATTCTTTAGTTGTCTTGATGCATGTGTACTACTCTAGAGCCCTTAGAAACATCAACACTCATGCCAATCCCACTTTACGCCAATCCCATCGTCAAAAAAATAAAAACAAAAAAATAAAACAAAACAAAACCCCCAAAAACAAAAACCCCCAAAACAAAACAAAAACCGAAAAACAAAATAAAAAACAATGCTTCTTGCCTTACCAGTTAGTTAAACATTTGACAATAATGATAATCTAAGAAAAGTTGTAGGGCTACCATAGAGTTAATATGAGATTATGAGAACTATTTACTGAAAACAAAAAAGGCCCAAACCACTCCTGTCAAAGAGAAATGCTCTCTCCCATACATCACCCTAATTAGTGAATCCTTGTAAATATCAAAACACTCTCACATGTCCTACTACAATCCTCATTAGTGTAGTCTGAATCGCTCCCATTATTTAAAGATTTAAATAGCTGTACTGTCCTGTACTCAGCTCGAACTTCATCAGAACTTGGTCCCTTCCTTTACTATCAAAACTACTATGCTTTAACGGTCAAAATATCCTTTCGTCAAATCCCGAGTAAAGTCAGATTGTAACAATCGTACACGAACCTGCAAGAGTTGCATAGCAACTTCATAGATGCTTCTAGAAGAGTCAGCTGCTTTGAACAGTATCAGATTTAGGAGCATCACCGTGTCACACTGATAATCCCTGAGGACAAATGTCACACGTTAGGAAAGGCAAGGTTTGGAAGTGTTCACACCAGCTAGTCAACTTGGCAGACAAAGGGCAAGGCTGTGAGCGTCTTCTAAGACTACAGGTGACTGCCTTTCTTTAAACTATGGGGGATCACTATCCTTTATTGGCTAAATGTCATTAGCATTCAGGGAAAGAAAAAAGACAGGTTTCTTAATATGTCTGAAAGATTGTTTCTTGAAAACAGACACTCAAACAACTGCAGTGGGCTCTGGGCAGCAGTGTGTGGACTGGATACCTGTTCTGGAACACGTTGGCAATGGCTCTGAAGCAGCCGGCAGCTACCCTCCGGGAGCCGGTGTAGCATCGGTCCACGGCCCAGTACATCAGGCTGCTCTGATCAGGGTTCAGCTCCAGCAGCAACGTGACTGCTTCACAGCCTAACTGGTGAACCTGGGGAGGACGAGAATACCAGAAAGGGAGTCAGAAGGCAGGGCGTCTGATACAGCATACCATCACAAAATCCAATCTCCCTTGGTTCACTAATTCCCAGTCTACACAACAAGGTGGGGTGGGAATTGCGAGGGGTATTTTTTTTTTTTTTTTCCTGCAAGCCTTTTTGAGTTTCTCTCTTCCAACAGAGAGAGCCGGGAGGCAGTAGATTAATGTGAACAGTATTATGTGTTTTTAGAGAAATAAATGGTGCCCTCCTCAATGACTCTTATAAAGTCTTATTAGTATTTGCAATAACTGTTTCAGGGGAAGATAAGCTACATTTTTATATTGTGAAGCCGATGTGTATACTGTGTAACAGCAAGGGCATGGGGTAAAGGGGGGGTGGGGCGGGAGCAAAGAGAACGATTAACTCAAAAGAGGTCAAATCAGTGATATAAAACACAGCAAGGGCTGTGCAGTGCACTCTAACAGTTATTTACACCGAATCCCATCACAGAATACATGCAGCCCCGTATTAATCCCACACGATGTAAGGGTGATCGAAACTGTTCATGTGAGTAATAAGAACCCCAACTTTAATTTCGTATCATATGTGTAGGAATGATCTCCTGTGTACGTGTGGAAGCATCACCTGTCCATACAAATCTGACGGCCTATTAGCAAAAGAGAGGGGCTGGCGGTTCCAGAGAGTCTGGAATGCTGGTAAAGGGTCAGGCGCGGGAAGGCTTGGCACCTGGGCTCTTAGGTGTGAAACGGAGAGCAGGTAACTGACCAGCCGCGTGGCAGACACAGAATAGTTTAAATGGGTCAAATAAGTTACAAGCTAGTGGGAGCAAGCCCGAGTTTAAGGCCATACGCGCCTAATATATAAGCTTCCAAGTCATTGCTCGGAAACCGGGTCGCAGGTAAACAAGCCTGTGGTGGTGCGCATGCTCATTAATTTCAGGCAGCGTCTCTCAGTTGCGCCCAGAGGTCACCAGTAATAGTCCAGCCAGTCAGCGTGCTCTGGCAAACCCAAGTGTTTTCTGGGATTACAAGTAGGCCAGCTTGGCATTTCCCCGGGTGCTAGGGGTCTGAAGTTGGGTCCTTATGCCTGCCTGGCCAGTACTTCAATGGCTGAGCCGTCTCCAACACCCTATGGTTTTTTTTATACACACAAGTCTATCCTATTTTAAGGGGGACTCATTTCAGAGGGCCACAAGTTAACTGCCAACAACGCAATGCTAATTTATTACAAAACATCCAAGGGACGGTTAAGATTACCTTTTTATCCAGAGAGTCCAAAATGTTATCCAGCCATTTGTACAAATAGCCATCAGATGACAGTCCCACGTTATCTGCAACAGGGCCACAACACAGTACAGCAGACATAGCCTTCAAATGACAATATCAGAATTACATTTAAAACACTTAAGAGGTCAAAGGTCTCTGCTTAATGAGAAGAGGCAAGGCATTTTCACCCCTGTATCTAGCCATAATATGAAAACACTGTGAAATATGAACATGTAACAGTACGTGGATATATATACTATTACTTAGATATATAATAGTAGTCTCTCTCTGTTTTTGTGGTCTAGGAAATAAAACCTAGGGCTTATACATGCCAGGCAAGCATTCTGCCAGTGAGCCGTACCCCTAGCCTAGCAGTAACTTTTAAAAGTCAAGCAGTTTATCATCACACCGAATTAACTATGCACCTTAAAGACAAGACCACCAGCAGAAAGAACGCTTAAATATGGACAAAATGTATTTCTTAGGGATCCTTAATCCTTTACGAATACAGTGATAAAAGTCTTGGAGATTTTTGGAACGCCTTTGCATTGTAGTTTAGGTACCTAGACAAAGCTACCTGTGTGGCAGACACTTACACCCTAACACTTGGTGCTAAGAAGAAATCCCTGTCTGTACGCGGTATCGTTCATCGAGAGACAGAAAAGACTCGTAACATAGGAAGGAGGACACGAGGGATCTAAGGCAATACCTTTAATGCACAGTATTGGTGTCTGTTGATTTGCATATTCCTATCACTGTATCTGTCCAAGGGCGTAAACATGATGCTAAAGGGCCCCGCCCAGTGGCTGAACAGCATAAACAGACTGTGACGAAGGCTTTGTTGTGGAAAGATACTTCTTCTCTGGTGCACTGCAAATATAAGCATAGGTAGACAGTTACTTCTAGTTTCTTTCATTCTGATGGGCACACCGCTTGTCAGCTACTAAAACCAGAGGCCACAGGACAGGAGGAGGAAGTTGCATTTGAATACACCTAAAGCCTCCGGGCAGGATGCTGCAAGGGGTCTAGGAGGCAGCTCCAGTCAGGACCCACCCTTCCTGACCATACGACAACTCTAAGAAGGCGTTACCACAGGGGCTGGATTCCTTGCTAACCAAGGGCTTTTGACTAATAAAGTGCTGTTCCTAAATTTGCATTTTTTCCCCAGTAAAAGTTGCTTTAGTAAAAGGAACCACACATGGTACATTTTGACTGAGGGCAAAGAAGAACAGATCTACTCCATGGGTATACACAGACTGCTGTCTATCTACGCTCAACGGTGCTGGAAACCTGAAGGGTTCTGCGAACCAGTTCAGTTTGGAACCTACTAGTTAAGGGGAACTTCCATGTTTTAATCCCTGTCCTACTGCCTTAGTTAGGGTTGCTGATGCTGTAACGAGACACCAATAACAAAAGCAACCTGGGGAGGACAGGGTATATACTACACACATCTCCACATAACTGCCTCCTCAGCCTGCTTGTTTACAGAGCCCAGTACCTGCAGCTCAGGGATGGGAGCACCTCCCCCACCAATCGCTAATTAAGAAAATACAGACAGATCTTATGTGGCACTTTCCCAGCTGAGGTTCACTCCTTCTCAGATGGCTCTAGCCTGTGTCAAGTTGACATAAAACTTCCTCTATATATTCCCTGCATCAATGTGTGTTAAGACATCCAACATTATCTCAATAAACCAAGGTAATGGAAGCTGTGGGAAAAGTAACAAAATGAAATCTATCTTTACCCTAGCCACCTTCCACACAGAAAATATAGAGGAAAAAATATGCTCTTGACCCTAAAGTAACATTGTTTTCCTTTCAAAGAACAAAGTCTGGCTCCTGTGCTTAAAATTAACATGCCTAATTATGTACTTAAAGGACCCTGTTAAAAATACAACCCATGTGTTTGGAAGCCAAAGGTTAGTATGTATTACTTAAAATAACGAGATAGCCATATTTGGGGAGAGGGAAAAGAAACTTATCCTTAACAAGGCTTACAGCAATCTTTTTAAAAATAGTTTGGAAAGAATTTATGACTTTTAAAAGCACAGTTGTATGGATCAATCTTCATAGCACATTTCTCAGTGCCCGCTCAAAAATAGGCAAACACCTGTTAAATGAATCCATCGCCACACTGTCCTCTTGTTTTGACTTATATCCGTAATGTGTACTCTTTGTCTGCAGGTAACTTAATTCTCAATATCACTTCGAGCATCACACTCCTGGCTTACTGTATCTATCACAAACTTGTCCAAGGAGGATCATTCACAATCCCCACTGGCCTGATCACTTCTTGATTTCTAGTTACTGACACCAATTTTGAGGTTAAAAAAAAAAAATCTCTTGCCATTAACATTGTGTTGACATAGTTTCCTAGGATACTCACAAGTTAGAAGCTTTTAAAAGTATTACACGTGTGTGTGTGTGTGTGTGTGTGTGTGTGTGTGTGTGTGTACATGTATGAACGGGCCTCAGAGCTGGTGTGGTGGTCACAGGCAACTTGCAGACCAGTGTGAGTCCCAGGGGTAAGACTCAGGCCATCAGCCTGGGCAGGAAGTACCTTTCAACACTGCAGTCTACAGGTTGCTTCCTTAAAACACACAACCTCAAAGGGGAGGAAAGCACAGGCTGCCTCTGAACATTCCAGAAAGCCTTGAGAAGCTGAAGGCCCTACCCGGAACGTTCTGAATGATATTCGCCACTAAGGCACTGAAATGGCATCGGATATCCTTCAGTGTGTCGGAGTCCTTCTCATTCTCTGCCTCCAGGAGTTGTCGGGTTAAATCTACGTACTCCAACAGAGTGTTGTTGAGGAAGTGAGTTTCGTTATCGAGGCCGCCGCTTGCACTGGGAAGGGTGAAGAGAACAGAGAAGGTGTGACTCTCAGTTCCAACCACTGTCAGGACACACAGCAAGCTTGGTGTGCCTGTGGCAGAATGACACTTCAAAGGCGAGCAATGAGAGGAACGTAGTTCTGCTTAACATATAAAGAAGTACTTCTTCAAGGAACTCCAACTGCAGTTCATATCACCCAATCTCATACCTAACTTTTTATTCATTTTTTAATTGGATATTTTATTTATTTACATTTCAAATGTTATCCCCCTTCCCAGTTTCCCCTCCACAAACCCCCATTCCCTCCACCTCCCCCCGTCCGTCTCTATGTGGGTGTTCTCCCACCCACCCACCCATTCCTGCATCAGCGCCCTGGCATTCCCCTACCCTGGGGCATCCAGCCTCCATAGGACCAAGGATCTCTCCTCCCACTGATGCCCGAGAAGGCCATCCACTGCTACATATGCAGCTGAAGCCATGGGTCACTCAATGTGTACTCTTTGGTTGGTGGTTTAGTCCCTGGGAGCTCTGGGGGGTCTGGTTGGTTGATATTGTTGTTCCTTCTATGGGGTTGCAAACCCCTTCAGCTCCTTCAGTCCTTTCCCTAACTCCTCCATTGGGGACCCCGTGCTCAGTCAGATGTCTACCTAACTTTTACAAAAACTAAATATTACTGCCTGTCCACTCACATGTACAGCTTTGTGGTAAGAAGTTGAGGACTATAGAGGGGGTGGGGGACTGTACGGGTGGGGAATGTGTCAGTGTAGAAAGGAAGGCCAGTTCCTGTAGGTCTCTTGTCTCTGATGCTCTTCCTAACAACTTTACACGGCTGCTTATCCAACATGACAGGTTATTTAAGGGACTTCAAGGGCACAGCACTGGACCTCAGACTGCTTTAGCCTCCTGAGCTGCCCTGAGCCTGTGCTCTGGGATTCCTAATGAGGGAAGAGATGTCTACTCCAGCATCATGAGCTACTTAGAGTCAGAAGTCTAGATTCTTGTCTTGTCCCACCAGCTCTTGGTTATATATCCAGGACTATGACGGTATGCTTCAATGAGAGCCCACCTTAGTCACTATGCCTCAAATGACCCTATGGACAGTAAGTGCTTGCTATTTAATCAAAGGGTAGTTCATTTCTATCAAGCGCAACTCTCATTATATTGGGAAGTACTTCTACATAAAAATTTTAAAGTAAAAAAAATATTTTACTAGTTGCATCATTAAAAGATCCTGATCATACAAAAACAAGGGCAAGATGTTTGAAAGGCTATATTGAAAATATCCATCTGTAGGAATAAACATGTGCTGAATTAATGGATGATTCAGATTCTGACTTCTTTGCAAGAATATTCTTTACCTTCAGGTCATGACCAATTAGCGGGCTGCAACCTATAGCAGAAAAGAGCATCCATTCTCTGAACTGTCCACTGAGCGGCTTCTGCACACATCAGGTACATAAAGGCCCCCATCTCCCTGGCATTCAAAATGTCCCCCATCCCTAATCCTGTGGGATGGGAGACGTGATCACACAGCAGTGACAACCTTTGACTGATTTTTCTCTTAGAAAATAAAAGTGAATCAAAATAGCCCTTTTCTAAAACAATTAGCGCTCAGCTGTGGGTTTTTGATTACTTCTACTGTCACGATAGAGGGACCACAGAGGCTCGAGTCTGTCATATGCGTTCTTGCTTTGCCATCAAGTTCACAAATCTCCATTTTACTTCTCATAACTTCAATGGACGGCCTAGTCGTTCGTTCTTTTGCCTTCCATTTGACACAAGAGAAAAGCAAATCTACAGCTTAAAGTCTCTTCCCTGGGGCCGCTCGCTCTATTTTGAGTGTCTGTCACAAGCTTCTGATGCTAGACCGAAGGGTGCTAGGCACGTTCAGAGACAGCCAGGACAAATGCCTGCACGCGCTGTTGCTACGCTTGTTAAACTCCCCACCCATTCCTTCCATCAAGACTTCTCTCCCGGCTCCTTCGGTGCACAAGGTCAGATCCATTACTTTTGCTTCAAAGGTCAGGTGACACCATTACCCTCCCAAGGAAACTGTTCACTTCCGACTCACAGCTAATGGTATTTCCTTAAGGGTCTTGGTCCTACTGTCAAGAATAACTCCAAGATTTACGGTTTGCGAATGGTGGGTAAACAGCTGTGAGTTGTTTTTGTAAAGTTCATAATTTCCTCAGCAGGAACAACAACAGTTAGTCAGGATAAATTTGCAAACTTGTTAATAGTTATCCTTTGAACATGTGAGTTTTTCTCAAGCCCAGAAGGTTATTTATCCTCAAAATGGGGCAAGAAATTATAAATATGTCAAGAAAAGACCACCACTATTGCCTTTTCTGGAAATCAAGGCTCCAACTAAATATCAAAGGCATGGGCACATCAGAGCTAGTTTTTGACCGGTCTAGTGCTGATAGCATCATCATCATCATCATCATCATCACCACTATCACCACTATCATCACCATCACCATCATCGCCATCATCATCATCATCCACCATCATCACCATCATCACCATCACCATCATCACCATCATCACCACCATCATCACCACCACCACCATCATCATCATCACCATCATCGTCGTCGTCGTCAGTCTGTAGCTCAGGCTAGTCTCACACTCAAGGCAATCCTGCCTCTGCTTTTGGTGTTATGTAATTCCTGGTTGCTGATTAATGTGCTAGGTGCCTCTTTAATTGGTAAACAGTACTCACAGATGTTGACATGTATATTAGCTGAGTGTTTTTGTTACAATGGTGCTTTTCTGTTTTCACACACTTCAAGGAGAAAACAGCAGTCTCTGATCATCCCAAAGTTTTGGAAGTCAGAATTCCACACCCACCTGTGACTAATGACGCCAGCATCCGCCAACAGTTCAAATATCCGTACCAGTTGTACTCGTAAAATGTCTCGACGCCTGCGCCGCTTCATATTCTGTTCCAAGCAAAGATGTGAATTAAGAAAACACTCGAGTAATTTGTAGGAAACTGCCGGTGTGACTTGGAGAGTCGACAGTGTGAACAGCGAGATGTGGGCTCATCGCTGTTACACGGACTGTGCCATGCCGTGTGGATGCCGTGTGGATGCCGTGGATGCCGTGACTCTGGTCTCAAAGGGCCAGGTCTACAGATGGTGTGAAACTGACGAGCTAAACTGAACCACGTGGCATTTTCTAAGCTGATCCCTCCTGTGTCCGGCAGAAATAAAACCCTAGGGTTACTCTTCAGTGATTAGTCAACCTGCTGATGTCAGAAGATGGAATTAATAAATCTGAGTCATGGGGAATCCCTAAGACTCAGATATCTGGCAGGGAAAGTAATCCTAACAGATAGAAACCTAAGGTTTTGCTCACACCTGCACCACACTTAATTTTTGCACCAGAAAATATAAAAAGCAAAGGAAAGAATTGGCCACTGTGGGATGAACAGACAAGGGGAGCGCTGGCTAAAACATCAGCTGAGCCATTTCACTGGGGTGCAGATTCCCAGAGACAGAAAGGAACCTCCCGGGTCACTTTCTAATCTACCTTGTCTCATCTGCGAAGTGATTTTCTGAACCCAGAGCAGCTAGAGGTCCTGTCTTTCACTTGTGCATGCATGGTCACCCTCCTGCCTCTAGGAAGCGGGCTCTTTTGCTGACTCAGTTTGCTTACTGCTTCCTTTGGGTCTTTCTAAAGTTTACAGAAATTCATTCTGAACTAAATAGCTTCCTATCGGTCCTCAAGGACGTCTGTGGGTTCTGACTGTACCCTCCTGGTTATGTCCACAAGAAGAGAGGGTAAACTGCAGACCCTCCAATCACAACTGGCATTCGAGGACATCACCGCACCCTGAAACCAAGCCCGTAACCTACAGGGTGGAAGCATAAACAGGAAGGAGTGGTGGTGTGCCTTCAAAATTCTCTTTCTGGACAGCAGATCTCGCCAGAGCTCTCCCTCCTGCTTAAGTTTCTCAGGGGACCTCACCACCCCGACATTTGCAGCAGAGATTCTCTACAGGGATCTGCAGCCAATGCATGTAAGATGCTCGCAGAGACAGATGTTCCATGCTGCCCCAGGGATTCTCACCAGACAGGCCTAGCGGTTAAGTTTTAGCAAGATCCTGCATAATTCTCAGATGTCACTATTAGGCAGGAGACACTGGACTACAGGCAGACTGAAAATCAAGCCACTTTCACGAGGTACTTCATTCATTCAAGCTACTTTCCCTTGTGATAGATATAATTGTACAGAAAAAGAAGCAATTTCCAGATCCTTTTATAATACAGTTAAATGCTGTTTTTCTGCCTACGATTCCTTTGTCCACTGGGGGAAATGTTCCCAAGATCAGCACTGTGGGCAGAGTCCTGAGGCATTATCCTATGAACTTCTACAAGCTCATACCCACGTGCCACACCAAACTGATGTAATCACTCTCGGAAAACCTGCCGACTCTGTGCAGAGCCTACCTGCCCTCCCTTATGGTATGGTGACTTTCTGAGTGCTTTGTGTCCTGGGTTTCTATATATCCTGTGTTTTATACTGGATGGGGAGATAGTTTGCATGTGAAAAGGTGAGCTGAAAATACACCAGACAGCTGGGTGTGTGGTGCACGCTTTCAATCCCAGCACCTGGGATGCACGAGCAAATGGATTTCTTGTGTTTGAGGGCAGCCTGGCCTACACAGTAAGTTCCAGGTAACACTGGACTACATCGTGAGACCCTGTCTACAAGGCAAAGGCAAGCAAACAGACAACAACAGCAAAACACACCAATCTCTCATTTCTTAATTTCTACCTTTTAGTGTATGTTCTATTTAGGGTACGGCGGGACAACGTTCACCACATAAAAAATTAATGGTGGGAACCTACATAGCAGCTTACCTCTGGCCTTCTTTCAAGTGCTTCTTTAATTATGGGGTGCAACTCCTCTATTAATTCTCTAGAAGAGAAACGGTATACATTTTTGGCACTGAGAGCTAAACAGGCAGAATGTGACGTTTGCAAATCCTTCTGGGAACAGCAGGAATTGACAGTATTGACACTAAGCCCACTGCTTCAAATAGTTCTTAGTGGTTCATTTAGATTATAAAACATCTGTTTAATCGAACACTTGGAAGCTGCAGATCATGGCATCCGCACTGACAGAAGACGATATCATCGATATTTCTATTTCTGCGAACTGCATATATTTTATGGTGCTGAAACATGGTAATGTACAAATTGCTCTCCCTTCTTTGTTTTACCCCAGCATAGTACTAAAGGACTGATAACGTTCTACTATACCACAGGCTAGCCTACTATACAGCAGGCTAGCCTGAGGTTACTGAGGAGATGGTCAAAAATAACTGACGAACACCGGCAGTTGTTTACTGAGCCAGTATCTGTCCAAACAGAAGATTAGATAGAACATGGTTTACATTTTGATTTCACTTAAAAATGTGTTCACTGCATGGGACTGAGGGGGAAAAAAAAACTCTAAAAAGCCAGTGTAAACACAGTCAACCCATGGGTTGATCATTTATATAAAAATGCTGATGTCGGGAGAGCGAGGAAATAGTTTTCATTCTCTCGGTAAGACCATGGCTGACATGGAGAAGGCAGGGCAGGAAGGAAACTCAAACAACCTCTCTTCCACTCCGCTCCGCCTCGCTTACGGGCAGGCTCGTTATCCTACTGCAGAGAGAACGTAATGCGGGAGTTACCTAAAGGCTCCTGGGTTGGTCCTGCCGAGACCTAGAACGAGGGACTCCGTGATTTCCATGCTCTCAGAGCGCATCATTGGAACTATGTGCTTAAACAGGGAGGAAGGGGACGGGATGCCAACGATCTGAGGGAAAAAAAAAAAAAAATCAGAATAGCATTTACAGTTAGACAGTCAACCAAATAATTTGACATTTCAACAATCTGTGGTCAAAGAAGACGAATAGATGACATTTTTTTTTTCTTTTTGGCAAACAAGAATGCTGGATCAAATTCAGTTTTCGGTACACATAACCTGGAGAAACTAAAGGACTTGTGCAAACGTTTACTGCGGTTCATTCACAGAACTTGTTTGTGGGTCTCTGTAGTTCCTAGAGAGACTCAGCCCCACATAACAGTCCATGGACCCAAGCAGATGTTTCCTATCTTTTGATCCATAAACACTGAAAGACGAAATTCTGATACTCCAGTCTTCAGTTTCCTTCAACCACGCATGATGCCTTGCTTCCTTCCTACTAAGAGGTCTATTTAATGGTTCTTCTCATGTATCCATTATGTTCCTTTGAGATGTAGGCAAATTCTGTAAGAGCATTTACTTACTTAGACCATGCCTCTGGAGCAAGGAACGGAGGTCCACTCCTGTGATCCCAGGACTGGGGCAGCTAAGAGGAAGGGTAGCTGGAAGTCTGAGGCAAGCTAAGGATGCACAGTAAGTTCTAAGCCAGCCTGGGTTACAGGTGAGGCTTATCTCATAAAAAAAATAAATGCATGAATGAGCAATGAATGAACTAATGAATAAATGACTCCTGTTGGCAATGGGAAGAGTAACAGCTTGGGACACAGGGTAAGAAGAAACATGTATTATTACTTCCTTTAAAGGATTCAGCATGCTATTTCTATGAATGTGATCCCTTTAGCCAACGGAAAAACTCTATTCTTGATTCTAACTAGGAATCTACAAAAATAAAAATAGAATTTCTTGAAGTACTTTTTTTTCCCCAGTGAAAATGAGAAATATTCTTCAACCAGTTTATTATATTTTCCATGAGAAGAAATTTACGACATCTTTCTGGTGGAATCACTGGGACTGCACAGGGGGTGAGAAAGACCCACCTTGGAATCGATGCTGTAGCCACTGTCAGGGGTGGACGCCAGCGTCTCGGGAGGAGAGCATCTCACGGAGCCTGCGGGTGCTGAAGGGGACGGGGAGGCGGCCGCGCTGCAGCAGAGAATCAGGTAGTTTCTCCACAGGCCAATGTACGAGTCGCTGCTCGTGGTGGTGCTTACTTTCTTAGCATTGATGGGGCTACTAAAAAAAAAAAGAAAGAAAAGTGGAAATCTCGTATGTCTTCTTCAAGTAACATTTTTATGGGAAAAGTTCACAATTCAATGTATTTTGTTCATTTTCATTCGCCATTGCTTCCTTCTGACTACCACACTGCTGACCTCCCAACTATGCCTTCCTCTTTCTTCCCATTATTAATAACCCCTATCTCCAATTATGGCTGCTCACGTGTGGCTCAGGCCATGCACTGACTGGGGCACCTACTAGTGGCCACGCCCTCAAAGGAGTGACTATCTCTCCTCAGCAGCTATCAAGTGCACAACACATTTAGAAAGTTTTAATGTAACTGATGCCAAGCCGTCTACCAATTTAAAAGGACACGGTTATTATAAACTTTATTTTGAGTACTCAGTCTCTGTGGAAGAGAGAAATGAATGAAGTATCAGAGGCCTTCCACGTGAGACAGAAAAGACAGATCCCTGCGAGCCTGCAGCCTTCACACTCCCCCCAAACCCTCTTCACAGCATAGCCACACAGTATAGCACATGGCTTACAGAATGTCCAGTACACGTCAGTTCTCAAGAAACACACATTGCTCAAGCTGACTACCCACTGGGAAACTGCTCTCACTCAAAGCACTCACTTTATATCAACTTGGGGGGACAACAGCTGCAGCCTCGTGTACGCGAACATCCACGCGTAGCTCACAGCTGTGGAGCAGTGCTTCGGAAGATTTTCTTGCTTTAGAAAACTGGAGAGGCTTATAATCCATGGGTCTTGGCCTTGGGTCACATGTGCAAATATCCAAATATGTGAGGGGCTGATCACATCAAACTGGTGGCTGATGGGAGAAGAGTTCCAATCTGCTAATGTCTGCAGATCTACGGAGCTCGGGCAATACAGCAAAGTAGTCTAGAGAGAGAGAGAGAGAGCGAGTGAGTGTCATGCACTCAAGGAACTTCCAACGTTTGTCTACAGGAGGGGCTTTAGGCTGGAAGTGGACTGTCAGTGGTGTTTTGCAATACAAGACCTACGTCTTGTGGCTGGAGCTAGGTTTGAGGAAGGAGCAGATCTCTGACATTCACACCAGGTTAATCCTCAAGAGAGGCATGTTGTAGCTTTCACTGTTCTCAAAAGGCTGTGTGGACCAAGAAGGGTAAGATCCATAGCTTAAGTGATTCTGTGTGAATACCCGACTTGTGTGAGTTCCCAGAACTCGTTAGAAGTAAAACAAAACCCATCCTGATGCAATGGAGCGGCCTGTGCTGTGAGCCGTCTCCAGAGGTGCACATTGCTAAACATTTGTTCCTTAACACTCAGATTCTTAAAGAAATTAAGATCTGCCTTTTTTCATTTTCTTCAATAAACATTGTTTAAGGCATTATTAAGCCACTTATTATTCTGCTCGTTACCATAATAGAGTTAGTGTTCTAAAACACAATTCTTTCAACTGTATACATTTTTAATCATGTCTCAGGCTTATAAAATTTTATTATTACCTGCCTTAGGTTGTGTATAACAGATGAGTTATAAGAACCAGGTGTTGGGCAGAAAGCAAATAAATCTTTTATCCATTAATCCAAAATAGGAGAACTAAAAATTCAAGCAGTAAATGTCACCACTGTTCCTGTTTCAACCTTGGACTGTTGACTTCCCTCCCCTCTCCCCCCACCCTCACTACATAAAACTAAACGAAGTTTGCATGCATTAGGCTGGATATGGCCCTGGGTTCTATTCCAAGCATAGCAAACACGGGAGAGGGTGAGGGCAGAAGAAGAAGGAGGGGGGAAAAGAAAGAAATTTATACCATCAGGTTTTTTGTAATATACTTGCTGATAAAATGTTTCTCTACGTGTTAACATACATATTTATTTAACTTCATAAAGCAAATGAAAATATTCACTGAAAAAGCAAATGAAATCCCAAGGTTTTCCCCCTCTGATGTAAAGAGTATTTCCTTGCATGACTGTAACCACTAAGCAACGGGTCACAGTTTGGTGACATCACATTTAAGGGAAATCTCTCCGGGAAAGACGAAAAATGTACCAAGATCAACTTGTTTGTAATCGCAGCAAGAACTAGCCATGGCCTTAGCACGCGCCGCTTTAAAACCCTCTGTATGCTTCAGAGATCCTTTATGACTCGCTGCATTTGTTAAGGAGACACGCTTACACATATGCTCAGACACGGATGTGTATCCACCTGCCTTAAGTCCCAAGATACGATGGAGAGGAAACTCCTCCAGTTACCTGGTCGGCCCCCGTAAGATGTATGAAGCTCTCCAGAATGGATGGGCTCAGCCTGTCCATCACATCAATGGCTAACTCCTCATCACCCTGTAAGGAAAGAGAACGAACATCTATGCAAATGAGGAGGCTTAAGAAACCTAGGCAACAGGAAGTGAGGTTGAGCAGGGTGTGGGCTCCGCTCTTTCTTGTGATGAACTGGGGAGCAGGGTCTGGTGGAGAGCAGAGGGGAGAGCAGGCAGGCTGGGTTCGATCAGGCCCACTCCAGCAGGCAGCCACAAAGTAACGCCTGCTTTTCATGAGATGATGGCCTGAGATGCCTAACCCTTACCTTAGGGACCTCCAAAAGTGCAAACAAAGCCCGTATCTCTCTGAGGACACTGACAGCCAGCCTTCTTGTGGCGGGACGACTGCTACAGAGGATGACCAGCGCAAAGCCTTCGACCACATGGAACACAGTGGAATATAGGCTCCTTTCCAGAGGAGGGGGGTGAGGACCTCCATTAGAGATGCCCTGCTTGAAAAATAAACGCAAGTTAAAACAGGCAACATTTTAAACGCAACAGTAACCAGTGAGGCCAAGGACAAGCCTCACTTATGTCACTTATTATGGTGACAGGCCTGCCTCCACTCAAGCGGCTCAAACAGCATTTACTTTATGAATGTAATAGTGTGGCCTGGGGCTGAGGGGATAGCCTGCTATCTCAGCAGTCTGAAGCAGGAAGGTCATAAGCTTCAGGCCAGTGCAGGATACAGCATGAGTTCAAAGCCAGCTTGGGCAGTAACTTTGTGAGACTTGGTCTCAGACTAAAAAGTAAAAGCAGGTTTTGGTGTATATCTCGGTGGTAGAGCCCTGTAGGAGGGGTGAGGCTTGGAGCTCAACAGAGCCACATCAGCACAAAAAACAGAGAATACTGTTCCAATGGAGCCTGGCGGTGGTGGCCCAGGCCTTTAATCCCAGCACTTGGGAGGCAGAGACAGGTGAATCTGTGTGCATCCAAGGCTAGCCTGGTCTACAGACTGAGTTCTAGGACAGCCAGGGTTACACAGAGAAACTCTGTCTCAAACAACCTAACCAAAGCCAAAATAAACAAACAAAAACCAACCCCCAGGTGCTCCAATGGCTGTTTAATAGGCCATGCCTAACGTGTGCCTCTTGGATTACCTTGTGACTTTGTAGCCATTACTTAGTCCCTCTCAGTGTAGAGTCTACATGAGAGAAATGAGAGCCTGAAGTGCATGCTTCATGTGTAAGAGCAGGCTGCGTACACAGCCTCGTCTGGGAGCTCGTCAGAAGCAGGTGTGCTCAGGGCGTGTGGTCTGTGTGCTCATTACTGTGACCCTGGGTTACTCTGGATGCTCTAAGCTTCCAGGGTTCTATGGTTTTTGCACAGTGTTATAAAATCAACTACATGTGCACCTTGCATGGTGAAGGAGCACAGACCTGTGTGCTCAAGAGACTGGCACCTTTACAAAAGCAATCAATTCAAATGACACGCTACCAAAGGTTTCAGGTAAGCTATGAAATGCTGGGAACACCGTCACATAAAAGTCAACTCTACGATTCTTGTGCTCAATAAAACATAACATGACACCAAACAAAGAGGGCTTAAAGGCTGGTCACAAATGGTGTCCAATGAGAAGAAAGTCCAACACAAGAGAAGGACATTAGAACCAGTCACGACTGCAGAACTTGGGAGAGCCACTGTGTGTCAGTTAACTTCACATCGGTCGTTTCCACTGATCAGCCCCAGAGCAAGACCGAGAGAGTGTGCTGGTACCTGGGAGTCCTGGGTCCTGTTGTACATCTGAGCTGCCTGCTTCCACTGATTTATTAATTGTACCAACATCTTTACAGCATTATCAAGAAGGGTGGGGTGGACATCAGTCACTTCACGAACAATAAAATACACAAATCCTGAAAGAACATCCTCCCGCCAATCTGGAAAATCAAGCATCAGTGCCTGCAGGGTGTTGAAAGCCAGCGCCCGCAGCTCCTCATCCATGTGGATCGTGAGCCTGCGGAAGACAGAACCCATTAGTGAGCAACAGGATGAAACGCAGTGCTGCTACCTGTTACCTAACACTCACAAGTAAGCCAGCTAAACATCGCGTCTCCTAAAACCTCCTAAGATACCTGATCTGTCCCTTCACACGCTCGGTGAGAATATGAAGACAGGGGCCCAGGCTCACTTTGCTAGGCCATAATCACCCTCTCTGTGCTAGTCTATAGTTTAAATTCCATGCCGATTGAGTCACAATCACTGATGTTTTTGCTAACGTTCAGGATAGTCTTGGATTTAATTGAGAAGCTGTTGGTATCAGACGTATCAGAAATTCATTTCAAATTCCTTCAATCCTTAACACCTTATAGTACTGTCCTATAATCAATAAAAATAAGTCCAACCACACAGGAGCTTAGCAATAACTTATACTAATCTGGTTACTGGAGAACACACTAATCTGGTTACCGGAGAACACATGGCTAAATCCCCAACCCTATGCCAACCATTTTTTAAAGGCATTTAAGGTTGCAGACGGAATATTAATAGCTCATTACAGAGGTAACATCACGATGAAGTCGAGAGAAGTAATTGGGTAGGAATGGAAGCAAATTTAGGAGTAAGAAAACGGCTATACCTTGAGAATAAAATGGGTCAAGAACCCACCAGGCCCCAACTAGCTTAGGGCTTAATAAGTCAAGTCAATATGTAATAATTACATTTTAAAGTTAAGTTACTTTTTAAAGACTTCAATATACTGATCATAATTTTAGTTATGAGAGAGAGAGGGAGAGAGAGAGAGAGAGAGAGAAAGAGAGAGAGAATTAAAAGATGGCTGCAGTCCTTTAGCTGTGAGGCTTGCTACCGTGTGAATTATAAAACACTGAGGTTGAGGATTATTTTAGCGGCTGACAATAAAGACAAATGCATTGAAGTTAGAGATGACCTGAAGGAACAGTAGTTACAAAGCACACTCCATGTGTGTGCACGCATGGGAACACGGAGTTACTCACGAGAGAGGGGGGTGGCATGTGTTAAGAAGGGAGGCATCACACTTTGCTGACTTCGGCTCTGGTCTTACTCTAAGCCGGCCTCCAACTGACAGAAGCTAAAGAGACACCCATTGCAGCTGCAGTGCAGGTGCATTGCAGGCTTTGGAACAAACAACAGTAGTTATCTACACGGCCTTTAAACCCATGACTGTCTAAATACCTCACACCAAAATGGTGTGACTCAGGATATGCGTGCCTTGTGCAGGGGAGAGAACAATGGGACCTGGCTAATTAAACTCGGGGCATTATTTTTCCCTAGAGACTTTACAGAGGCCTATAAATTCACAGCAGGCCTGTGTGGCTGGCTGCTTTCTGGCTTCCCTTATTCTCAAGTAAGGAAGAGTCAGACACTAACTCCAAGCCAACATAGTTGAGAATCTTTCTGGCCACAGAGGTAAATTAATTTAAAATGACAGGCAGAGGGAAAGGAAGGAAATTAAACTGCCATTCGCGGCTCAGAGGCTGGCTCCTTCCAGCCCCAGCCTTCCTCGCCCGGAGCCTCTCAGGTGCGGCTTCATTCTGGGGGAGCTGAGAGGGGCGATGCCGGAGATTTATCTTGCAGGAGGATCACCTTCCAGAAAGATGTAGGTCAAGGGAGGCCGACGTGAGACCAGTGAGGACGGGATTGACAGTAGCCGCTCACTGCTGTAAGGCTGAATGCTACGGGTTAACATCAGGCTCCCAGTGGGGTGCCAGCTTTCTAATTCCTCACTGTTTATATTTCATCTATTTCATTTTGGAGACAGCGTTCACTATACGACACAGTGTAGCCTCTAATTCTCAATTCTCCCTGCCTCTGACTCGTGAATGCTGGGAACCCTCACAATGGTGGAAGTAAAGGACCGAATCCAATTACAAAGCTGACCTCTGAACTCTACATCTGTGCCATGGCATAAATACACATGTACCTATAGTGAGAAATTAAAGTTTTTTAATTAACAATTAAGGGAGAGCTGAGTCTCTTGGCACAAGCATCAAATTGCAGGTACTTAAAGAGACTGAGGCAGACATTCCCGAGTTCAGGCTTGCTTGGTATACAGAGGGTGATCAAGGTCAGCCTTGACACAGACTGAGACCCTGCTTCATAGTAAAGCATGTACACGTATGTATGCATGCTGTAGCAGGATCTGCAGCCTAGAGTACTTGCCTAACATGCACAGCCTTTAGGTTCAATTCAGTGCCACAAACCGACACTAAAGAGGCTGGGTGGGGGCAGAGAGAAGCTATGGAAAGGCGCAGTTTCAACTAAGCCCCTCTGACTCCATGGTCCTCACAGGAGACAAATACCACTGTCACTGTGGTCCCAACACCTGAGGGAGGCACGAGGCCATCTGGGAAGCGCCAGGTGTTGTCACCCAGGGCTTGAACAAGTGCTGTAGCAATCTGGTCACTATTTACACAATATGGTGATTGCCCAGCAACCAGTAAACATAACAGTCACCATGTTTGGTTTTCCACTAGGGTGCGGCTGGCCAACTGTGGTTCCGGGCGGACTCCAGGCAGATGCCCAGTCATGTTCCGTCCCGCAGTATGGTCCTGCTACTTCTGAAATGCCACAGTGGGAATGCAGACATGACACAAACTGAGGCAGTGGGTCTCAACCCTCTTAATACTGTGACCCTTTAAGACAGCTCCTCATGTGGTGGGGACCCCTAACCATAAAACTATTTCCGTTGCTACTTCACAAACTATGATTTTGCTAGTTATGAATTGTAATGTAAATACCTGTGTCTTCTGAGGGTCACAGGTCGCCCCTTGTGACAGGGTTGTTTGACATCCCCAACCCCCAAGGTGTCTCAACCTATAGGTTGAGAACTTCTGAACTATATAGCATGGTCAGCAAAACTGAAATATTTACTGTCTGGTCTTTCATGGAGAAAGCATGCTGACCCCTTACTGCATGATCCCCAGTGCCATCCACACAGCACAGCCTCAGCAGGCTGCTGTCTCGACTTATAATTAGGCTGGGAGACATTGCTTAAGTGCGGTTGCTATGGTATCTATTCACTTTATAGAACTATGTTGTGCCTAATGGAGGGAGAGGAGGAGTAAACACTTGAAGGCAGCAGGCTCTCCTATAGCAGAAAAAGTTAACTGGGTCTTGGTCACTACTCAGGATGCTGACAGGATGACCTCAGAAGTAAGACTTCACTGAGCATCAGGGAGGCTGCTATATAAGGGATATTTGTCATATAAACCCAGTGAACTATTACCTGACAGGGAATTGGAAAATAGGGCTTAGAGGGTGTGTGTGTGTGTGTGGGTGGGTGGGGTGGTATGTTAGAAATTAAAATTTGAGTGGGGGTAATAAAAGATGAGAATTAAGAGAATAAGTCATCAGGCTCGAGGCTGTGCCTGTTGTGAACACGGCGAGACGGTAATGATGCCACTCACCTTGCTAACAGCTCAATGAGGTCAGTTCTGCTCATACCATCGGGAATCAACCTCGGAATGGCAGCAATGCAAGTTCTAAACAAATCGATTTTGGGTTTCCTCTCCCCCCTGAAAAATGTATCACAACAAACAAAAAACAGAGTAAGAAGCGTATCACATGGGCTGGAAAGATCCATTTTACAAAAATGGATCAGAGTCCCAAGGCTAATAGGTCCAATTAAAAGGGGGGACACAAGCTAACACATATACACAGCAGCCACTCACCACCCACACACAAGGGAAAGATGGAGGATTTGGGGAAATCACAGCTAATAACTTATCTTATCAATTAGGGAGCAAGCATAATTCACTTTAATATTTAAAAAGAACTTAGTTATTCACAAACACAACTAAATACAGTTACTATTGGAAACAGCCATGTGACGGTTAATGTGGACTGTTAACTTCACAGGACCCAGCATCACAAGGGACACAACCTTCTGGGCATGGCTTGAGGGATTCCCTGCACTGGATGGAGGTAGGAAGACTCATTGTGAAGGGAGGAGGCATTGTTCCGTGGCCTGGTCAATATCACAAAGTGAAAGCTGGCAGAGCCTAAACATTTATTGCTCTCTGTGTTGTGAGTGCTACCTGACAGCTGTTTCAAGGCCCTGCTGCCGTGACCTCCACACCAGAATGGACCACGCCAGGATGGAGCTCAGAGCTCAGACAAACCTGTCTTCCCTGTGCTGTTTTGTTCAGGCATTTTGTCACAGCAACAAGATAAGGAGTAAAAGTAGTGTTGATGCTACTAAGTATCTGAAATACTTAGTTTTATAATCCGGTGTTCTCCTAGGTGAGTATTTATATTGTTCTTGTCCCCTTGTGATACTGCATCTGTTTAGATTTTATATAATTAAACTGCACTGCTCTCTTAAGACTCCTGGAGATGTTTCAGTCCCTCCTGAGAGGCGGATGTTTGATATAATTTATTTTTACTATATATGTGTCTACGATGGAGAGGTGATCGATGTTAAGGACTTAATCCACGGCCTTACTCATGCTAGCCAGGAGCTCTGCCACTGAGCTACGTTCTTGCCTTCTCTACCATAGTTTCGTAAAGTTAGTCACACACTTTACAAACCACTGAGTACATGGCTTTTCATTTTAGTCTGTATTTGAAGAAAAGCTTCTCAATTTCATCCGTCATTTTCTAGTCACTAGATAATAATCCCTGTGCAAGAAAGAATCAGAATGTCCTAAGAGTTTGGGTCCGTCTTTGGTAGCGCTATTTACACAGTTGTCACTTTGTGTGGTTTTAAAATGCATGGATTAGAGTGACCACAAGTCAGATAAATAATACCAGTCCCCATAGACATGATTTAAGCTGCAGCCGCTGTCCTTTAACAATGACCACACAACTGCGGCTGCTGGCTCTCGGGGCCGTAGGACGCTGTATATATGAGACGCAGACCCCACAGGCGACCATGCCTTTCTAAGCTGTTCCTGACTGCTCACTGTGCACCAGTTCATATACACAGCCAAAGGCGTGACTGCTGTGGGGTCTGCCTGTCCCCAGAGTGTGACACTTACTAAAACGGACAATTAAAGAGATGCTAGAGGCCAGCAAAGATAAAAATGGAGGGGGAAAAAACTGAAGACAAAAACCATAGCAAATTCTTACAATTTCAGGTTGTCACAGCATCTTGTCTAAATATAAGCTTGACTGGACTCGACCTAGCAGAGTGTCTCAGAGAGCCCTGACGGTGTCTAACTCTATTCACTCCCCTTTATCACTACTGACACCATTAATCCAGGTGTCACCACAGCTGGTGAGACCGCATGAGACCAGCTAGACACCTGTGCTCAAATGCAGCATGCAGACATGCCACGGTGACCTTCTCTAACATGACCTGGAACTTGTGAATGCTTCTTGGAAACACTGGTTAAGGTACCATGTGGGAAATTTGTTCAGGCAACCCTGGATCCGAGGGATCCACCAGCCTTGGTGGGGCCTTTTCTCAGCACATGCTCTCTGTGTGACCTTCTGGCCTGTGTAGTCTCTGGAACCTTTAAGGAATAATTAGTTCCACTGGGTGTCCCTCTTTGTCATTTAAAGTCTACTGTCAGACTACAGTTAGAGATTCTAGGAAGGGAAATTCAAATGGAATTGTAAAAGGAGCTAGAGGAGACCAAGATGACCAGGGGACAGACATTGCATCCACTTGAGGCTCTCACAGGACCACAGGAGGAACTGGATGTAAATGTCATTGACTTTAATGCAAGAGTTGTGGTGACCAGGAGGAAATGTCTCAGAGGAAGTCAAACACGCAAAACCTTCACATTTGAAAACTCTCGGGACACTGCGGTACAACACTAGGCAACAGCCATACGTTAAATAAGAACAAAACATCCAAGGGATATTCTCAGACCTGTAACGCAGACACCTAAATCTAGATTTATATCTAACCCCCCTTAGAGATAATGAACCAGCAAACAAGGGGCATGGCTATCACACACATACCACCTCCCTAAAAGGGAGTATCTAACAGTTAACACAAGACATGCTGGGTGGAAGATAGCAAGCATGACGGGTGGGGAGGGGCCCTCGCTGCAGTCTCGGATTCTTATGACAGCTCTCAGATTTACATGATTCCTGGTTTTTATAAAAAAAATTTAAAGCAGGACTCTGTAAGTAGGGTCGTTTATTAACCTTGATAAGTCAACCGTACAATACATATCATGTTAAGTGGAAATTACTCTTGTGGCAAATGAAAATAAGGTTCATGATTAGACTGGCATTATCTACACTAGTTCAGCATCACATAAAATAACAAAAAATGGAGCATGTGGGAGGAAGCTCTGTATTGAAAACTATAGCAAACGGCCACACGGAAGAAGTCCAGGAGAAAAATGTACGGAAGCGGGTAACCTATGTGTGCCCTTCTGTGAGAAATAGCAATGGAAGCATGCAATGGAGGCATGCAATGGGGGCATGCAATGGGGGCATGCAATGGAGGCATGCAATGGGGGCATGTAATGGGGGCATGCAATGGAGGCATGCAATGGGGGCATGTAATGGGGGCATGCAATGGAGGCATGCAATGGGGGCATGCAATGGAGGCATGCAATGGGGGCATGCAATGGAGGCATGCAATGGGGGCATGCAATGGGGGTATGTAATGGAGGCATGCAATGGAGGCATGCAATGGAGGCATGCAATGGGGCATGCAATGCAATGGGGCATGCAATGGAGGCATGCAATGGAGGCATGCAATGGGGGTATGTAATGGAGGCATGCAATGGAGACATGCAATGGCAGCAACATGCAATGGAGACATGCAATGGTAAGAGGCATGCAATGGAGACATGTATTTATTACGTACGTAATCATGTCTTCTGGCTCTTTGTTGGACATCTGCACACTGGTCATACACATTGGTCTCCCAACCTCTTTGTCCAGATGCCGGAGAATGCTGTCTAGCGCTCTCCTTACTTGAGGATAGTACACTGACATTCCTAGGAGAGAAAGCACACCATCACAATGACGCCAGCACTGCACGAAAGACTGCTTTCTGTAATAACAACCCCTCAGCCTCTCGAGGAAGAAGCCTTGCTGCCATCACATTAGAAGATGCTCTAACTGTGGTGTGCTCTTTGGGATAAAGATGATAAAGGACAGAACATACACAGCAGTGTCCCATGAGAAAACACGTTTAACAAGAAGACTCTTGACAGAATACTAGAAACATCAAAACGTGATCACGAGATCACTGTAGGACTGGGGCATCCACACTTGGCAATGGAGACACTTTAGATTTGACAACAGATTTGCACAGAACAGTACCACAATTGAAATTTATTCATTCCAGTTAACACCAACCTATGACTTTTGCCTCTTCATCTGTCAAGGTTTTATTGAGAAAAATCTTCTTCACACGAAGAGTGTTTCCTGAGGGAAGAATGACTCCTGTGGTGGGCATGGGAGGGTCACCATCTTTCTGCTGCAGGCTGTCAGCGATGACGAGGAAGACTCTGAGGCCAATGTTCATCCTCTTCAGAGAAAACAGACCCAAGAGGAAGAAATCAGGGCCATGCATTGTATAGGCTAAGGGGGTTGGGAGAAAGAAGGACGGAAGGAATCTAATCTTTCTGCCTGACACTGAACCAGCCCAGGCAGCAGAATCTGCTGATTCCAAATTCCGAGAGGGGCTCATTGTCCTCCTGAGTCAACTGCCTTCCCTTGGCTCTAAGGCTCTTTTGAAACCTCTCTGTGCTTTCCCAAACACCAGTGACTCATTCCCTCCCCTCTCTTGAGACCACTTTTCTCTTTCACAGGGAAGAACTATATCAACTCAACCTTTCGACAAATCACACCATCTACTGATGTCAGGCAGGAGTGTTCTTTGTCCCTTTTGGTCTTCTCAAGGTGCAGGGGTGATGGCCTCCTAGACTTGGAATTTCCATGAATGTGGTGGTTTGAATGAGAAAGGCTCCCAAGGGCTCTTACTAGGGAGTGGCACTATTTGAAAAGATTAGAAGGATTAGGAGGTGTGCCTTTGTTGAAGGAAGTGTGTTTCTGGGGATGGGCTTTGAGGTTTCACAAGTTCATGACAAGCCCAGGTCTCTGTCTCTGTTTCTGTCTCTCTGTCTGTCTCTTTCTCTCTCCCTTCCTCTCCCTCCTTCCCTCCCTCCCTTTCTCTCTCTGTCTAGAGATCAGAATTTAGCTCTCAGCTACTGTACCATGATCCCTGTCATAAAGATGATGGATTAAATTTCTGCAACGGTTAGCAAGCCCCTAGTTAAAGGCTTTCTTCCCCTTGTAATAGTTGCCTTGGTAATGGTGTCTTCACAGAAATAGAACTGTGACTAAGACACTGCGCTCTTGTACTTTCTAGATCATCAGAGCAACTACCCCTTCTCTTTCTTTTATCCTTGGCATTTCTCTCCCAACTGAACACGTATCTGTGTCCCTTAGCTCTCTCGGTTATCCTAATAGAACAAACATTCCCCCGACACCTCTCTGAAGCATTTCTCCCTCAGCAGCGGCCACGCTGCATCTTCACTTTCCAGAGCTCAGGCAGCGTCAAGTACTCTCTTTTCCCAAATATCACCTTTCTTTCCACCTCCGTGCTCCTCCTGGCTGTGTCACCTCCACCCACATTCCAGGCTCCTCCTGTCAGTTGTACTCTCTCCACAGGCACTACACGGACTAATATAGCATCAATCACTCTCCATTCCAGGCTGCCAAGAACCTGTATCTGGCCACCCTGAATGCATTCCGTATGGCCTGCCTGACATCTCAAATGTCCCAAGATGACACGAGTTAGACACACAGACTCCTTCTCCCAGACCTGACTGCTCCTCCGTGTTTCTTTGTTCTGCTTTCTTCTGTTTGCATCTACTGTCTCAGCCTACACGTCCCTCTCTGTGACCTGTACCGGAAAGTAATAAGGCAGGGCCAGGCATCCCAGTGGGTGGCAATGGGTACTCATTTTAGAAAGTTCTGGTAGGTTCCCTAAACTCACATATCAGAAGGTCAGAGCCCCTATCATAGCTGCACAGAAACCCTGATGGGAGGAGAAGGTTCCATCACTGTTCAAAAGCCTCTGAGTAAATGGGTTAATGGAACCTTTATCTGGTTTTCATTAAACTGGTTTTCAAAACTTGAAAAGATTCCATTGCCGCCCAACCCCTGAAACCGATTGACTGAGGGATCACCCAAAACCGCAGCAGGACCAACATGTCTACTTCTAGCTCGAAAGCTTCATCGTTACTGTAATGTAAATGTCTTATTTTTACCTCTGGATTAATGGTGAACGTTTTAGCAGATTTTCCAACACTCAGAAGATCAAATATTATTTCTTTCATTGCAAAATCCAAACGTTCCTAAGGAAAGAAATTAATTAGTTAATAAATCACTGTACCTCCCTAGAATATAAAGCAAGCTATCTGAGAGATTCATATATTGGGAACAATATAGATGTTTGCCCTTAGGAAGTTTATAAACCCAAATGAACATAAAGACAGATATATATGAATAAAACAGATGTTTGAAAATGTATCATCTAATATCAATGATATGAGTTCCCAATGAGTAGGGTGGATTTTAAATATTCACCCTCAACAAACACCAAGCGCATACAGAACAGCGAGGCGGGAAGAACGGAACCCCAGCAAAGGGACCTCAATAGACTAACGGCTAACGAGATGCATCAGTGCCCAGGTACAGGGCTAGCGGATGGATTACCGCGGTGAGGCGACTCAGTGGAGGGCACAGCGCAATTCTAGAAAATAGAAAAGGCGAACGGTGCAACCTAACAGCACTGCTTTCTGAACACAGGACCAAAACTCAACTTGCTTCGTTAATCTTTTTCATCAAATGAGAATCGATTTCTTCCACCCCAGAAGTGGTTTGGCAAGCTCTATTCCTTAAAGGTCTCTTTGATTTAGCTACGGTAGGTCCTAGCACATGTGCTCTCCAATCCAGACTGTGAGCTGGGGAGAGGGCTTGGTGCTTGCTACACAAACACGAGTTAAGATCCCCTGTACCCACATAAAAACTGCTATGTAGTTTGTGTGCTCCCAATAATCCCGGTGCTGCAAAACAGAGGGCTCCCTAGGCTCACGGGCCAGCACTTGAGCCAGTCGGTTGGCGCACATTCAACACGGGGCCCTCCCCACCTCAAAAAATGAAGCAGAAGAGCCAGTGCGATGGCTTAGTAGGTGAAGACGCAGTGCTGGTCGGTTCTGAGTCAACTGGATGCACGCTGGACTCATTTTAGAAGAGGGAACCTTGGTTGAGAGCCCCCCTCAGATTAGTCTGTAGGCAAGCCTGTGGTGCATTTTATTGATTGATAATTGATGTGCAAGGAAGAGCCCAACTCACTGTGGTGGTACCACCTCTGGGCTGGAATTTCTAGGCACTGAAGAAAGCAGGCAGCAGTTCCTGTCTCAGGTTGCTGCCCTGAGCTCCTGCCCTGACTTTCTTTGTTAACAGATGGGGAACTGAACATTGTAAAGTGAAATAAGCCCTTTCTTCCCCACAGTCATCCTGTAAAACAGCGGTGCTTTAGCACAGCAACTGAAACTTGCCAAGAAAAGTGCTTTTTCCCACACACACACACACACACACACACACACACACACACACACACACACACACCCTAAAATTTCCAAAACAAAAGTGGAGAGCAATACAGGACACCTGATGCTGCTCTCTGGATTTCCTGCACACATGAGGGTACACACATGGACACACAACTCACATACAAACCAAAGTTACTGAGACATTTTAATTAGGACTATGACACAGTTTCTCAACACCCTCAATTAAATGTGTGTCCACTTATGTGGTTCCTTCCCTCCTTTGTCACACAACACACACACACACACACACACACACACACATACACACACACACAATCATTAGCATCCTGTAGTTTTTAAAACTTTCTAAGCATCTTTTTTACTCTAGAATAGTATTAACACTTAAAAAGCATACCTCTAAATGTATATGAAATTACATATTTACATAAAAAACCCAATAATGAAAGATGGCTGTCGCTGGCAGCCAGGACAAGAGGGCCGGTGAGGGGGAGCACCCACCTGAGCAATGAACTGGATGATCTTCACAAATATGTTGAGAGGGGTGTCGCGGGGGACCACGCTGCGGGAGCCTTTCGGGAAAAGAGCTGACACTATGCTCATCAGGCGACTGCGGGCAGAAAACAGACTTAATGACCATGACATCGCGAGACCATGGCCGCCCTGGTCAAGAACTCCTGCTGCTCCTCATGCCAGGGGAGCTCAGACCCCTCTCTACAATGCTTCGGTCACTTCCACTGGTGTGACTGTCACAGGCTTTTACTTCTTTTGGAACTGAGGATAGAGCTTTGAGCCCTGCATGTGCTAAGCGAACACTTCATCTCTGGGCAGTGCCCGACCCGCCAAGGTTTCAGGTCAGATGTGCTTTAAGACAGCACTCACCTTTGTGTTACAGTATTGCTCTCACATTTTATCCTAATTACATAAACCCACAACAGTCTGTACAAAGACTCCAGTGCAACTCGAGACATTTTAGGGTCTTTATTCTGTGTAGAAACAAAAGAAAACAGGAATAAATGAATTAAAAGCCCTGGCAAACATTTCAGACCAGACACCGTCTCCGATGACCACTAACCCTATCTCCTGTTCTGCTCGGTCTAGGAAATTTATATACGTCAGCCTAAGAATAGACGGCTCACAAGTGACCATCGATGAAGCAGCGAGCTCTCATTACACTCTAAAATATGATGGAATCCTGCCAACACATCAGAGAACTTCAAAATGATGCACACAGCGTCAAATACTTCATTTACTTCATAAGTGGTTTATACCCCAGTACTGACACAACCGATGGGCCACTCCCCTTTAATTCATTTGCCACCCACAGGCAGATCAAGTTTGAAATACCAAATAGCGTTAGTCATGTGATTTTGTGAAATATTCCCAGACATTGGTGAGTACATTTCTGTGAGAGAAGAGAGACCTTGGGAGCTCTGGGACTAAACCCAAGCCCTGGATGTCCTTTTGTCACTTCCTGTGTCCTGTGACGGCCTGTCTTCATCTGGAGGGAAGATGGTACCTACCTCACAGGTCAAAAAGGTCACAACCTAGAGAGCACTGGGAGCGCGCTGGCTGTTCACTCAGCGTTAAGTGTACAAGTCCTAATTTTTATGTAGAAGCAAAACATTATTTAAATTTCTTTATGATTTACAGTGAGAAAACTTTTATTTCAGCCCGTTTTATTGGTGAATGTTCTTGTCACTCTACCTGTTGCCATGACCATAGTCATGCAATAAGATAATATAAATTTTGAAATTATATCAATCTGCTATTTGACTGCTAAAATAATCTGTATTTAAAGGTAGTCATTCTAGAAGATTTCTATATTGTTAAGCAATTACATATGGTAACTAACAAAGAATTCTTTATTACAAAGTCTCACTAATAGCCCTCCCTTCCTGGCTTCAAGCTAGTAATGTAGATCAGGCTGGCTCCAAACTAGCAATGTAGACCAGGTTGGCCTCAATGCCATAGAAATCTATTTGCTCTGTCTCCCAAGTACTGGGATTAAAGGTGCAGGAAGCCATGTCTAGCAAGAATTCTTAAAAAGGCTTTGTTTCCTTCAGCCGCTCTGATGTGTGAAGGTTTAGAATAGCAGACATCTACTATCAATAACTTAAAGCAGAAGGAGGGGGACGTTTGATGATACACTAGAGACCACACACATCTACATAGATTGGACAGAATTGAGACTGGAAAACCCAAATACTCTCAAAAGCAATTCCTTGTTCCATGACAGGATCCATGTTGATCCCCAAACCGTCGAACAGTCCCCCTGGGGTAGCCCTCTGTTTGCTAAGTGACTAAAGTTACAAGTGATTCATGAATGTTGCTAACCCAATAGCCAAATTTTGTAATAACCTCCTCAATAAAACATAACTTTCCGCTCTACCATTTGACTCCCATATAGCAGATATGACACTATGATGTCAGCAAGAAAACAGAGAGAGAGAGAGAGAGAGAGAGACAGAGACAGAGAGAGAGACAGAGACAGAGAGTGAGAGACAGAGAGAGAGAGACAGAGACAGAGACAGAGAGAGAGACAGAGAGAGAGAGACAGAGACAGAGAGAGAGAGAGAGCGCAGAGGGCATTTCCCGCCCTGAAAGCCCTCTGGAGGGCATCATGGTGATGGGCTCAGCCCACACACTTGCTCTCTCCTCAGAGAGCAGAGCACTACATCAATCACAACCGCATATCCCTGGTGGAGGGAGGAGGGAGGAGAGGGGAGGGAGGAAGAGAGAAGGAATTAACTAACTCCCTCTGCTGTATGTTAGAACAGAAATAGCCTACATTGACCTAGGCCTTCAACAAAGATGTGTACTGCTCTAGGTAAAATTTATACCACTCAGATTTATCCGATTGTCACATAAAAATGCAAGGACTTTAATATTCTACAAAGCCTGACACATTGTTTAAGTATGACCCCTACAGCCACCATTTCGATGTGCACAATCCCTATTTTCTAATGTGAACTTAAAAAAAATTTTTTGCTTTGTTAGAAAACCCAAACCAGTAGGATAAAGGTTCAAAAACTCATTCATCAAAACCATGTTGAAAACCCAAGCTACCGGCTCCTTAATTTCACTGGAACACTTTTTTAACCTCTTCGTTTAGAATGGTTGGATGGTGCAAATTAAACACAGGAGTAAAACCGTAAATGCTGTGAACAATTAGTTAGCCACCACCATCATGGGCATCTCTACGTCCATCTTCTCGGGGCTGCAGTAACAGCCGACCTCCTGAAGGGGGCACCCTCTCTGGGCTACTCTTCCGCACACAGTAAAAGCGGGTGGAGGTAAATACTTCAGACAGGCAACGCAACAATGGGCAAAGGGGAAAACCAAAACCAAAACCAAATGCGCTCTTAAAGAAAAGAAAGCAATACTTTACTTGGTGACGTCAACACAACTCACCTGCAGGGTTTCTATTTGTTTTCTGATACTGTTGTTAGATGGCATCTAAATAAAGCAACGTGAGACAGCAAACATGAACATGAGATGCAGCACATGCATGTTAGATGAAAATAAGCACAAAACACGACAGCTCCTCACCAAGGCCTCTATTTAGAAGAAATTTGACATTTCTGAGGCAGTGGCCAGAAATGCTAAGAAAACGAAACAAAACAAAACAAAACAAAAAAAAAACCAACAGAACAAAACAAAACAAAAACCAATCCTAAAGTCTGGGTATCCTGGAGCCTATGACACTCGAGCTAGGAGAAAACTGAAACGTCTTGCTATCTAACTTTCCTCCCAACGTGACATTCGAATGAAGGGAACGACATAGGCTACTGGGGGCCAGTCCCTGGGTTATTCTTCCGTCGCCCCGACTCTGTTCCTCGGTCTCTTAGCAATTCTTCAGAAACTTTAACATTAGTTAGTAGTCATAAACCAAGGGAACCTAAATTGACTAACGATAAAGGACTGGAAGTTTACCGTATTTCCGTTAAGAGTACAAAGATTTAAAAAGTAACTGTCTCAGTGGAAATGAAGTGCCATTCTCACACACATGAGCACACAGCAGTGAAGCCCATTTTGTTGTGACTGCCAATTAAAAACGTGGCATGCTAACTAAAAGGGTTCTTAGCATGTGTCTGTGTGAGACATGACTGCTTGTGTGTGTGTCTGTGTGAGATATGACTCCGTGTATGTGTGTGTGTGTGTGTGTGTAGTATGTGTATGTATGAGGGTGTGTGTGGGTGTATGTGTCAGACATGACTGCTTGTGTGTATGTGTGTGTGTGTGTGTGTGTGTCTGTGTGGATGTGTGTGTGTGTGTGTCTGAGATATGACTCTGTGTGTGTGTGTCTGTGTGTGTGTGTGTGTGTGCGCGCGCGCACTATGTGTATGTATGAGGGTGTGTGGAGGGATGTGTGAGACATGACTGCTTGTGTGTGTATGTGTGTATGTAGTATGTGCATGTATGAGGGTGTGGGGGGGTGGAGTATGTGCATGTATGAGGGTGTGGTGGGGGGGCTTGAGGCTAACTTCTGGAGTCTTCCTCCACCACTTTCCACATTACCCAGCTGACAGGCAGACTCTCTACATTGAACTGAAGCTGCTTTCTAGTCTAGGTGGCCAGTTTGTCCTGCTGATCAATTCCCTGTTTCCACCTTCCAAATGCTGGGTTATAGAGAAGCTGCAATGCCCACAAACATCTATATGGGTCCTGGAAATCCTGATTCTGGCCGTCACCCTGTAGCTCTTTACCCTGAGCTGTTTCCCCAGCTTGGCAGGATAATTCTTTTAAAAAGCCGTATATATAATAGCTGTAATAAATTCACTATACTTATTCATATGACTCTGGAGTATAAAGTCTCAATATCCCAGGATTACAGCCAAGGCACTTGCTTCCTCAGGACACGACGCGTTCCTTTCTGCACATTCTAGGAGCACATGGCCAACCGGAAGGCACAAGCATCATAAACGGGATGACCGTGGATGCAGACCTGAATCTATCACTATGGTGATGGACACAGAGATCATTTATCCTCTTTCTGCCTTGGCAACAGGGGAAATGCCAAGATTCAATCCATCTAGCATCCAGCAACCATTAGGAAAATAAATCCTAGGGAGGAGTGTTGGCAATGAAATGAAAACACTTTTAGGTAGATTAAAAAAAAAAAAAAAAATCAATAGATTTGCTTGAATCAGGTAATTGACTAGAAAAAGTCTTTCATTAAATTTTCCAATAAATAGAAGAAATAAAATACAACTTGTTGTTATACACAACAGCGCACCATTTCTTAGAATGTTTAAATCTTCTTTTATACTTAAGCACAGCCACATTATTGGAAGCTTAGCAGGCGGGAGCCGAGTCACACAATTTCTGCTGAATAGAGCCTTAATGTAAGTTAAGGGTTAATGGCCAAGACAGCTGTAATCCAAATATTCATGCTATGCTGAGTGGCCCTTATCTCCTTTAGCCTGGCAGATTGATGCAGCCATTCACGCAAATGGACAATATGCCAGAGATATTTAACAGGAGGTAAGGGTTTAAAGAAAACAGCAATTCAAATGGAAGCCTCAAGACAAAAAAAAAGGGGGGGAGGAGGGATTAGGGTACTGTGAGAGCATTGTAAGTATGTTAGGTGGAAACAAAGATATAAAGAAACTTCAACAAAGCAACAGAAAGGTATGAACTGTCATGCCCGGAAACATTAAATGCACATCTTAAGAACATTCCAGAAGAAAGAAGACTGACTCAGAAGATGGCACACTCCCCTTGGTGCCTACATCTATGGGACTCATCAAAATAAGGACAGAATCAGTTGCCATATAAACACCTGGTAGTGTTTCTTTCCTGGTTGTAAGACCAAAAAAAAAGTTTAATCAACTTGATCTAGTCTTGGAGGTTTTCATAACCAAAGAGGGTATCTCAAGCCTTGTCTAAGAAGGAATAAAATAAATGAATGTATGTGTCAAAGAAAATGCTTTCTGAAAACATACAGCTTCTATACACCTTACTATGGAGTCAGAGCAGGTTTGAAGATAACGTAACCATGAATAATAAAATTCTTGAAGGGTAAACGACTCCTGTGAGGCCTTCATTTAACCTGGCTGTGCCTTGGTTTTACCACTGTCTCAATGTAACTCAGACAAAAAACAGGAAGGGGAATGTCAGGCGATGACACTTCTCTGACTGAATGGGCTCCTCTAACTCTGTATTCACGGGACATGCAGATGCAGCTGCGTGAGGCAGAATCACCTTTAGTGTTAGACGCTAACCGTGTTCCTAGACAAAGAAGAAATGAGGACCAGGAGAGCAGAGCATGCTGGGAAGAAACCAGTCTCTCTATAAGCTCTCACCCCTGTGTTGGTGACACTAAGAAGGGACGACTGTGGGCGTGCCAGTGGTGTGAGTAACACGTGCCCCTCCGTTCACATGACAGCTCCAGGAGCTTACACACTGGGGATCTCTGCCCCGTGTCAGATCCGGCTGTGCACACTCACTGAGGAGGACTAAGTGCCCCGTGTTCAGATAAGTGACAATTTACTATCAAAGCTTTTGCATATTACCCAGGCTTAAGCCAACATTACTGAACTTTCTTAAAACAAAAAGACAAAATATGTACAAGAAGGGTTTTCTGAGACTTAGTAATGGTTTACTTATAATTCTTAATAATTGGATTTATAAGTAAATATCACTACATGTAAAATGATATAACCGTTGAAAATACATAATTCTACATTTAATACAAACTAAAATGTTCAAAAGGTTTAATGTGCAAACACAATTCCCTACAGAAGTCCACAAGAGACTCTCACAAATGGATTATTCAAATCACCAAGAGTAATCAAAGTTTTGCTATTTACTGCTTAGTGGACACAGGGAAATGGACACATCACAGTATCCACAGGTCAGGGATGTAACAATGTCTTACCTTTAAATGTGACAAACAGTTTTGTAGGAAAATATGCCAGTTATTTAAAAAAAACTGTTTCTGACTGACACATAAAAGACAGGTAATTAGTGGGTACAAAGCCTGTGAGAGAGAGAGAGAGAGAGAGAAGGGGATTAACGTTCTTCACGGGACGTGCGGAACTCCTGAAAGATGGCTTCATTTATGCTCTTACAGAAAAAAATTAAAGACATATAATACAGCTTCTCCACTGTCAATATGAAACGGCATTTCATAGCCTAACAGGGTGAGTGAAGATCGTGCTCCTCCAGACCAATTCCTTAAGCCAGCATCTCCCAAGTTGGGGGGCAAGTTCTTCCTTCTCCCTGCCCTTCTCATCCTGTCCCCACTACGGTGCTTCTGAACAGAGAGTGAGGGCCAGCCTGGCATTTGAGTTCCGGCTGACTATGGTCAAGCACATGACTGCAGTGGCTTGTTTCCAAACCCGTGAAGTGACCAGTGATAACCACAAATGTCCGACTGAGGCGTGAGGCTTCAAGTGTGCCAAAGAATGTGAAGCATTCAGGGCAATGTCCGCCACAAGTAGGATTCGTAACTATTTTCGCTTCAGTGTAGACGGTCAATATTTGACCAATTCTCCACACTTTCCCTAACTGCAGGAAAATAGTGGGAAGTGGGATGGGTTTACTGGGGGGGAAAAGTGCCTTCAGCTTCAGACCGGAAATGATGAAATTGCACAGGGAATGGTTCTTAAAACATGAGGCTTTGGAATACAATTTTATGGTCTAAAATAAAAACAGTTATGGTTTGATATAAGACTATATTCAACATATAACATAATATAAAGTTTAAGACACCTGTCAAGACAGGCAAACACTGGGCAGGAAGTCTGAAAGACCCATTAAACACAGAGGCAGTGAAACAAGACCGGCCATCTGCAGGATAGTGTTCTAGCTAAGACCCCGAGGGCAGGAGCCTTGTAGTTACTCAAAAAAACTGTCTCCCTCCCCTCCCACTCTCTCCCATCTCACCCCTCTCCCTCCCTCCTCTCTCTTTCCTCCTCTCCCCCTCCCTCCTTCCCCCTCCCTGTCTCTAACAGCCTGCCCCCACCCCCGCCCCCATAATAAAAAAGTAGAAAATCTAAACTAGAACAGGAGAAAGTACAGGTGCAGAGTCCGCCCTGTCCTGGGAATTTTACAACTTCACATTTACACTTCTCTTCCACCTCTACAGGGGTCATAAATCCGTTACTAAAGCACCCAGCGGAGCACGCAGAGGTTTGAAACACTTCTCGGTACCAGTGAATGCTTCTTTCTGGAACTTAGTTCAAATGTAGTCTGATACAGCATCTCCACAAAATTTTTCAAACAGGGGACATTGACTTCATTTTTAACAGCCTAGGGAAGGAGTGAAGACAAACAGAGATAAAACGGTCACTGCCCGGTCACTGCCCGTAAACCATAAGAGCATTATGAGACCCGTCTGCCAGGTCTGAGGTAAGTTAATGATTCTCGGAGATTTGCATAGAAGTCTTATGTACCAAATGTTGTAAAGTAAACCTGGGGCCTGGCCTGCAGGGACAGGCAGAGGACACACGCGAGCAGATGGGAGGTGAGCGAACACAGAGCAGGTGCCACACGGGCGAGCGGTCTGTGCTCTGCAGAGGGGCCGAGGAGGAAGTGTGCTCTAAGCTGAACCCAGCTCCTTTATTGAGCAAACCTCCTAATTAACCCTTCCAGCTTCAGCTCCCACACCTCTCTCTGTCCCTGGGAGACGGGACAAGCCACAGCATCTTCTACAGCATCTCAGGGCACCGGTACTGGATGTCTGAGATGCTCCTTCCCCAGATGGAGCGTGCCTTCCTCCTTAGTGTTTGCTCAGTGGTCACCATCTCTCTCAAGACGGTGCTTGCATAATCATACTCTATTAAGAGTTCGATTCCCTACCCTTAGCCAATCCTTCCCTCTGTGTACCCACGCAGGTTCTTCACAGTGCCTGCCGTGACATGACATCCTACATATGCTGTGTCCAAGTTTATTCTGTTTGCATGCCAGAAATGAGCCCGAGAACCATACAGAATACTTCCCAGCTTGCTGGGGCTTGTTTTCTTTGCACAGTGGAGTCCCTGATACATAGAGGACAGCATTCGATGAAGGAAGAAGACAGGCCAGCCAGGCGAGGAGGGGAAGGTCATTGGAGATAGAAGCTGTCCCAGGAGAGCAGCAGCACTTTCACAGAGGTCTGGAGTTAGGGCTTGACACATGGCCTACAAAATTCCTCTGTAGAGGCTCTACCCAACGTACTCAAGAGACTTGGGGGAAAGTCATTGCAGGTAACAGATGACAATGACATGACTTTTATTTTTTTTAAGTACAGATAGCCTTGTTTGTTAATAAAGTGAATCTAGTTTATGGGACTAAATACAAGGCTGAGAGATGACTGTGTCATGGGCAAACCTTTAACTCACAGGATTTTTTTTTTTTTTTTTTTATTCACTTAAAAAAAAAATCCCTCCTAATTTAGTGGTAAGCTCAAAGGAAAGGCAGTTTTCACAGCTGTGCCAGCTAAGGTCATTAATTTCTCAATATCTTAACTTTTTTTTAAAAACGACAATTGTAGCTGGGCAGTGGTGGCCCATGCCTTTAATCTCAGCACTCGGGAGGCAGAGGCAGGTGGATCTCTGAGTTTGAGGATAGCCTGGTCTACAGAGTGAGTTCCAGGACAGCCTGGGCTACAGAAAGGAAACTCTGTCTCAAAAAAAAAAAAAAAAAAACCCAAACCAAACCAACCAACCAAACAAGCAATCTTCCAGCCACCCCACCTCTCCTAATCGTGTTCCCAAAGCAGCACAGGAGCACATCGGGTAACTCATGAAATATACAGCTCACCAGAGCACGAGTGAAGGTGAAAGGTAGAGCATTCGTTTCTCAGTGTGAAGATAAGTCCACTTACTAAACATTTAAGTGGAGTGAAATTTGAATAAAATAGAATTTACTTTCATATCTGGCCAAGACAAGAGGGGGCTAGTGTCTACAATAACTGGAAAATAATCAGAATCTATGAAATGATGCACAAAGCCATCTACGCCCGTCAACATAACAGAACACCCACAGCGGTGGGTGAGGCCAGCACTGGTTCACGGCCTTCTGGAGTTTTCAGGGAAGAGAGGGAAGTGTGTTATTTTATATGACGCGTGGTATGAATGTATAGGTATGTATATACTTACAGCGGCTACGGGGATAAGGATCTCCACAAATAAACCAGCAAGTGCATGTTTTATATCCTTGTCTTTCACTTCTAAGAAATACTGAGCGCATTCCTGGAAGGGAAAAAGGGAAGTTTAGATTGGCAAGAGGTTGACGAATTCGTATTAATCACATTTTCAAGAATACTCGGGCAAGCTAAGGGCAAGATGGCCTTTGGTTAGGACAGGGTCACTCTACACCAACGATAGTTATCACATGTGAAATTTAAAGACAAATCAGCATTAATGGCGTCACAAGGAAGGAGAGCAGACAGTTTTGGGCTAAGTGTAGCGACTGTCACCTGCATGAACTGAAACGAGGCTTCGAAGTCTTCCACGGGGTACATCATCACTCGGAAGAACTTCATCCCCATGATCAAGCTGATGATGCTCTGGACCACGTGCGGGCTCTGCTCCTTCTGTCGCAGCTCTTTCAACTCAGTCACGAACTTCTTCCTTACCGCCTGGAACCTTTAATGTATGCAGAGACGTCGTGGACTTGGATCAACGCCCCCACCTTCCCACCCCCGGCTAACTTCTTTAAGTTGAGACCAAAGGATGCATCCTGAAGGACTCACACACCTCCTTTCTCTGCCCTAATCAAAGCAACCAGAGGAACACTCTCAGTAGAATGCGACTGTGCTGATGTACTCTAGGTTTATTCTAAAGCCGGTGGTTCCAAAAGAAGAGGCGTAGAGGATAGGCACTTAGGTCACTGATAACATCTCAGCTCTTATGTCTTATCACTCACAATAAAACAACACTAAGCAACGTCTCTCACAAATCACTGTATAATTAAGATTGTCTCCAAAATTTAAAGCCCTTTTCTAAGTTCCCGATGACAGTTACATAGGGGAATAGTTCAGGGATGACAAATTAATTCAAAGAAACCAATCAATTGATTGTATTGATTGTAACCGAAAATTAGTGTCCCGTGTGCAGAGACACAGAAGAAAGGGTGCGGCTCTCGCTGTGTCACTAGGACCAGAAGGTTTGTGAAATGTGAGCGCAATACTGAGTTCAAATCAACAACCCGTGTGACTAGCATTTCTTGGGTCATACTGAAAACGGACACCTGAAGCCAAGCACTCTGGTACATGGATAGAATCGGAGGCTGGGACAGGAGCTTAGCTGAGAGTCTGAGGCCAATCTAGGCTGTGCAGAAAGTTCTAGGTCAACCGAGGCTACAGCAGTGAGACCCTGTCTCAGAAAACAAAACTAAACAAAACCAACAGCTGAAAATTCCAGAGAAGCAATCAGAGATCGGATTTAAATCACTACAATCAAGGAATTGTTCTAGATGAGATTCAGCCTCCCTTCCTCGGCTTCCCCTCGGTGGGAACGAGCCCTGGGTGTGAGCCTCCTGTGGTGTGAATCCCTCCATACTTCTCCACGCTCCTTATGTGCATGAGTGGAGACACTGTAGTGCTGCTCCACAGAGCTGGATTTCTTTCTCTTGCAGCTCATTTGAGGGAGGCTGGTACATGAATTCCCCAGCCACTTAGACTCTACCATCCCTCCCACACAGAGTTAACTCGGCCAGTAGTTAGGGTTTTCCTGTGTCTAGCTTGCTACTGTATTATTTAGAATTTCTGGTTGATGTTTCTAAGATACATTTTTATTTTTATAAACTCTGGGAATTATAATATAAAGAAAAATCAATCAAGAATCAAGCATTCCTTGTACCTATGATTTTGTGTCCCTTCACCTGAGTTAAGGAGTTACTGCGGGCTACATGGAACTTGACATTAAAGTGCTATTTGGGGGGGGGGGCGTGGGTGGTCTGGACCATTTGAAATACTTGAAACTGTGTTATAAGTCTTATGGTATGATCTTTACAAAGGGTCTCTAGTAAAAATAAAAATTAAAATGTACTAAATAATATATATTACTGAATATTACAATGCTATATACTGATACAACTATGCTTGCCTTTTTAAAAATTTACAGTGATTGTTATGTGGTGATTCAGGACCAAAGACTCTTCCAAACCCATCTGAGTGCACACAAACTGATATTATTCTCCTAACACATTTCCCAGGAGAAACAAAGGCAAACCCAAATGCTTCCAGTTTTGGGAGCAACACAGACCCTAAAGTTACAGTCCCCAGGAGACCGTACAGCAGTGCCCTGTACGTCCTAAAGCAAGTGCCTGCCCTAGAGTAACGCAGGTCTTTTACCCTTCCTCACTTGGTACCTCTCCTACTTCATATTAAACCAAGATGATTAGAATTCACTTCAGTGCAGCCTAAGAGATAAAAGCAATTAGAAAGCAATACAATTAATTAGCTCTGCTCAAAGCTCTAAATGAACAGTTTCAAAAAAAACAAGACAAAAAAGACATTTCTCATAGAATTCCTAACTGGGATTGGAGTAATGTCGGGGCTCTTCTGGACAACCCCTGACTTGATTCAGAGGTGTACACAGGCCAGGAATGAATAAAGAAACGCAGGCTGCTTAGTTCGGGACTGAGCATTGTTCCAGGGACTGCAGAAGGCAAGGCTACCACAAGTCGCATGACAATCTGGGCACCAGAAGGGCAGGTGTGGAATCATCAGTGCTGCTACATCAGAGCAAATCACTCCCCAGCACAGACAATGGTTTCTGCTGCTTACTTCGACTGGGCGAGCACGCCAATCACCTCTGCATATAGATCCGCAATGATGTGCACGTTCCCCGTGTTGGTCCCTGAATATCTGAAACAACAGAACGACGTGGCGGTTTAGTACCAGTTTTCTCTTGATACAGATTGAATTGAAATTCCTTATCAGAAAGCAAGTAACCCTAGCTAGGACCTGGGATGCTGAGGCAGGGGGATGATAAGCAGTGTGGGGCTAACATGAACAACATAGTTGAGGTCCAGGCCATCCTGGGCTACAAAATCCTGTCTCCAAAGCAAAGTAAAAACAAACAAACAAAACAGAAAGAAAAAGAAAGAAACCAACAATAGAATTCCTTATCAGAGTTTTATAACATCTTAGCTGAACACTTATTTGTAGGATTAAAAACTCCATGAATTTCCTTCCATATACATGTTAACTTGCCTTAAAATTAACCTTTTCTTTCTTACCGATCCAATCCATCAATTACTTTTTTTTTTTTTTTACAAAAATTTTCCCACATTCGGGAAAGACTAAAAACAATTGGGAGCCAATAGCTTTGAACTCATTAGAAGATTCAGACTTGGGAGCCAGGCATGGAAATGCAAACTTGTCACTCCAGCCTTGAGGAGTCCAAGGCAAAAGAATCAAGAGTTCAAGCCCAGTCTAGTCTACATAGCAACCTTAAGAAAACCAAACATGGGAGGGGTGAGAACTTTCCGTTTCTACAAATAGCCTGAATCGGGACTGTGGAAAAGCAACAAGTTGAAGTTAGTTACACTTACCCTTCCTTGTGTTTAAAGTGCTTAAAAGCTAGGTTTAGAACCTCATGAACTAAGGGGTCGGGTACAGGGTGGACAGGAATCTAGAATTTAAAGAAAAAACATCATGTCAGGAAAAAAAATCACGTCATGAAGGTTTCCTTCCGTAGCACGGAAGACTTCTATGAAAGTCTTACCATTTCAATGCTATCAATAATCTATTCCTGAGACAATAAGCATTTAGAAGTAATTCAAGGAAAATGCGCATGCTGCTCATAGGAGCGTCAAGTCTGATAAGAGCAGCTCAGAAAGATAACATTAGTAAGGAGGCTTCCCACGCACCACTGGTGGGGCTGGTGGCACTTTCCACACTGCACATACACCAGGAAAGGCATCACAGCATCCTACCCATTCCTTCCACTGTGAGCTGCAGATTATTTTAGGCTCAAAGCAGATGAGAGACAGATGTAAAAAGCCATGTAAAGCTCTCTCTTCTGAGCTGTCTACAGTCACTCTCTGGAGGATTTCACCCCTTGCTAGGTGTGAAAGCCTTCTGAACCAGGAAGAAGACACATTATTCTGGGAGACGGGATGTCAGGACAGAGATGGGGCTGTATAAATAGGTCTTATTAAATAGCTGTTGGCTGGCGCTAATGTTCTCTTGTGTGTATTTACCTCTCACACTGTACCGCCTCCAGAAATCCGAAATCCATTTCTATTCCACTACAAATCAATTACTCTTAGTAAAAACAGTAGGCAGACTTCAGTTAGGCCTTTTCTCCACCTCCATTTCCCTCTTGTAAAGGCCTCCACGTGCAGACGCCTGTCCATCTGTCTTTTGTCAATTTAATTTGTAGATCTCCAGTTACTAAAACTACAAGAGAATAAAATACTTCCTCTGCTTTGGACAAAGATTTATTTATGTTCTTTTCGGTTCTGTGCCTGGATGTGGGTAAGTGCCTGTGACTGTAGATGTCCATGGAAGTCAGCAGTGCAGGGTCCCCTGGAGCTGGAGTTACAGGCACTTGTGAGCGCCCAACATCAGTGCTGGGAACCCAGCGTGAGTCCTCTCCCAGAGCGGGAAGAGCTCTTAACCCCTGAGCCTTCTCTTTTCCATAATAACAATTACATGCCTAAAAATACAGCAGCAGGTACACCGGCTGATCTCAGTAACTGATTAGGAGTGCAAAGGTAAGTCCTAGGGGATAGCAAACTATTATTATATTAAAAGAACATTCAAAATCAAGAGAGACACTGCTATTGAACTACATACACAACATTTTTTAAAATTAAAAAAAAACTATTATAAAAATTAGCACACTAGTCAGGAAGGAGGGCAGCAGAGGATGGGACTTGAAATCCACGTAGTTGGGTTTAAATTATAGTTGGCAAACTCAGCAGTGGGCTCACACGTAAACACACATTTAAAACCAACAAACAGAGACACCAATGCTAACTGTCTCTCTTAAGCGGAATCATGACTTCTCCAATTCCAGGGACCTGGGGCCAATGTGAAGAGAAACAAAAGCACAGAACTGCCAGTTTTTGTAACATCTTTGACAGTGCCTTATTAGAATTGTGTTACTAAGGTGGGATTGGATGAAGACGTCCACATAGCTGCCTTGACACCCACCTTCCACCTTCTCTACAGGCTATTGGCAGCCGTGGCTGAACTCTGTACAGTTGGCTGGGAGGTGTGGAGGGAGAGGCTGGGCTCTCAGATCAGTGCCAGTGACACTCCTGTGAGGGGGTCAACAGTTTACAGACCCATTTTTAAGTCTCTGTGACAAATAGCTGCTTTATACATGAACTCCTGGGGTTGGTGTTTCTCTAGAATATTCTATATCCCTAGTTTCTAAAATATAAAACAGTAACACTAACAAAAAAAAAACCTATTTAAACAATGAAATGAATGTGGACAGACTACCTGGTCTGCTCTTACTTAAAGCCAGAAGAAAAAGCAGGAAGCACGGATAGACCACAGTGAAGTTTACAGCAGGAGACTGCACCTCTGGGTTTTACTTGCAGAGGTGAACATGGTCATAGCCATTTCATTTCAGGAGTGGAAACAATGTGGATGAATGGCTGGAATACGGAGTGGAATCTACTGGCTCAGACAGAAAAGAGCCAGCCTTGTGTGGTTAACAGTCTCATCTTCGGGATCGAGTTTTTGCATCTGATGGCTGCCGTGGTATCAGTAACAATTTTGGTTCTGGAGGGGTGGATGCATTGGGCACCACACAACAGCCACCGTTTATTCCAGTGGCTAGCTCATGAAATTGTATCTTCTTGTCACGTCTTACCACAAAATCACACTGAAATGGGAGATCTCATGAAGCTGATCCTTTCGACAGTGACTGTGTTCATGTCCTCACAGTGACATACTGGGTAAAACACAGCAGAAGGAGTGCAAACCCACCCTCCCTCCCCAGGATGAAAAGCCGAGTGCCACGGGCCTTGCTCAGGGCTACCACTGGCATCTCACGCGCTGCTGTACATTTCAAGGTGCCCAGTGTCTGCCACAGGAGAAAGCCCCTCTCACCCGGCTCGCTGCCTCAGTGAACCCCTAAAACTCAGTGTAAGACCCAAAGTATCCCGAACCTTCTAAATGCCAGTGTGCTGGTGAAACGCCATTCTGTTGGACGCTCAAAAGCCCCGTAACAACATCAGAGCCTAAGCCTTCGTTACCGCACCCTGTCCTTTTGAATGGGTGTGTTCATGGAGCTTGGATGTGAAGGCTGGGGGTATATCTGCCTCATTTTTAATTATCATTATTGTGTGGTGTGTGTGCTTGGTGTATGGGGAGGGGGGCACCTGCTCGTGTGAGATCGCTTCTCAATCCTTTGTCCGACAAATCAGTCGACTTAGAAGCATCCATGCTACTAGACTGACAGGCCGTGAGCTCCGGGGCTTCAGCTGCATACCCATGGTGCGGGGCTCCGGTTATAGGCGCTTGGCCCCTTACTCGGTTTTTTGATGGATCCTGGGCATCTGAACTCAGGTCCACACAGCAGGTCTTTGCCCACTGAGCCACCTACCCAGTCCCTCTGTCTGCTTTTCCTTAATATACTTTTAAAATCTTGAATCAGTTTTGTTCCATTGGTGAATTAATGCTATTTGATTTCATCTTTAAATTAAATCAATTTTTATACTAACTTGTTACAAGGAAAACTTTAGTTTGAAAAGAGACTGTTCAATTTTTACCTAATCTCACATGGTAAAAATAATAACTTCTTATTCAAAGGAGAACTTGCAAATTTAAAAACAAAGGAACTACCGCATGGCGGTCACTGCGGCACTGCAACTGAAGGCTTTTCTTCATCTGTGACGAACATGAAGACAGCGGTGAACACTACCTGGGAATTTCCCATGAACCACACACTACTGAGTCCAGATCTCGTGATGCGACTGAAGTATATTATGCATAGCCTTTTACACAGAGGACAAAGGGCCAGTGGAGAGCAGCCCAGCTGAGTTCCCCAGCAAACAAGACAGACAGCTGGGACATTAGTATGTGCCTTGGCCACCGCCCAACAATGACAATGATCAGCTGGCTCAGAGATTACAGAATCCTTCATGCATGGGGAAGTAGTACTGAGCGCATAACCATCACCCAGGGAGGGACCATTTACACTGTAAGGGCAGGGACTAAGTCACGCGAGTAGTTAGTCCTCTTCAACAGTGAGCTCAGAGTACGGATACTCTGGTACCTCATGCAGGACAGAGTCACAGCCTACCGAGGACATGTTATGCATGATAGGAACAAAGGTCCTAGCAAACCCAAGACACTGTAAGTCAGTTACTCGGAGATCTGTGAGGCTCTATGGCATTTTCACATAAATCAGGTTACTTTGCCCCCATATTTTAGAAACCTTTACTGATTTTTAAAAATTTTATTTCTATAGGTTTAGAGAAACTAATTTAAGAAACAAAAACAACTTTGCCTTTTTTGTGAAGAGTCCCCTCAAAGAGTTTTGGAAAAGGCTTATACGTGCCCTCAGTGTCGTGCTGTTTGATTGGGTGCATCTGAACTCTGGGATGAGGTGACATTAAAGGATGAGGGAGGGCACTGCTGGGAGGAACAGTGTGGGAGCAGAACCCGGGTCCTCACCAGAGGCAGTGCCCTGTCTCACACCCAAGGCCCCTGAGTCAGTCAGCGAGGCCTTGGGCAGAGATCTCGACCAAAACAAGCCCACTAGAAAAACTTCTAAAAGGCTTATATGTCTTGGTACTGATGCTGTCCTGTGTTAAGAAGCTGTGTGGATTATAGAAGCTGAGGCAGGAGGCTTGCAACTCTGAGAAAAGGGAGGGAAATGGCAGATACTGTCAGGGGAGGATACCCTGCCCCCTAGGTGGGCTATGGGTTGAAGCTTCTGAAGCCAGTCCAAGTACAGGTGACTTTGGGGCTGGAAAGCCAAAACAACAACAACAATCACCACCACCACCACCACCACCACCACCACCACCACCACCACCACCACCACCACCACCACCACCACCACCACCACCACCACCACCACCACCACAACAGGACAGGGACCAACTGGAGAGTAGCATGGGATGCAAAGGAGAAAAACTACAGTGAGCTAGAATCACAGAGGTCAGTGTCTGGAGGAGGCTACAATTTCTCAGTGTGGAGGAAGGGAACCCAGTATTACTGCAATAAGAAGGGAGTGTGCAGCCACTGCCCTAGCACTCGCGAGCTCAGGGTCCTGCCAAGGGAGCACCACGGAGAGTTGAACCGGTGCCCCCCACATCACAGGACCACAGTCGGCATACAAGAGTCAGCCACAGGGGACAGTCAAGGTTTCCAGAGGCCAGGTCCTTCCTCCCCACAGCTCTCCTGCCCCTGTAACTTTGGTTTTAGCATCCTGGCATCCTGGCTACACTCAAAAATATCAGAGAAACCTAATCTGCCCTGGGAATCAGATTTCCTCTACGAAAAACCCCACTACCACCAAAAAACCTTTACAAAACGCATAGTAAGGCGCCTTTGGCTTTTGAATAACTCATTTCTCTCTCTTACGTATTCGTTAGGCCTTTTATTTGCAAATGACAGTCAGTCCGCATACATGGTAAAGACAAACAGACAACCCAAGAACACACAATGCTAACTGAACCAAGCTCGACTGCAGAGCACTTGAGATGTGGCATTTGCTACTCTTTTACATCCCATTCTAGAAACAAAACGGAACTCCTATCCAAATGCATCGTGAGGAAAAGGTGATTTTTTTTTAATTTTTTCTAATTTTCTTCTCTAACCACAGTCCATAGTTGGAAATTTACAGATGATCCTTTAATAACATACAATGTCTTAAAGACTACACGCATAAAACCTTCGAACTTGTGCAAGCACGTGCACGCACACACACCGCCATTCACTTCAACCAGGCTGTATCTTTACTTCCACCTCGTGGAAAGGAAGGGAGCGTAAAAGGGTTGAGTAGCCAGATGACGCGCGGACAGCGGGAAGTCCCTAGTTACCGCCGTTCCACTCAGCGTGTTCTTCCTAACAAGATTTACCTTCACACACACGGGGCAGGCAAGTACAGAGCAGGCAAGGCCCAGGAAGTGGAAAGACGTGGGGTTGAATTAAGTGGTCTGGTCACCGAGTGGGCCAGGATCTCAGCGTCCTCAGTGACTACCCGAGACACGAGGGCGTGCGGCACGCCACGGGAGGAGTGGGGATTCGGCTTGGACGTAGAGACACTCACCTGCTTTAGAACTTCTACCAAAACTAAACAGAAAATGAAGTCTACAGCTAAGTCCCGCCGCTCCAGGAGGTAATCTCTCTCACGGTGCTGCTCGTCTCTGCAACAAGAACCCAAAAGGAGAACTGTATTGAGACTCAGTGTCCCAAAGTGGCGGCTGTAGCGTGCTTGGCTCGTGTGGTGTGCCATGTTCCTCCTCAGCACGTGTGAGTGTGAACGTGAATGTGAGCGTGAGTGTGAGCGTGAGTGTGAGTAAGCGGGACGAGTGAGTGAGGAGTGGAGTGGGGGACTCAGCACCAACTGGGATGGGGACTTCGCTTCAGTACCCGCTGCATGCACGGTGCGTTCTGCTGATTTTAGACGCTGCTATTTCTATATACAGCATACACTTCACTGTTCATCTACTAGAAAGAAGCCTGATGTAGAAGAATTGGCAAGAGAAAGAAAAGTACTCCAATTTCCCTCTAGAAAACCTAGCATGGCTACATAACTCATTGGTAGTTTAAAAACAATTCCACGAACTAAGCATAAACACAGCGTGGGGTAACTTTCTCACACCTAAGGTGGGAACTTTGCATATGATACACCAACGTGTCTATAGTACTAAGCCACTAAGCCTCAAACAATCGCCTATGATAGATACCCTCAACTGATAAGGTAGATTATTAAAGTTTGAGCACGAACTCTCATTCCTATGCATTCTTACCACCCCCCAGGGCATAAATTTACCTACCTTGTCTCTAAACAAAGCAGTCCGTGCTCGGTAGCTGAGTGACACAATCTCGGCTTGATAACAACATCACCCCATCTCCCTCGAGTGCCTCACATCCAAGAAAGATGGTTGGCTAGGCCACTTACCCCTTAGACTTTGTGCTAGACCTCGGCCTGTACCCGTAGGATTCATCGTCAGTCCCGTTCTGGCGTCGGTACCAGTCAAACAAGGTTCGGAGTAAGGAAGGGAGACAGTGCTCGGCTACGGAGCTCATAGAGCTTATCAACTGGAAGGCAAGAGGCCGAGTATAACAGGAGAAACGGCAGCGACCTCCCCAGTCCACGAGCCACCCCAGGGAAACGCAGAGAGATGATCAATGAGAGAAAAAAAACGTGTCCGAGAGCTAAGGGATGGGCCAAGGCTTCAGCCGTGGAATGGAATAAAGTCAGCTTGAGCCTTAGCCCCAATCAGATGCCATCCCAAACCTTCACCTTAGTTGGCAGCTTGTGATCTCCCGGCACCCACTAGCCACTCGGCTGCGTGACACCAAGTTTGTCTGCTATACCTGATTACATCCGTGGCTATCTCTGAAGAGCAGTGAGCTATGTGGGTGAACCTCTGGGTTATTTTTTTTTTTCCATAAGCGTCCTACCGACACCTTCTTCAAATCCTCTCTATTCCTACCCCGCCAGCTTGTCAATGCTTCTATGAACAAGATTCCAGAGCATTACCAAGTTTCTGATGGAGAAGATTCCCTACAGACAAAGAGGAGGATGGAGGGAAAGGCTCCATTCGCCATGTTTCTCTGTGATACAGGGGAACTGTAGTTACTCTGTTATCCACATGGTGGAGCCATGTCGAAAACAAACTTTTAATGACACAGGAATGGTATAATGAAGTGATCCTTGATGCTGTCTGGACGCATGGGTTCCCATCCGCAGTGTCCCTGAGGGCTGTGTGTCCGGCTGAGGGCTGTGTGTCTGGCAGGTGCTGGTATTGGAGATTTCGGATTTTTGAGAGGTGGAGCCTGGCAGGAAGTGGGCGGTCCCTTGAAAGGAATGCTGGGAGTCTAGCTCCCTCCTGTTTCTCTCTGCTTATTAGCCACAGCAAGCTACCACCAGCATGTACTGCGTGTGCCTCCACAGGCAGGACGCAAAGGGATCAAGTGACCATAAACGCACCTTGAGCCAAACAAACCCTTCTTCCATCCGAGCTAATTATCTCCGATTCTTGGCCACAGCCGCAGAAAGCTGACTAGCACCAAATTCAAGATAAACACCAATTGCTTCCTCTTTTGAATAAACCCAACTTTCCTAGACTAGCTACGACTAGTAGCCCCATGGTCGCACATCAACGAAGATTCCAAGAACATGCTCTTCCTTCCGGTATTCTCTACATCTGATTCAACGCGCTGCCTCCAAATTTAAAACAGCATATAGTCAATGCTCCATTGTTGATTTATCTAAAACATGCGGGCTGCGGAATTGTCAAGGGCTTTGTTCAGTTCTGTGACCACGGGAAGTATCTTTTAATGAAGATAAATTGATATCTCTAGAAATCAAATTAATCCCGTGGTGTTTCATGCTCTTTATAAACTTCAAAATTAAGTTTAGCCAGGAAAAGAAACAAACTATTAACTGCACAGCTCTGTTTCATTATTTGGGCCTTGTAGCAGCGTTGTGATTTCTAACTTTCTCTGGGCACAATTTATTACAGATTATTCTAATTTGATATGCTCTATGACACTGGAAATTCAAAACATGATCTTAATTGTATTGTTCAATGTGCTTAAAAATTGCATTTTGGGGTTGGGGATTTAGCTCAGTGGTAGAGTGCTTGCCTAGCCAGCGCAAGGCCCTGGGTTCGGTCCCCAGCTCCGAAAAAAAGAAAAAAGAAGAAGAAAAAAGAGAAAAAGAGAAAAAGAAAAAAAAATTGCGTTTTAAGAAAATGAGTAGTGTGCCCCAAACAAAACTCCATTTAGTATCTAGGAAAGAATAAAGCACTGACTGCTCGGCTAAACATATAATAATACAGTTCAGACAACACAAAGCATTTTTCTGTCAGCAAACCACCTAGCAGCCACTTGCTGTTTTAAATGAGCATTTACATTTAAAACAAAAAGAAAGGGAACTCTCCTGAGAACGGCGTACACTCGCCAATGAAGCCAGATGCTGTATCGGTCTCACTACTTCTACAGTGGAGAACCCCTTGAAAAGAACTGAGTAACCCGGAGGTACCTTCCTGCCTGAGGTTCCTTTGTAGACCAGAGTCTACCCACTTGGCACATGCAGAACACCAGATCCTAGACAGTGGTTTGTAAACCCTGGTGCTCTACTGCAGAACTCTCTCTTGGCAACGAAGCCTTGGAAACACTAGTGAGCTCGGCAGCACGGGCATCTGGGGAGCCAGCAGTCCTAGGCGGTGTGCTTTATCTGACCAGCTGATCTACGGTGAGCATTCTCTTCCTTTCCTAGACACACTACTCTGGAAGGCGGCCATGTTCACCGTTGTATGGAGACAGTACTCTGAATAAACAGGCCCATAAATATTAGTGACGCTAGACTGTTATTTTAAATTATCATTATGTAATAAAATGGTTATGATACAAGGGGGTGTGACCCAACATTTAATCCCAGCAAAGAAAAAAAATAATAAAAGAACAGACTTCAGATGCTGGAATTCTATATAAAAGTTTCCAAGAAATGTGCTAAAAGTTAAAAAGTAACGTTAAATTGTTTGAAAGTAAGAAAACATAATGTAAAAATTCTAGATTCCAGGCTAGGAATGGTGCTGCACATCTGCAATCCCAGCATTTGGAAAGAAGGGGCAGTTGGATGGCTGAGAGTTCGAGGCTTATCTGGCCTACACAATGAGACCCTGTCCCGAATGAATGATGAATGAATGAATGAATGAATGAATTAATGAATGAATGAATAGTAGAAACAATCTGGTACATAGGATGAGATAAAAGGATTTAGTTAGCTTCCTGGGAAAACTTTCCAAAGCATATTAAAGACATTAGCAATGAAAAGGGGGAAAATAAAGAAAGAAGGAGGGAGGCCCCACAGGAGATCTTAAAGAGCTGACTAAGCAAAAATTGATGGCGACCATTGCTCCATGAAGAGGAATCTACCATATAGGAACATACAGGAGTATTACACAAAACGGAGGACTTTCTCAATGGTGAACACGTGTGAACTAGATTATTAGAACAGTCATAGTTCTTCAAAGAAGATTCTTCCCCCAAATTACAATACCTGGTCAAACTGCAGATCTTCACCCCTCTGAAGAGATCTGGATAACAGCTTTTCCTGTGGTGGTAATAATAATAATGAAAATACAGTTTAAAATAAAACATTAGAGGACTGCCATGTTATCAACAGCTTAGACTTACAGTTCATTTTGCTTTAATTTTATTATTTTTACAGGCTGGTTTCTTTAAAGAAAGGTAAGTCTCCACCTTGCCCTCAACACAACATAGGATTCAAACCACTCCCATGCAAGGGACTTCCCAGCCACTCTCTAAATAGAATGGCTCTATTAATGACGATTCTTAGATTAAGAAATTAAAGTTCAACAAAGGACCTGTTTAGATTCAAGTTCGGATATCACCATGATGCTTTTATTAGTTTGTTCATTTGTTTAACCAGTGTTGACTAGGCTGGAGATACGGCGGAGTGTGGTAGCAAAATGATGAGTGAGGCCCTGGGTACCAGTGGGGGGCTCGGAGGGGAGCAGAGAGAGACAGAAACAGAGAGACAGGAAGAAACAAGGAGAGACAAAAACACAGAGACAGAGAGAAACAAGGAGGCAAGGAGGTGTAGGCGGGGCAGGAAGGAAAAGGAAATATCATCTTCCAGGTGGAGCAGCTCGGACCAGTAACCTACCACTGGGAAAACTGGAGCTGGAGGGAGTTTGGGGCCAACTTGGACTACGTGTGTGTGTGTGTGTGTGTGTGTGTGTGTGTGTGTGTGTGTGTGTGTGTGTGTGTGTGCGCATTTGTGTGTGTGTGCAGACAGACCGACAGACACTGGCTCCCAGCTAGTGTGGGCTATGGGGAACACAAGTGTTTATGAATAGTATCCTCATACAATTTGGTGGCCTAGCCTGTGAGGCCATGAAGCTTGATCTGGAAGCCAGCTGCAAGACTCGAGATCTCTGGGCTTTGCTTTTCTCATTTGAAACAGCGCTGTTTTCAGAAACAAGCTACTTTAAGATGGGGAGGGGGGATTGTCCAGTTGAAGTTGTTTAGAGGAGGCAGGAGTGGTAGGCTGCCTGGGAACCACTGCTCTAGAAAGTGAGTTTATCCCCTCATCATTACTTAGGTGTGCACACGCTGCTAAGTCACTTCTCCTTAGCATCCAGCGCCTTGTTCGAGGAGGACTGATTGCGGCACAGCTGTTTCATACATGAACTCTTTTTTTAAAAGCAGATTTCTCTTGTTTAATCATGTGTCTGTGCATATGAGCACAGGGGCCCACAGAGGCCAGAGTGAACATTTCAGATGATTCATCCTCCTGTAACTCTCCCTCCAGGGTATGTCTCTGGCCTCTGTGAGGACCTGGAGGATTTGTTAAATTGTCTGTATCTTGACAGCCCTACCCATTATTGAACGCATTAACAAACTCAGTCTCCAATAATGCATGGCGTCACACTGAAGAAATCAAAGACCTCCCCCTAGCTCTCTGTCATCGGACCACCGGCGAACCCAGATTTGAGTTTTCTTTCCTCTCCCTGTGTCTTCCAGCTCTGTCTGCCTGTTGTATGGGGGAATCTGTGCTCGCCTGAGGCTGTGTATCTGTGTGTGATTCTGAGTGTTCTTAACAAAGGGCGCCACTCTGCACTTACTGAACGGATCAGAGAGCATCACATGAGGAAGGGATGAGGGAGGCGCTACAGAAGTCTTTATCAGAGTTTACAAGGGATTAAGTTCCTGACTCTAACTGACCCCAACTGCCCGAAATAACGGACAGTATTACAGACATCCTCGTTTCTCAAGCAATGGCTGTATGTCATGTTCGGTGTTTACGGTGGATATTCATTTATAAGACTGGCTTATGACTATTTGTTCTTTCCAGCAAATAATCATCAGGACACACATGGGTCAGGGGCATAGAAGTGTACAAAATTTAAGATGACAGCTAGGCACTAGCTTAGTGTGTAAAAGCTGATTGCACGGGAAATCCAAGAAAAGCAAGGCTGTCACACTGTTCTCCTCAAGGCAGGTTACACAAACAGGCTGAGCACACAGTAGGACAGCAGTCTTACATGACTTTAAAGGGTTAAAAGGGTTATTAACTCTGGCTGTGAGGTCCAGGAAAGGTTCCAGTCTCTTAGAACGTAAGAGATAGTTTCAGAATATTAAGTGGCCTCAGTGAGAAGCAAGAAGTTACAAAAGGACAAGTAAACTAAAATGAATGAAGTTCCCAGCTCGTTTTACTGTTTAAGGACAACAACAACAACAAAACCTCCAACCAATTAGAATTTTAAAAAGATATATGGAATTGCTAAGCAAAAGAAAGAAATATCTTAATGTTGAGTTTATTTGAATTGAATTATTTAGATAGGAGTTTTCTACCCAAGAAAAAAAATTCTGGATTCCAGTAATGATCATTGAATATGATCATATGAATACTCATGTCATCGGTATGTAAGAGGCTAATCTCATACATAAAAGAGTTTTACATGGGGTTTGGGATACAGCTCTGTGGTATGGAGCGTATACTTCCCACGTACACAGCCCTGGATGCCCAGCACCAGGAAACAGTACACTCCATGAGGATCCCACAGTTGAAGGGAAAGGAATCATTTTCTTCTGTGGTGTAGCCACTGGGAAGGAGGTGTCCATGCTCCTGTAAGCAACTTTAAGGAAACTCATTGGGTTATTTAAAAAAAAAAAATTAAAAAAAAATATGAAAGTAAAAGAAAAGACTAGTTTGGAAGAGGAAGCAAATGGAGTGGAGCAAAAGGGTAACAGGGAGATGTGTGTGTGTGTGTGTGTGTGTGTGTGTGTGTGTGTGTGTGTGTGTGTGTGTGTGTGTGTGTGTGTGTGTGTGTGTGTGTGTGTGTAGGGGGGACAGCTAAAGTACATTGTATGCACATACAGAAATGTCATAGTAAGGCCCATTACTATGTGTGGTTAATATATGGTAATAAAACAGGAATACAAGAACAGACGTCTGTGACTGTGTGTATTTTGTTATAAAAGTTTCCCACCTAAAACATAAGGCAGGAAGCATATCAAAGAAGTATATTAATTTGTTCTTTCAAAAAAATACGGTGCTTGTTCTAGGGCGAGAAATGTATATGATAGTTATATTGTATGGACTATATGTTTCTACAGACAAAGAACGAGAGAAAGGCAGAGAATTTTCTCTTCTATTCTGTCTTGCTTCATTCCCACTGTAAGCAATGTTCATGTTCTAGCCCTGGAGTTTTAAGAGCCACACAGGACGATGCATTGAGGATATAAATCAAACAAAACAATGAGCGCCTGCCTTCAATGTGCTTAAGAACGCAGGCAGGCTGGGAATGTAGTTAATGGTAGAGCGCGTGCCCAGCACTCATGGGGTCACACAGACACAGACCTACACCACAGAGAAGGGGGGGTGCATTAATTAAAGAATAGTAGGGGTCTATAAGTACAACCTGAGGAAAACATTGGGAACGAAGACTTAGGACTGTGTGACATTATACTATGCAGACGGATCAAGATTTCATGGTGAATGCTAATGTGAGTGCTAACTTGACCTTGGCACTGAGAGAATCCCAGGGCAGCTGACGAAGCATCATTTCTGAGTATACTGGTAAGGGCGTTTCTAAGAGACTATCATTTCAGTCAGTGGGCTGAAGAGGGAAGGTTCACCCTCACCCAAGTGGAGAGGCACTGTTCAATCAGCTGAGGATGGACTGCATTGAGAAATACATTTATTTCTGAAGATTCTCTAGTAGTCCTGAGTGTTCCTCCCTCATTGGTGACTAATTCTTGTCAAAATAAAAACACAAGTTTATTTACCACAGTTATAAAAGGTCCTCCTTTCACATGTGGCAGATTGGATCCCAGACCCCTGAGAGCATCGACCCGTAAGTATATTACTTCTTCCTGTGTACTTAGGAAGACCCGTGCTAAGGTTTCATTCAATGGTAGGAACAATAGGAGAGATACAAAAGATGCATGGCTTCATGGTTAATGGGTTAAGAACAAGTGTGTGTGTGTGTGTGTGTGTGTGTGTGTGTGTGTGTGTGTGTGTGGTGTGTATATGTGTATGTGTGTGTATGTGTGTATATGTGCATGCGTGCATGCATGCATTTCAGGTGGCAAGTATCAATCAGATGGATGATTAGTAGACATGAAGCATGACAGGCTGGCACCAAGTGTGGAGTGCAGGCCTGTAATCCTAGCACTCTGACAGGGAGACAGGAGGTTCTGCAGTTCAAGGCACTCTCAGCTACATAGTGGACTCAAGACCAGTCTGGGCTCCAGGAGATACTGTTTCATGAAAAAATAAAATAAAATTCTACTTTCCCCTTTTAGAAATATTTTTACTCTTTCATGATTTTTTAAATTATTTGTTTTTATTTTATGTGTATGAATATTTTGATGTCATGCATGTCTATGTGTCCATATAAGTCAGAAGAGGACATCAGATCCTTTGGAACTGGAGTTCCAAATGGTTGTGGGCCACCATTTGGTCTTGGGAACTGAAATGCTCTTAACCACTTAGTCTCCCAATCCTCATATTTCCTTAATATAAAAATTAATAGGGCTGGGGATTTAGCTCAGCGGTAGAGCGCTTACCTAGGAAGCGCAAGGCCCTGGGTTCGGTCCCCAGCTCCGAAAAAAAAAAAAAAAATTAATAATTCTAAGGATCATAATCCGTTACATTCTAGCTTTCTTCTAGACCACTAAGATAATACCAAAATTAACATTCAAAGAAATTCAAAAGCTAGAAAGAGAAAGAAAGAGAAGGTAAAATTAGTCAGGAGCATCTCACTGAACAATGATTCCTTCCCGGATAGGCAAGAGGGAAACCAGATGTGTGTTCTTGCACTGGGTCACCAGCCGCCCACCCAGTGACTCTCACAGTGAACAGCACTCTGGAGAAGCAGCCATGAACAAGCTGGAAAATGGCCGCCACTCTTCTGTACCCACAAACTGGAGAGGGGCAGGGGTCTCTATGAGAGGCAGACGAGGACAGGAAGGACAGGAGGGTGAAATGGGACTGAGATTTCAGACAGAAATGACTGAGGAGAAGAAACGTCATTTGAACAAAGCCACAGAGAAGCTCGCCCACCAGAAAGTGAAGGAAAGGTAGCCTGGTTGATATTCTGATGCTCCCGAAAGACTCAGGACTTGGAGAGCCGGGGCACTCTGAAAGGATGGATGGCTATAGTGAAGCAAAACCAAAGAGGGTGCAGTTCAGTGCTGGCTGACCATGCACAACACCTGGGATTCAATGTCCAAATCCCATAAATCAGCCGGTGCACACAACACTTCAGAAGTGGAGGCAGCAGGATCAGGAGTTCAAGGTCAGCGCTGTCTACATGTGGAGCCTGGAATGCTGGAGACCTTGTCTCAGTGTGGGCTGGGGCAAGGGCTGGTTGAACAACTGTTTTGAAGAAGTGTCTGGAGGAGCTGCAGACACTCCTTCCATTCTCTCCACCCACTTCCTCAGGGAGGTAGTGATGCTTCACTGCAGGGACAAAGGTGCGACCTATGGGAATACAACTTGAAGATGAGGCCTCATCCTGAAGCTCGGGAGTAAAGTACAGCAAACCCCCACAATGCTATGGTGGTTTGAATAAGAATGGCCCATATAGGCTCATATATTTGAATGCTTAGTCACAGGGACTATTTGAGACAGATTAGGAGGTGTGGCCTTGTTGGAGTAGGTGTGGCCTTGTTGGAGTAGGCGTGGTCTTGTCAGGGTGGGTGTGGCCTTGTTGGGAGAAGTGTGTCACTGGGCATGTGAGCTTTAAGGGTTCAAAAGCCTATGCCAGACCCAATCTCTCTCCCTCCCCTACTTCTCTTTCTGCCTGCAGATAAGGGTGTAGCTCTTAACTACTCCAGCACCATGCCTGGCACGCCTGCTCCTCACCGTGATAATGGACTAAGCCTTTGAAAGTATAAGCCGGTCCCAGTTAAAGCTTTCCTTTATAAGAGCTGGCAGGGCCTTTGCATGTCTCTCCACAGCAACAGAACAGTGACTAAGACACTATCCAAAACCCAAGTTGTCCCATTCAGAATCCTGCAGGTCTTCTCAGAGACTCTGAATGGCCTCCAGGGAAAAGGCTGATAGCCTATCCCTGAGACTCCATGGAAAGAGCACGCACGGTCTGTGTGCACTGTGCCATAGCAAGCAGTGTAGAGCCTCATTCTTACAGGAGCTTGTAAGTAAGCACGTCCGGGCGGGAGAGACGGTGTAGCAGCTGTGAGCAGTGGCTGCTTTGCAGGGGAGCCAGGTGCAGCTCCCAGCGCCTTCATGGTGGCTACAACCATCCGGAACCCCAGTTCAAGACTCTAACACCCTCTCTGGCCTCCACAGAGTCTAGTCACATACATACATGCCGGCAAACTACTCATGTACATAAACACTTAATAAGTAAGTATGTTTTAATTATTGTGGAGAACATGTCAGGAGAACTGACATAAAGATACAGTGCAGCAAACTGACCATAAAACGCACATGCATTTAATATTCTCAAACAACGATGTGAATCGGAGCGCTCGCTGCTGAAATGAGGGGCCTAAAACAAAACAGCGGGTGACTAGCTAATGTCTTTCCTTCCATCTTCCTTTGAGGCGCTGACAATGGACGCAATGAATAAGCGAGCTTGGAAAGGCCTGGGTCATTAGCCAAGATCGATCCATCTTCTCTTAGCAAAAATTATTGGGTTGCCTAGCACGCAGGCTGCAATTTCAATCACTGCCTGCCCTTCCCGAATCTTCCTCCAAAAGCGAAAATCAAATTAGAGGCGGAAAATCGAGCTGGGCTCCTCTTTGATGGCCTCTGTAGCCTTCTTTTATTTTCGTGTCTGACGAGAGAATGGAAAGACTGGTTCTGTCCTGTCACTGGCCAGCTAGGTGCCTGCAGCTTCTCGGCATCTATACCACCCTGACTGACCTGAGCCAGGTCAGCCCCGGCCACACACGAGCCCTGGGTTCTGTCTGCTTGAAACAAAGGCTGTGAGCTTTTCCTTTAGGAACCCAGCTGTCCCGCGGCTGCTCGCTCCCTCAAGGGGTAGAGAATCAACCTGCAAACATATGAAACCACAAGGAAAGCACCCAAAGCTATCTTCTACCCACTGCCATGGGATTGAGCCTCTGTGACTTCACTATCTCGATGCTATGGATCTCCGATCTATCTAGACCCGACAGAAAGAAGAACTAAGCAGCCCGGGTGTTGACCTGGATAAGGAGGAATTGCTTTGGTATGTGGGAGGGTTGTGGGTAAAAGTCTGTAAGCTATGGTGAAGACTGGGGGACACTCTCGGTGTGTCAGGGAGGAGAAGCAGCAATGCCTCTCCTTGCAAAGCATGAGGAGGGATAGCAACATCAATGCGGCAATGGAACCTTAAAGGATTTATTCATTTTTATCTTACGTGTATGAGTGTTTGGCCTAGATGTATGTCTGCACACCCCACATGTGGACCTATTGCTGCCAGAGGCCAGACGGGTGTCAGGTTCTCTCGAACTGGAGTTACAGATGGGTGTGAGCTGCCATGTGGGTGCTGGGAACCAGGTCCTCTGCAAGAGCAGCCAGTGCTCCTACTGTCCACCTATCGCGCCAGCCTCTCACAGTGGACTTTGTTAAGTCTAATCTCACATTAACATTGTGGAGCAGATGCCCCTGAAACAACCTGTTAGACGAAAGAGTAACAGAGTACTGGATGGTTCTAAAGGAGTTATTTGAAGCTCTGCCTTAAACGGCAGCACAGAGGTGCTGAACCTTCTTAGACAGGACAGTGCCTTAGGGTTAAATTCAATAAAAGTGCAAATTTCTGTGAAATACCTAAACCTCAGGCCACTCTGCAGGGTGACATCAGGTTCCTGGCATCACATAACCCACCCCAGAGAAGACACATAACCAACCATGACACAGCATAGTCATACACACGTGTACATGCTCATGCATGTTCATATACATCTGTGCACATGTGCATAAACACACATTGGCACGTGTTATGGAGGGATTACTATATGGTCCCGGCAGGCACATGTTCTAGTAAAACAAACACGTAGCTTGGTATAGAGCCACTATGTTGGAGGGAGCAGTGGGGGAGTTGGAAGCACTGTAAATGGAAAGGGGGAAGTGCAGAAGGCTGCAGGGAAGACTCCTGAGGGGGAGCTGTGGGACTCGCAGCAATCACAAGTCTGGGAAGCGCCTGGAATGACTGGAAAGGAACCTGAACTTACTGATCCTCAGAGAGGGCACCAGTGCAGGAGGGTGATGATGATTTCAGTTGTAGGTAGGTGTGTGTGTGTGTGTGTAAGTGTGTGAGAGTGTGTGTGTGTAAGTGTGTGAGAGTGTGTGTGAGTGTGTGTAAGTGTGTGTGAGTGTGTGTGAGTGTGTGTGTAAGTGTGTGTGAGTGTGTGTGTGTTTGAGTCTGTGAATGTGTGAGTATGTGTGTCTGGTGAGTGTGTGTGAGTGTGAGTGTATGTCTCTGTGTGAGTGTGTAAGTGTGTGTGTGTACAACAGAACGATGGTGGGATGAGCCACTTCCTGAGGTTACACACTCCTGCACTGAGTCTGACCTAGACAAGACCTCCAGAATGACAGTGGATTTTACCAACAGGAAGGGAACAAAGAGCTGACTTAGAGACTCAGTCATGTTAAATAACCCTCTCAGACATCCTTTTGCTCTCAAGATCTCAAGAGTTTCAGAATTAAAATTTTCTCAATAATGTGCAATGTTCGAGACTCAATAGGACCATGACATGCAAAACTATTACCAAGAATTTTTATGAAACGGGTAGTGTTCTTAAGTGTGCGGTGAAGAAGAAAACTGCAGCTGGCTGATAGGGTCCAGGGATTTGGGCTATAAATCTCTCTTTGAAACTCCTCATAAGGGCTGGAGAGATGGCTCAGCGGTTAAGAGCACTGACTGCTTTTCCAGAGATCCTGAGTTCAATTCCCAGCAACCACAACCATCTGTAATGGGATCTGATGCCCTCTTTTGGTGTGTCTGAAGACAGCTACAGTGTACTGATATGTGAAATAAATAAATCTTTAAAAAAAAAAAAAGAAAGAAAGAAAGAAACTCCTCATAAGATGTCTTTGTTTCCTTTTCTTACTATGTGCTGTTATGGGTGGCTCCTACGGCTAGTGATTCATCATATCACTTACGGAGCACTGAAAGAGAAATTAACATTTTTGTAGACTCAGCAGTTTTATAATTAAAGCTTAGGGTTCTTAATTATGTCCTAAGGTTTTATAATCCTTATGTCACAACTGTAAGCCAGGCCTGGTGGTGCATGCCTTTGATCCCAGCACTTGGGAGGCAAAAGCAGGTAGATCTCTGAATTTGAGGATGGCCTAGCCTATGTAGTGAGTTCCAGGACAGCCAGGGCTACATAGTGAGACCCTGCCTCAAAACAAAACAAAAACAAACAAAAAACCCCAAACAAAAATAAATAAATAGATAAACAAACAAATAAAACAAAAAACCTAAAACTAAAACCAGAAAAAAAAAAATGTATGTGAGTGTTTGTATGATGGTATATAAGAAAAGCATTAATTTGATTTGTAAAAAGTAATTCTGGAATTGTTTGAGCTGAGCAGAGTGATGTGGTTTGGAATGCACACTGGCTGATTCTGGAACCCCAGACCACATTACCTCTTTGATACTTCTGCCGAGTAGCTTCCTCTACTTACTGACTAGGGAGGAGCTCAGCTTAGCAATCAGGTTCATGTCTGAGAACATTCAGGGCATGTGTGGCGATGCCTCCTTGCCCTTTCCTAGGGCATCAACTTCCCTCTCTGTTCTCTGTCTTGGGAAAACACAGCCGACTGGAGGAGCCTACAGGTCCTGAAGCGGATCTTACGCCTCAATCCACCCACCACTCACCGCCTTTGGGTCTCAGATGAGCAACAGTTACTCCAAGTTCCATCCAGCAGTGAACGCTTTCCCCTAATCCAGCTGGGTAGGCGTTAACTGAGTGGCAGCAGCCACGGCCCCATCTTCAGCACAAGTGTCCCCTACCCCCACAGCATCCCTGTGGCATGAGGCGGGTTCACTCCCTGCAAACCCAAAGGGCAACCTAAAACTCCATCTGTCCCTCCAGTGCCACCTGAAGAAACTAACACCAAGGAGCGAAGACAGTGCTTACAGACCAGGCTGCCCGCCCGGCAAATCCAATAGCCTTGTTCTGTTTAACTCGGACCGTCTCCATATTGGGGAATGATGTTTCTATTCAGCCCTTCACTTCTTTTGACATCAAGTGTTCTCTCAGCTTCGAGGTAGATGATGCCACATTTACACTCACTGCTGTCTCTCAGGAGAGCTCCCAAAGAATTCTGGGCCACCCACCAAGCAATTCACATGGGGAGATCACCAGTCATCTAGTTTACTGACACACTCAGATGAAAGACGATCCGATTCCCCAGCCGCCTCAGGAGGCTCCTGTGTGAGTTACCTTCCAATTCCCTAACATCCCAAACAATGGCAACCCTCAGCTGTAACTCCAGGACTGCTCCTATCTGATACATGTCTAATGCTCTATATAGATTCTTCTACTGCTTTCTCTTCTACCTTTCAGCCCCTGGTTCACTCCAGCCTGAACCAAATACGATTCTGTCCTCGGGTATCTAGGCGCCATACTGTTTAGCATCATCCTGGTTTATGACTCCTAAACATTTATTTTTGGTCATTCTCCTCGTCCCAGCCTCCAATCACTCTCTGAGTGTTTCTCATGTACTGTGAATGTAAAATACATGTAGGCCAGCTACGGTGGCAGTCCTGGCTCTTTGAAAGGGTAGCGGGATCAGGAGCTCGGGGTCATCTTTGGCTTCACAGCAAGCTCAAGACCGACCTGAACTACATGGGACCTTGACTTGAAAACAATAATTAAAAAAATAAGATGCTCACAATTAGTCTATAGTGTTTATGACAACCTGTAGACTAGTCCAGATTCTCTTTTATTTCCGGTGGTGTTTTATCTGGCCACATGATTTCCACCCATGTAGTCTTTTCTTTCTCTTAGGGATCTCCACAATTTCATCCAAGTGGACTCTGAAGCCACTGGCGCTGTCTGGATCAGCACTTTACAACAATCCTAGCCCTTAATGTGGTCGAGTGCATTATTCCCTTTGGAAAATTGGTACTATAGCAGCTAATGCAAAAGGAAAAAGATAAGATTTATGGATGGCTCTACTCACCAAGGGTTCGGCCATTACAACTTCAATTTTCTTTTCTGCTTGCACAGCAAACTCCGCAAAGAGACTCTTGATGACGTATTCACCAGGCTTGACATCGGGGTCAATCGTGATGTTTGACATGATGGTGCTTTTTCTTCCCAGAGCGGAATGGAAGTTGGAAGTGGCACAGAACTTATTCACTTTGCTGACTGGTGCTGAAGCTAAAAGTCAGAGAAATGGAAGAGCCCTGTGTTAATAACCGGCTCTGTGGGCCCGGGACCTGCCCCACGTACCTCAGTGAAATTGCACCTCAACCCCTCCCGGATCTCGGTTGTCCTCCTCCACAGTTCTTTCACACTAGCCTTTCTGAAGCCTTCCTAACACATCCGCCGTGCAGCCAAGCGTCTGTCATGTTTACTAACTGGGGGCTACTTCTCCACTTTTCACTCGTGAGGTTTCCAAAACATCAGGCCTTCTCATTCGATTAGCTTTGGCCTAGGTGATTCCCATGTAACTAGAAATAGTGCCTGGTACACTTCGGGGGCACAACAAATATTTATTGAATGACTGGATTCTGGTCAGTGTAAGGTGGTGGTTCTCAACCTGTGGGTCATGACCCCTTTGGCAAACTTCTAGCTCCCAAAAAAAATTTACTTTATGATTAACAACAAGAGCGAAATTACAGTTTTGAAGTAGCAACGAAAATAATTTCATGGTTGGGGGTCAACACAACCTGAGAAACTGTATTAAAGGGCTGCAGCATTAGGAACACTGGTCCTCAGAAATGAAGGAAACGTGAGAGGTAAATACAGGAAACTCGGAAGGCACGAATGTGGAGGCTTCATTAAAAAAGCCACAGCCTAACTGAAGGGGCTAAAGGAAGGGCGGAACACTCAAGACTGAACAGGAATAAACAAAAGACCGAGGGAAGGGGCATAGGGGGATGTGAGAGGCCTCCAACACAGATGGCCCCTAAGTTCGAAGAACATTTAGTGGAGGCATTAGGTGGGGAGGGGTGGGACCGGACTTGTCCTTATAAATCTCTCTGGCTTCTCTGGAGAATGAGTCTGAGGAACCCAACCACGGCACCAGGGATGCCAGTCCACACAGCCAGTGAGATGGCTGGAGCCTGGGCTAAGAGGATGTTGAAGAAAGAAAAAAAAGGCTCAGAACCTGGTCCAGATTTTGTGGTACCAAGGTGAGGGGCAGGAATCAGTAGTAACTCATGGTATCTTCGTGAAGTCACTCAGAGATGCTGTGGCCTGTGTCTGTTTCCTGATGAGGGGCTGATGTCTATCTGCCAAGTAAGGATTTCCACCAATGGTGGGAAGAGCGCTGTAACATCACTCTCCCACCCTATGGACTCACCAGTTGCACCATTCTTCCCAGCCAAAGCTTAACAAGACATATTCTAACTCCTTGACACATGATTCTCCTGGCCTAGTGTAGCACAGACTTTTGGAATCCACAAGCCTGTGCTTCTCTCTAACTTGCTCTTCAGCTCCTGCCTTCTCTGTGTAAGGAACTGTCATAGTCAACCCCGGCCCTGAAAAGGGGAGGGAGAACACAGGTATTTAAACACTGAATAGTTGTGGATGTATGCGTCATAATAGGATAGCAAATTTGTTTAAAAAAAATACATAAATTTGAAACCAACGTTGCATTTTTAGGTCAAAGAAAAGTCTGCTCTAAGCTAGGCCTGGCAGCACATCTTGCGTTCCAGTTATCCAGAGGCTGAGGTAGTTATGGTCACAAGTTCGAGATCAGCAGGAGTGGAAAAGTTGTTGCTAAGTCAGCCAAGGCCACAGGGTGGTGGTGGGGAGGGTATCTCGAACCCTAAAAAGTCTACTTTATAAAACACAGTAAAGATAAGGACATTTGCAACAATAATCAAGATTATTGCAAACTGTTAATATCGTATCAAACAACAAGTGTCTTTTATTAGCACCAAGCTAAAAAACATTTTGTACTCTAGAACTAAAACTGTATCATAAAAATAATCCAAGACAAAAATTCACAGTCCTTGGAACACAGCACACATTATCTCAAACAATGGCCTGCTTGTCTACTGTGTGTCACGATCCAACATTGTGCATTATTAAGAGGGGAATCTATTAACAAGAGTCACTGTGGACAAAGTCAGAGACCTTAAATTTTTAAAAATTAGTTTTGGCCCCAAAGACACAGCTCATCTCAAATGGCTCGCCCTTGATGCCCTCAACCCGCTTTGAAAATAATCCTGAATAAATGCGCCAAGGAAGCAGCTCTCCACCTGTGGGTCCCAACTCCTTTGTCAAACTTCTAGCTCCAAAAATATTCACATTATGATTCATAACAGTAGTGAAATTAGTTATGAAGTAGCAAAGAAAATAACTTTACGGCGGGGGTCACCATAGCACGAGGAACTGTGTTAAAGGGTGGTAGTGTTAGGAAGGTGGAGGACTCTGCAGTCTTTCACAACTGCAGTGAAAGACATTTGTCAAGGAAGTCAAGGTTCCAGGGAAAACGTCATTTCTAACTTAAAACCTTAGACTTTCAACAAACACCAAGTGTTTATGATTAAACAAGTTAAAACAGTATTTCAATTTATCTCTTACTTATTACTTATTATTATTTTGTACTTATAGTTACAAAAATGGAAGGAAAAAGTATCTTCTGTTGAAACCTCAGGCCATTAAACATCCCAATAACAGAGTTAGAAAAGAACTTATTTTTTATAGCCCTCTAACAGCACAGGCAACTGAAATGATATGATTCAGAAATAGCAAATGGCATGAGAAAAATGTACAGAACGCAGTATCAGATTTAAGGCAACAAGAAGAATATATACAGAAAACTAAACTGAAACTCAGAAAAATACTTGGTGCATGTTAAACAGAGAATGAACCACTTTCAAAGCCAACCCAATGAATAGCATCCCGTAGAAAACAGGACAGAAAACAGCAAGGATGGAGAATAAATAAACAGAGCCCAATAAGCACAAAAAATACTCACTTTTACCAGTTTTCAGATAACAAGAACTGGACAACATTTGCCGTCTGTCAAAAGGCTAGGAGGACCAGGCTGAGCAAGCCATGGGGAGCAAGCCATGGGGAGCAAGCCATGGGGAGCAAGCCATGGGGAGCAAGCCATGGGGAGCAAGCCATGGGGAGCAAGCCAGCAAGCAGAGCTCCTCATGGCTTCACCACCCTGCTCCGGCCCCCAGCCTCCCGCTATGCTTGGCTTCCTACCCTGACTTCTCCCAGAGACGGACAGCTAACTGGGAAGTGTGGGTGAATCCTGAACCGTTTACCCTACCCAGATTGCCACTGGTCATGGTGTTTTATCACCACAGAAACCTTAACTCAAGACGCTCAAGTGACACTTGACCACTTGAATGGTATTTTTTATAAAGCCAAATAGGTGGAGGATTTTTTCTTAGTATTTGCAGTTTTAGGTAGCCATGTGTATGTCGGCATTGAGTGTAAAGGCCCATGGTGAGTATAAAACCTTTCCGGAGCCCCTAAGAGCCCTGGATTCCCTGAAGCTGGAGTTGCAGGTGGTTGAACTCATACCCTCTAGAAGAGCAGAGTGAACGTGTAATCACTGAGCCATCTCTCCAAACCCAACAGTAGAACTTCTCTACATGCAGTTGCAGAATTCTACCCATGAAAGAAAACATAACAAAGGTTAGAGTGTACGTCTTAAGAACAGGCATTGAATTACAAACAGAAAAATCCAATGTCACATTAAACACTCTTCAGAATCAACCCCACTGACCATGGACAGCTGTTAGGATAAAGCGACAACTGAATAGTTTACATTCCAGAATTTCTACTTGCTCTTCAGCTTGACATGAAATGCAATTACTAGTATTTTTTATATTGTTCACTCTCTATACACTGTGCTGATATGTTACAGCAGTCAGAGTAACCAATGTCTGTCCCCTGATAAATTCTAACTCAGTCAAAGGGAAAGAACACGTAGGAAGAGACATAGCCCTTGACCCGTGTGTCTCTGGGGTCATTAGAACCATGGACTTCAGGGTTCTTTGCATGCAGGGATCAATAGGCAAAGTGCTTGTTGCTCTGGCATGAGGACCAGACTTCAATCCCCAGCATGCATGTAAAAGCATGTATCACCCATGTAATGGACCTGTGATGTCAGTGGTGGGGCGGGGGGTGGGCTAGAGACAGGCAGATCCCTGCAGCTCGCTGCCAGCCAGCCCTGCAGAAACCAGTCGTCTCCAGGTTCAGGGAGCTGGGAGGTAATTTAGGAAGACATTTGACCTCTGTTATGTAAGTGCCAGGTAGAGTCCCTTGTGAGGATACCTCTACCGTCCCACTCAGGAGCAGCTTGGCTGTGTCTGTGTGAGTTAGCGGTTACAAATTGCTGTAAGCAGTGTGCAGGGTATGTTGTGGACATGTAGTTTAGTTCCTGCAGGTAAAAACCATGAATGACAATGATGGGTATTACCTTTGTAAGAACTACCTAAAAGCTACCTTCCCAAGCTGTGGCCCCATCTTTACATTGACCTCTGGCCTTTACACACACACATTTATGTTTTCGCACGTGCATGTAAAACACACACACACACACACACACACACACACACACACACACACACACACCTTTGTAGGTAACAAGTTAATATAACTTCCAGATATGTTCACTACACATATTTATAGAGAGGCTTATGTGGTACAGAAATCCAATGGCACCATAGCATTGCTTATTATTATGATTATTACTGCTTACACCATCTATCAATAAGTTTTGATGACACCTAAGAAAGGGCCTTAGAACAATTATTAAAAATGGAGGACGGGGTTGGGGATGTAGCTCAGTGGTAGAGCGCTTGCCTAGCAAGCACAAGGCCCTGGGTTCATCCCCAGCTCCAAAAAAAAAAAAAAAAAAAAAAAAAAAAGGAAAATGGAGGAGGAAGAGGAAGAGATATAAGGAGAAGGACTTAGCAATCAAAAGCAAAATTTAGTTTGAAAGCAAACCTAGACTGAGGGGAGTGATTTCACATGACACCAATGAATTTATTCTAAAAGTCTGTACAGCAAGAAAAGTATTTCAGAAAGAGCCAGCACAATTTGGAGGGAGAATGAAGTTCAGGGGCGGACACTACCTGGTTTCAGGATTTATTATAAATCTACAGTAATCATGGCATTGTGTTATTGGCAAAGGAACAGACAAACAGATCAATGGGACAGAACAGAAGCCCAGAAATAGACCCACACAAATATAGTCAACTGATCTTTGACAAGGGAGCAAAGGAAAAGCAACAAGAAGAAAGACTTTTCAACAAATGCGGCTGGAACAACTCGACACCCACATGTTTAAGGGAGAAAAAAGCAAAAGAAGTTAAACAGAACTTTTACCTTCCATAAAAACTCACTGAAAATGGAACACATAGACCTAAACATAAAATTGGAAAACTGTATATTCCCGGAAGATAGGAGAAAAATCTAGGTGATCTTGATTTCAGTTAGGGCTTGTTATATGTACACCAAAACCAAGACACATGAATGGAAATAAAGAACAAATTATTAACATTAACAATGCAAAAATCAATGATGAGGGTGAAAAGGCTATCCTTAAGGAGGAAAAAAAGATCTAATAAAGGATTTATATGCAAAATACATAAACAACAACAGTAAGAAAAAACCAACTGACTTAAAAACGGGCACTTCACAGAAGAGACGGAGATGGTGTGTGAGTGGGGCTCAGCCCTGTAAGCACTCGGGGAACTGCCAACCACACACGGCCACTGGCCACTGGCAGAGCTCCCAAGCAGACCACTGGTGAAGGAGGAAGAGGGACAAGCAGAAGCAGAACCGTCACTCACTGCTGGCGGGAATGCAAGAACAGCTTTCGAAGTGGTTGGTAGTTTCTTAAAAAGGTGCTATCCATCCTATCCCTCATGGCTTTTGCCTTCAGGAACTAAGCTCCACATCCACACCACACCCTGCACACTGTTTGGTGACTTGCTTGCAGTCACCAAAACAGGCACAGCCAAGCTTCTCCGGAGTGGGAGGATGGAGGCACCCACACAAGGGACACCACTCGGCACTTACATGAAACTAGTCACCAAAAAAAGAATTATCTTTAAAATTACATTACTTAATTACTGTGTGTATAAGGGAGGGTGTGTGTGTGTCACAGGTCATCACACTCATGTGGAGGTCAGAGGGACAATCCATGAGAGTCAGTTCTCTCCTTTGACCTTGCAGATTCTAGGTAATGAACTCGGGTCATCAGGCTTGGGTGGAGAGTACCTTTACCACTGAGCCACCTGGCCTTCCAGTATTCCTGGGAAAACAGCACTGAATGTAACCCTCCTTACCTGAAAAGTAAACTAATTCCACATCTCTCTGTCTCTGTCTCTCCTTCTTCCTCTCTCCCTCTCCTGTCAAGACAGGGTTTCTCTGTGTAGCCCTGGTTGTCCTGAACCTCTCTCTATAGACCAGGCTGGCCTCAAACTCACAGAGACCCCCCTGCCTCTGCCTCTGCCTCTGCCTCCTGAGTGCTGGGATTAAAGGCATGCACCACCTCCACCTGGCTGACTAGATCCAAATTCTTATCTCTTCACATGGAGATGAGGCTCTGGAGCAGGAGACCCCGCCCAGTTTCTCAGACCTTACCACTGGTCGCCTTATCCCCCACCCACCCACCCAACAGTCATTTCGCATTGCATCCTGTTCGCCAAACCCCACACAGGTCCTTAAGATGACGTTTACCACGTCAGACCTAAAAGAGATGGGCTAAAGAGAGGCTCATTTTGACAGATAAATGGCTACCTGTACTCTGTTGTGACTCTTTCTTTGTTCATTTATTTATTCCACTTTAGTCTATCATCTGCCTGGAAGTTTCTTTGGCTACTGATACAGATTTTTCTCTCCCAAGAATTAGCCAATTCCTCTGGGTTGGTTTATTGAGATTTAGTCCTGGCTTTGCCACCATTAAATCCATGCTTGAGATAGAGTGCTAGCATTTCCTGGCACACATTCCTGCAGACCAAATTCAGTCAGTCACACTCATGGCTATGCATATCTTACACATTAACTTGGGGGAAACCTGGCATCTTCTTAGTATAAAAGTCCATGTAGCCAGCAGGGTACACAGCCAATCCCAACATCCAGAGACTGAGGCAGTCAGACAGACATGTATCTGTGAGTTTGAGGCCAGCTTGGTCTACACAGTGAGTTCTAGGCAACCGGGGCTATATAGTAAAACCCCAGAGAGAGAGAGAGAGAGAGAGAGAGAGAGAGAGAGAGAGAGAGAGAGAGAGAGAGAGAGAGAGAGAGAGAGAGGAGAGAGAGAGACAGACAGAGAGAGAGAGACAGAGAGACAGAGAGAGAGAGACAGAGAGAGAGACAGACAGAAACAGACACAGACACAGACTCTGAAGGAAAGGCTAACCAGTGACTGACCCAACTTGGATCCATCACAGGCACCAAACCCTGGCACTATTACTGATGCAATGTTGTGTTTGCAGACAGGAGCCTAGCATGCCTGTCCTCTGAGAGGCTCTACCATCAGCTGACTGAGTCAGATGCAGATGTTTACAGCCAACCATTGGACTGAGATCAGGGACCCCGGAGGAAGAGTTAGGGGAAGGATTGAAGGACTGAAGGGGATGGCAACCCCATAGGAAGACCAATAGCGTCAACTATCCTGGACCCCTGGGAGCTCCCAGAGGCTAAGCTATCAACCAAAGAACACACATGGGCTGTAGTCCCCAGGACACGTGTAGCCCAGGACTGCCTTGTCTGGCCTCAGTTGGAGAGGATGAGCCTCATCTTGTAGAGTCTTGATGCCTCCAGGGAAAGGGAATGGCGGCGAGGCACCCTCTCAGAGTGAAAGGGCAGGAGGGATGACAAAAAGAACTCTGGGAGGGAACACAGAGATGGGGTAACATTTGGGATGTAAATAAATAAAATAATTAATAAAATTAGATTAAAAATTAAAGTCATATTCAGGAGCTGGCATGCTCTACACTAAGAACATGTATCTATAGCTTATTAATTCTAATCCCTAAAGTTTCTGCTTCTACTGTGGGTGAATAAAATCATTTTCCCCATACTAGTTAGTTCAATGTTCTTCTTCTCATTCAATTGTAACAGATAGCAAAATTAAAACTCTTCGCTTGCTCCATGAACAGCTGCTCCAAAAATGTTTATTTGTCCTAATCTAAACTATTCCTCCTAAAAACAGTTTCTAAACATAGAAGCCTGTGACATCTCTGGCACGTGTTCAGTGTTTTCACTTGAAGTCTACCACAGAAATGTTCTATATAGTAAAGCTTGAGGAAGATGGCCCATCTTCTAAATAACCCATCACTTACCCGCTGGAGAGTTACAATGTTCTTGACCCCTTATGACTTCCGAAGCTCGGCTCAGAAACCGTTCTAACCCCAGAGATAAGGCAGTATTTAATGACTATGCTGGGTGTTGGGGTGGGGGAGGTGATCATGAGGCCCTACAGTTAGCTGAGAGCCGTGGGCAGGTGATGCCTGCTGGGGCAGGGAAAGTCAGTTCTCTTCAATGTGTGGCTCTTGGGACGTTGCAATGCTCCAGGGACTGGCAACACACCCATGTGTATAAGAACAGTGCTAAACAGATTCGGGCGCTATTAACAAGAAAAAAAAAAAAGACATGAATTTGGAAAGGGTCTGGGATAAAAGCTGAAGCAGGGGGATTGTCTGTGCCACACAGTGAGCCCTGATCTCAAATAAAGTAAAAGGCAACATGAAATGCTTTGGGAAATTTACAGCTTGGCCACAAAAACAGTGCACGTCATGGTCCAGTTAAGAGGGGTGTGGTCGCTAGCCCCAGCAAAGGCACAGAGAGAGAAGCCAACAGGTTTGCACTGGGACCCTGGAACCCTTGCCTCAGGAGCAAGCACCGAATCAGCCAGGCTGCCGGCCACCAGGAGCTTAGAAATGCACGCAATACGATTTCTTTAGGCTTTCCTGGGTAGAGTGCTTTTCAGAACAGCGCTGGGGGAGGGGTGCCCTGCATGAGTGCCCTGTGAAATGTCTCAAAGACCCTGTGGCTGTGGAGTCAGCAAGCCCAGGGACAGCCGGTACTGACAGCAGACTTGGTGCCATCCCCACGATGCTGGCTGAGCACGAATCCAGAATACAAGAGTTACAGGGTTACTATGGCAGCTTCCACCAAAGGACGGTCTGAGGGGCTCGGGGGTGAGCAGTAAGACCCTTCAGCTAGCTCACAGCAGGGCGAACTGTGACATCTTGATAGCCCAAGGATGCGCAAGACGTTGGCACAGAGCAATGCCCACCCACTACAGGAAGCTGCAGACAACCTGCACAGCCTGTCCGGGAGATAAGCCGTGTGCAAGGAGTGAGGCCAGAGAGGCAGGGCTAGCCAAACCCTTGGGAACCATTCCCCAGAACCGGCCCCAGGTCCTTCACAAGGAGCTTTAAGACTGAATACTTGCTCTGCTGTTCTAGTCTTGCCTGGGGCCAGCACCTCTTAACCATTTTTCTGTTTCTGGCTTCTGAAATAGCTCGCTCTGCGCCTGCCCAGACATGTAACTTAGAAGTATATATTTATGGGTTTTTTTTCTTTTTGACAAGAGCTCACAGTTGATTTTGCCTTTAGTTTCAGAGACTATGAATTTGGATTTTAGGGACTCTTTTACACCGTGACATAGATATAACCCTGGGATCAGAAAGTTACAGTTCAGATGCTAAATGTGCTATGGGCTTGGTTCGATGGTGGCACTACTGAGTGAGGGCAACGTAACCAGACGCTTCCCCTAGGGAGCTGTGGGACTCTGACTGGTCACTCCCTCTTCCTTTTCCGTTTTACCATGTGACCGTAACAGAGGCCTAGAAACACTGGGCTGATCCAATCATGGTCTAGAACCATAACAAAGCAACTGGCTTGGGTGTTTTGTTTATGATGAAAATCTGTGCAACACAGACTTCAAGGCATAACCCTGATTTCTATTAAACGTAGAAACAAAATGAAGATGCTGACTTCTACTTCATTTCCCCACACCATTCTGGAGGCTATAGGCAATACAAATAAATGCAACACTATGGGAAACTGTCCAGACAACAGTGGTCCACCCTTTAATCCCAGCACTTGGGAGGCAGAGGCAGGTGGATCTCTGTGAGTTCAAGGCCAGCCTGGTCTACAGAGTGAGTTCCAGGATAGCCAGGGTGACACAGAGAAACTCTGTCTTGAAAAACAAAAGAAAGGGGGGAAGGGAGGGAAAGAGAGAGAGGGAGGGAGAGAGTTGATTCATTCTTATAAATATTTTAAAAAGATGAAACTTTCTATACTATAATTATCAAGAAATAAGGATGGATTTTTAAAAAATCTTCCATTCACAAATAGAAAATAAGTGGAAAACAGTTAGAAAGTCACCGGGAAGTTTATCTTTTAACTCTGCACCGCTGTGTCTGGAATTCACCCCATACACATGCTGCCCTCAGTCTTGGTCAGAGAAGCTCCTTCAGGAGCAAACTATGGCTATGGCAAGGACTCCTAACTAGTCAGAGTGCTAAGGATAAGAGACTGGGAGTCTCGGCCATAAACATGGCATTCTACCGAGGCTCAGGGAACACAGAGGCTCAGGGAACACCGGGAAGGAGGAGGCAGGAAGGACGGAGGAGGAGCAGGAGGACTCGGGAATGCTGCAAAGCGCTGTCTGCTGTGTGTGACGTGACTTTTTTGCTCATGAACTCATAGCAGTTACGGTTCCCTGCACGAGATCATGCCAGCCCCGATGGGGGAGAGAGTGGGGAGAAGAGGTCACAAGTCCCACTCCTAACTGAAGATCTACTGACAGCTCTTGGCTGCTGGGGGCGGTTGTGTGCGCCCCATGGATGATGTCACTTACTGACAGCACTAGCTGTCCTAGGTTATCTTTTTAAAAATGAAGGGACATGAAGCTGGGAGGAGGACATGTTGGTGGGGAAGGTCAGGGGTGACCGAGAGGCAGTGGAGTTGATACATTATATGCATGAATGGAATTCTCAAAAAGTAAAAGATACCATATACCTCGTTTACAAACTCATGAAACTTATAAGACGGACACATGGAAACCACAAGGACTTCTCAAAGGACATAAAAGAGCAGATTACAAGGAAAGACACATTTTAGACAAGATGATTTAACAGAAGTGCCAATTCCCCCACAAAATTAACATACTAGCATGATTTCAATTAAATTTTCTACAAGACTCTGCCCAGGTGATAGGAGGGAACTATTAGTCTCTAGAGAAGTTATGTGTCTTGAAAATGCAGGCAGTAGCCAGGCATCCTTACATATAACAAAGCAGCACACACCTTCAGCCCCAGCATTTGGGAGGCAGTGGCAGCCAGATATCTCTGAGTTCAAGGCCACCCTGGTCTACATAGTGAGTTCCAGGACAGCCAGGGGTACACAGAGAGGCCATGTTTGAAAAAACAAAATATGAATATTTTCTAAATCTGATAACCCTATGATTATAATAAAAACACAATAGTCACATTAGACTGTCAAAATCCTACAGATCCTATATTCTAAAACTAAAGTACAAATGGACATGAAGTTTCAAATTAATTTCTCAAAGCCTTACAGGCAATTAAGAGCTTTCATGTATAAACCAGGACTACCAAGGTAGGAAGGAAATCCAAACTATTTATTTAAAAAACAAAACAAAACAAAACTATATCCGGACTCACAAGAGGGCTCAGTGGGTGAGGGCGCTTTCCACCCAGCCTGACCCCTGGGACCCAGAGGGAGGGAGAGAGAGCTGATGCCTGGCAACCATGTCTGACTGCAATGCTCTCATTGAGACTCGCGCGCACACGCACACACACACACACACACACACACACACACACACACACCCCAACAAATAAATAAAATGTAATGAAAACAACTTCAAAATTGCATCTAACCACACAAGCCACTTAAAATACTTAGGGTAAACAACACCACAAACAAGAAAGGGCAAGTTTGGAAAAGTACTTATACACGGCAGAAAATATAAAAGCACTCAATGATCTATTTGCAAGTAAAGAAAACAGCAGAATATGGAGAAGAACCAACAGCAGGTGGACAAAGGTTATGTGAAGAAAAAACTTGAAACATAACAAACATGGGGGGGGAGGGATTACCAAACTTGGGACCACCCATGCAGTAAACGCAAACTACCCTAGCAATGATATGTAGCTCTGTGTGTGTGTGTGTGTGTGTGTGTGTGTGTGTGTGTGAGAATATACTTATCAGATTGGCAGATAGTAAACAGAATAATTGTAGCTACTGTGGGAAAGACACAAGGACTTAGAAGACTGCACACACTGCTGACTGAGGCAGAAGGCCGCCTAAGCGCTGCCTCAGAAGGAAGCGAGCGCTCTGCACAGATCATGCTGGCCCTGCAGCCGTCTGCACGTTTACTTCTCCATGCAACCTCAAATGAGCATTCACTCTACATGAGCTTAGACAACAGCAAGGGACCTGGCACCAGTGCAGCATTTCCGCCTACTTGGTATGTCCCTCACATCCTCGTAGGAAATTAGCAGCCCCCTAAAAACAGTCTATCTGTAGCACTGTTATTACTTACTATTCTGCCATTCTCCCAGAGACATTTCAGACCCACACTCGGCATTCTGGGCAAGCTAAGTCTCCTGACTTGATGCTCAGCTCTGCTGGCCAAGCCTCTCAACGTCTTAAAATCAGAAACAGACTCACCAGAGCTGGGGTCCTGGCATCCTAAGTTTCTGGAAGCTCCTAAAAGTGAATGTAAGGGGGACCACTGCCTTATGCTGATCCAAAGAAGAGCAATGGCTCCGTACGATGATTTCATTTAAAATTAATTTCTATCACTATGCTTCTAAAGCTCCGTAAACACAGAAACCTATCATATAATACCACAAAGGATTCCCGCCAAGCAGTCCAGGGATATTTAAATAGCTGTATGATGTAGACCATAGCCCAAGCGTGAAAAACAAGGGACCAGTAAGACACAAGACAAATATGATTCTCTTATTTCATATTGGAAATCTTGATGAATTAACTTTTTAAGGTTTTAGCCTTAAAGGTTAATTACTGTCCCTAATTTGAACCATTTATCTTAGTGCCCCAACTCCCTGCCTGTCATTATCTATAATTTCTAGGGGCAGGGTTTCAATTATATACTATAGAGGCATTATTAAGTCTTCTCTCTGACCTATATGAATCCTATATCTAATCTACTTATCAATTCTACTGGAAGCTACCTGTTACTCCATGTTTTAAACCAGACTGTGGGGGAGGGATGTGTAAGGTCACATATGTGAGGGTATGTGCTGAGACTACAGGCAGCTATCCCACCTCCCTGACTTTCCTGTGAGTTCTGGGGATCAGAACTCGTGTCCTTGCTTGCATGGCGTGTGTTTGTTAGCAGGGAGCCCTCTGCCAACCCCAGGCTCACTCTTAGGTTTAGAAGTTAGTAATAATATCCTCCACACCGTTCCCAAATTCTTCCTCCAGGAGGTGAAGGGGCAGACAGCTTTCTGCCCAAGCACAAGAGGCCCTGTGTACCAACCAACCACAGCAGTGGCTATATAAATCACATCAGTAACCTTATCTTTGAGCGTACCCAAGGCCACTATATTGGAATCATTCTCTCCCTCCGTCTCCCTATATTAAAAATGACTCATTCATATCCTGTTCCAAAGTTTATGAGAAACATCTTAAATAAAAAGGTATTCATTCCTTGTATGTAGTGAAGGTCTACATTTTCTATTACATTGTCAGTCAAGCATCTGTTAAAGTTGTTATCCATCTCTTCATTCTTTATGAAGGTCTCTGCTAATCAGCCACACGCTCCAACAAAGTCAGCCACAGTCGCATGCTCCATCCCACAAAGCTGGCCACCATCGTTCCAATCTCCTGCACTTGACATCTCTTCTTTTCCACCTATGTTTCTCTTTAGCTATTAGCTGTTTCTTCCTTCAAAATTTGCCCAAGTAGCACTGGATCAGAGAAGCCCCTAACTGAAATATGAATAATTGAAGGAACTTAGCTAAATTGTGTAGGTGTGAGGGAATGGAGGTCAGACAAGGGGTCTTAATGTTCCTTAGGTTATCTGAACCTTAAAGGAAGGAAAATGAAAAGAGAATGAGATGGATACTGATGGATACTGGAAATGCGGTACGTTCACTATTCACTACGTAAGAGTGTGTTTTATTCTGCTATAGCTGTCATCTCCGAGCCTTACCGCCTCCCTCTGCTAACCTACGCCTGGGCCTGGAAGCTTCCAGCCTCCGTGCGATCTTATCTAGACCTAGAATGTATTCGGCCTCTGAGACTTCCTGCTGAACACACTCACCCTTTCTTGTTCTTCCTGAGCTCTGGCTGGTTCAACTCAGCTCTTCTGGCTCAGAAGTCCTCTGCAAGCTGGCGATTCAGTCTGGCTTCTCCCTCAGCCTCGCCTGAATCCCTCGGCCTGGCCTCAGGCTGCGGCCATCTGTCCTTATCTTCCTCTTCCTTCACCCGTGCCTAGCTTGTTCTCTCTCTCTCACTGTCCTGGCAACTCTGCTTCCTCTTTCTCTCTTTCTCTGCGCTGCTCCCTTAAGTGGCTTCCCTTTCTTCTCTCTCTTTCTGCATACCGTATTCAATCAAATCTTTCTCTGCCCGGTCCCTTCGTCTGCTATTCAGTTAGACATCACTTTCAAATGTGGTTGCGCCCATGCACAAATGTTACCGCCATTGTTTGGGATTACAGGTGTATACTATAAGGGCGTGTCTGTAATCAGACAAAGGGATTAAAGGTGAGTGCTAAGAGCTGAACCCCGCCATAACTAGAAACAGATTTTTTTTTGTAAATAACACAATCTCAGGGGTTCACAGTGTGATCAAATCTCCTGCTATTGATACAATGGAATTTATTCAGCCGTAAAAAGCAGTAAAGAACTGACACATTCTGTAATACTGTATGATTACAGTATTACAGTATGATTCTGGACACAAAGTGTCCAGAATAGCCACAGTGACAAAAGCAGATTAATGAGCACTGTTCCTTTTGGGGGTCAATGATGAAAATATTCTATCACTAGATTGAGGTGGTGGCTGGACAATCTTAGGAATAGAATAAGCAATGGCAGACTGGATGACACGAAAGTAAGTTTTATAGGATGTGAGTATTATCATGGCAGAGCTGTTTTAGAATCAGGATCACATGCCCCATCAGACTATCATGACAGAACTGTTCTTAGGATCAGGATCGTATCCCCCATCAGACATTCATGATTTAATGGGAGCTCATGAATATGTGTGTGTATAACAGTGCAGGTGTGTACACATGGGCGTGTGCACACAAATACCATACATGCAAAATTTTACTTCAACCAAGAGCATTATGGTTTTAACAAATTTAGATTAAAAAGTATAAGTGGGAGGAGGGGAGCTCTATCTGCAATTCAGGAAAAACATTTCTGAGTACTAAAGGCTATCAAGACTTATTCCATTGTGCAAATCCAAGCAATCTATGCAAATTTAGTCTGGTAACACAATACATCTAATTCATATTCTAATTTACAAGATGGTTAAACTGGGTCAATTTATCTATTCTACTGTCTGTGATAAAAAAAAAAACTGAATCCTTTAAAATACAAGCTGCTATGTAAACTTACGTAAGAAGAGGTGATTCTAAAAATATGTTCACAAGAGGGACTGTCCACACACTCACCACCTTGACCAACACCATGGGTAATTATGGAATAGGCGGAAGCTCGCTTGGCCTGATCAATCTGGGGGACTCTGCTGATCTTTTAAAGGATGCCATTCTCGCTGTGCAGCTGGCGTCACAGAATGTCCCTGACTCAGGTTAAAGGAGTGATGCCTGAAAGTTTTGGCACAGGGTCAGAATGCTGAATTTAGGCCACAGGGAGGTCGCTTCATTGTTACTAAAAGACAAAGGCTCCGCTCGTCAAACTTCATGCACGGACATTCTGCCAGCTAAGCAGTCCCTAGGAGGGCCTCTGCGCTTGGAACCCAAAGCAGCCCGATACAGGCCACGCAGGCGCACCGTGTAAACAGGGCCCGATACAGGCCACGCAGGCGCACCGTGTAAACAGGGCCCGATACAGGCCACGCAGGCGCAAACAGGAGCAGTGCTGTCAGAGACAGGCACCGTGGGTTAGGTTCAGTGAGTCAGGAAAACTAGATTTTTTTTTCTTTTTCTTTTATTCTTGGGGGGTGGGAGGGTTGAAATACACATTTAATGAGTTTTTTTTTATTTCCGTTGTTTTTTAATAAAAACTATTCCACAATCAAGTTTTCTCTGTTCTACCCAAGAAATTCAGTAAGTGGAATGCAATGGGTTGTTACTTTTTAAGAATCACTATGGTATGGGGCTGGAGAGGTGGCTCAGTGGTTAAGAGCACTGACTGCTCTTCCTGAGGTCCTGAGTTCAATTCCCAGCAACTACATGGTGGCTCACAACCATCTGTAATGGAATCCAATGCCCTCTTCTGGTGTGTCTGAAGACAGCTACAGTGTATACATAAAGTAAATAAACAAATCTTTAAAAAAAAAGAAATGGTACAATTATATACAAATTTGCTTTAGGGCCTGTTCCCTGAGGGGAAATGTTAGCATCATCATTTTTTTTAAAACTTTTAAGTTGTTTCCATTTACTCTTTTTCTTCTAATTTTATTTTTCAAGAACTTTCTACCTGAGTACTATTACCTACCTCACCTCTACCCTCCAGCTCTTCTATGGCCCCATGCCAAATTCATTACCTTTTCAGTTATTAGAGGGTGTATGTGTAGATCACATGCAAGTGTATGTGTGTGTGTGTGTGTGTGTGTGTGTTGTGTGTGTGTGTGTGTGTGTGTGTGAGTATGTATGTGGTGTGTGTGTGTATGTCTGTGTGTGTGTGCATGTGTGTGTGTGTGTATGTGTGTTTGTGTGTGTATCTGTGTGTGTGTGTATGTGTGTGTGTGTGTTTTACTGGATCCATTCGGCTTGGCTCATATGTGCATGGACCCAGAGTATGTAATATTAATAATCAGAAAGATGGGCCATATATTTGGCTTCCTTTCTTCTGTGCTATTGTTAATTCATTTCGAGAGAAACGGCTGCATTTTTACCTGCTATGTTACGTGCCTAGGCATTTCCCAGAGTACAAGCAAGCATGAAGTGTGCAAAGAAAAGCGAAGAGACAACTGATCTACACCGTGAGGAGGGCAGGAGGGAATGACAGTGGCCAGCGGCACTCACGGGGAGGCTTAGAGCAGATGCAGCACTGATGGTGGAGTCCAAGGATGGCTGTGGAGATTAAGTGTCCCACGCAAAGCAGGCAGGATGGGGTGTGTGTGAAGCAGACGGGGGGGGGGCAGGGTGAAGGAAACATAAACTGTGAAGAAACAGCACGCTCACAGAGCAGGGTCGGAAGGCCAAGAGGCAGATGAAATGAACAGAGGCTAACTGAGGAAAACTTTATTCCACAGGGAACAGCACGACTGCAGTATGGAATGGAAGGTAACCAAGGGGAGACTGTCTAAGAAGAACATTTAGCAGCAAATGGAACTGACAAACAGGTATAAGAGGCTATGAAGGCTACGATGGAGACCATCCCCCTCCCCACCCCACCTCTGGAGGGGGCGCTGAGTTAAGACTGTGGCCATGCCAACAGTCCGGAGGTAAGGAAACTCAGAGGTGGAGTACGGGGCTTACTAGCTAGCCCCTGGCTCACAGAGTCCTGGATGCCAGCACTGTCTAGGAGCCAAGGGAATATTCTAGCACTCCAAACCAAGCACAGAAAAGCCCCCTCCCTCCACATCTCCCCTATCACCCTGTTAACCCCACGTCCTTCACCCCTGCTCCATCACCTGGTAGTCACAAGGGCATGCACAGCACCTCTCAGCTAGCCCTCACTGTAAAGTTCACGTTATGCTTCTCCCCCTGGTGACGCAAGCAGAGAGCTAAGATCCATCTCCCAGCTCTGTCAGTAGCCTACAGCATACACTCAACCATGCTGGCTGGTTCAAGAGTGCTGGTGTATTGAGCATGCCTAGAAAGAGACAGCCAGCTACTGCCCTCCCAACTCTCAGCGTCTTCATTCCCTCTCTGCACTAACACTCACTGAATGCCGGTGATTTCAAAACACCCTCCTGTTTCCCAGGCCGAAGACAGACACGGCTGGAGCCTTACTAAAACACTGACACTAGCAATTTACTTTCAATATTAACATATTGCTTTGTGACTCTGAAAACATCTTCAAGAGATAAGCACTACGTGCGCCCAAGGGCAATGGGTTACCCACAGACTGAGTCACTCTCCTACCAGCATGGTTAAAACCAGAAGCTTTGCAAACATCTGCTTTGGGTTCCCGCTCAGATTCGGGGACTACGGTTTGGCTGTGGCTAGCTACAGGGTCCAGGCAATAACATGCAGAAATATTTATGTGATCACAAATGAGTACACGGGGTTTTTCTGCCACAGCTGCTGTGACACAGGAGACTGTTCTCCCAATGGGTTGATTACGGCTTCGTTCCAGCCTCACCATGTAAATGATGGGGGTTCAGAAAGATTACTAACTCTGGTCTGATTTATCTCTGCAAAACTGTAGTCTACATGACTAGCTTTCTTTTAACTACTAAAAGTACTCAACCATCATGAGTCTCCCAATATTTTACTCTCTTACTCTCTTAAAAACTTTCCTAAAACTAACCATTTTCTGCCTTCTGGCCAGGCAGTACCTGCTCAGGAAAAACTACTTAAAAGATCAGAAAACCGTGAGGCACAGACATGGAGGCGGTGCAGCGGGCACGCACAGACCCCTTCAGATCGTCTCCAGAGAGTTTCCCTCCGTGTCAGCATTTGGACCTGCATAGCATTTGCTTATGAAACAAAACTCCATTAAGTATTTTCATAAAGAGCTGAGCAGGAAAGACTTTTTAAATTTAATCTCTCATGTTTGATTCATTAGGCTGCTCGGGCACTGGAGGCACAGTTGGGAGCGAGATCAACCGGATCCATACCCCCAGCTCCTGGCTGCCACATGACCTTGGGAGAGTCACGATTTTTCTAGGCTTCAATTTTCTTTGCATAAACAATCCCAATAACAGGACTAGAGCTCGCTTAATTCATCGGTTTGATCTCCTAAATTGATGGTGATGAATACTTTGGCAGAGAAGAGTCAGAGGTGATAAATCTTATCATGAGTGCGCTGAGAGTTTTTTCAGAGCCAAAGTAACCCACTGAAGCAGACTAAATGAAATCAGTATTTCTGCCAAGTCCTTATTCGAGGGAGGGACTCCGGGAGAGAGGGTCATAGCTCAGTGGCACTCGCTTTCCCGACTTAAGTGAGTTGGAAACAGATCATCCTGAATGCTCTCACCTCATAAAAACCAAGTACATAGAACTTATCGCCCATTGCAACTTCAGTAACAGCAGGGGAAAGTTACTGTCATTCTGTGAACCTGCCCGGTGCCTGAAGGCAGCGGGGGCTGCTACACATACGGGCAGTGCTAGCAGGGCTGTGGAACGGTACCGGAATCCACAGCCCTGCAGAAATCCCAGCTGACTTGTCATCTTTCCCCCATGTTTGATTGATTCTGAGAAACTTTGCCGGAACAGCACAATTAACAGCAAACTCGGGGCTGGCAAAGAAAAAAAAGCATGGAACTACGTGAATTACAACTGCCTCACATGTGCACCTCAGAGACTGAGAGCCATTGGAGAGCACGGTCTCCAGGGTATTTTCAGGGCTCTGATTTGATCTGGATGGGTCTGGAGAGAAGGCATGCAAGGAATGGCAAGAATATTCACAACTCAGCATACCCCCACCCCCGAGGCAGGCATCTATACTCACAGCTGCTGCTCCAAGACTTTAACAAGGACTTTATGCTAATTTCAAAAAACACAGAATCCTGTAGACTCAACATTGTGTCTTGGCTAGCTGCAGGAGCAGTGGCAGCGGTGGTAGCGGTGGTGGCCGCAGCAGCAGCAGCAGCAGCAACAGCAGTTCTGTGCCTCTGGCTCCCAGCCCTGGTCCCCTTGCCTCTCCAGTCGGCAGAGCTCTGGCCCACAGTGCCTTGGCTTCATTACCGTGCAGTCTCGCGGTGACGCACGACTATAGGGGAAGCGCTGCTCAATGCAGATGAGGTACCCAGCTGAATTAAAGCTCACAAGTTTATTACGAGTGCCCTGAAGGACACCCTCACCTCTCTTTATGCAGACCTGCATGTGGCCAACAAGACTTGCCCTGTTTGCATTCAGATTGCCGGGGTGAGGAGCGAGCGTTCCTCGCCTCTGTGCTGCCAGTAAACAGACATAGGCTACTGCCGCTCTGTCCTGTGATGCCAACTTTCCTCATGGGCGAAGGGCCTTAGGGACATCGTTTTTTAAAAAAGGAATTAGAATCTAGCATATGATCTTTAAAAGTCTTCCTTCAATAGCTGGTGTCTTCTTCAAAGCAGGGGAAAGTCGGTAGCAGTTTCCTAGGAGATCTGAGCAGCGCATCTCTCCACCCTGATCCACACCCGGCTGTGGCTTGCACAGCATGCTTATGATGAGACCGAGTCCGCAGGCTCGCTGACCCCACTGCTGCCTAATGGAATGAGAGATGATGTCATGAACACCGGCTGAACCTCCACTGGCCTCTGAAACTGCTCAGCTCAGGACAAAGTTGTTCCCTGATAGCAGGCGACTTATGCTACCGAGATAAACCTTGGTAAGAAGGCTGTTTTAAAACAGTGTTTTCAATTCTTAAGATGGCACATCTAATTCCCGTGAAAGCCCGGCAGTCAAAATGTCAGTGAACAGCCAAAATATCCACTGGTCAATACATCTCGACAACTTCATTCTATGGAAGAGGTCCTAAGGCGGAAACATGCTGCGGTGCTGAACTTCCAACACAACAGAGGCATTGCACAACTAAAAACAAATGTTCTTTTATGTCAATAACCAAAGAAAACCATCTCACCTCACTTGGCTTTCTGCGCACATCTTTAGAGTTCAATGGGCATGTGTTCAGGGGTCCCTCCTCATATGCAGAAATACATTTGCAGCAAGCCATCTGCATTATTGCATTCTTTAAGTACCGAAGAGAATAAGCACAATTATCAAAGTCACAGCTGAATAAATTCACTCGCTCAGATTGCTAGGCACTGTATTAGAAGCTAAAATAACATCTTTCCATGCATGAACACCATCCACTGTGGACAAGAGGATAATCGCACTTATTAAGACATATTCAGTGAGAAGAGTATAGGCGGCAAATGTCTGAAGCTGTAGGTGTTTGGTTTGGTTTGGTTTCTTGTTTCTAGAATAGTTCAAGAAATCTGATACAAGTCTGGACCATTCCAATTCCTAAAAAGATCTAACAAGAGCATTCAAACTAAGGGTGCAAAGGCTGACCAACATGGAACCCCACTCCACACCAGGGCACAGGGCTGACCAACATGGAACCCCACTCCACACCAGGACACACACCATGGAACCCCACTCCACACACAGGGCTGACCAACATGGAACCCCACTCCACACCAGGACACAGGGCTGACCAACATGGAACCCCACTCCACACCAGGACACAGGGCTGACCAACATGGAACCCCACTCCACACCAGGGCACAGGGCTGACCAACATGGAACCCCACTCCACACCAGGGCACAGGGCTGACCAACATGGAACCCCACTCCACACCAGTGCACAGGGCTGACCAACATGGAACCCCACTCCCACACACAGGGCTGCACAGGGCACAGGGCTGACCAACATGGAACCCCACTCCACACCAGGGCTGACCAACATGGAACCCCACTCCACACCAGGACACGGGCTGACCAACATGGAACCCCACTCCACACCAGGACACAGGGCTGACCAACATGGAACCCCACTCCACACCAGGACACGGGCTGACCAACATGGAACCCTAACTCAACACCAGGACACGGGCTGACCAACATGGAACGCCACTCCACACCAGGACACGGGCTGACCAACATGGAACCCCCCTCCACACCAGGGCACGGGCTGACCAACATGGAACCCCACTCCACACCAGGACACAGGGCTGACCAACATGGAACCCCACTCCACACCAGGACACAGGGCTGACCAACATGGAACCCCACTCCACACCAGGACACAGGGCTGACCAACATGGAACCCCACTCCACACCAGGACACAGGGCTGACCAACATGGAACCCCACTCCACACCAGGACACAGGGCTGACCAACATGGAACCCCACTCCACACCAGGACACAGGGCTGACCAACATGGCTCCACACCAGGGGCACAGGGCTGACCAACATGGAACCCCACTCCATACCAGGACAACACAACATGGAAAACTACCCAGGTGACCAACATGGAACCCCACTCCACACCAGGACACGGGCTGACCAACACGGAACCCTAACCTACACCAGTGCACAGGGCTGACCAACACGAAACCCTTGACCAACATGGAACCCCACCCACACCAGGACACAGGCTGACCAACATGGTTGGACCAACATTCCACAAACACAGGGGACCAACATGGAACCCCACCCACACCAGGACACGGGCTGACCAACATGGAACCCTAATTACACCAGGACACGGGCTGACCCAACATGGAACCCCACTCCACACCAGGACACGGGCTGACCAACACGGAACCCCACTCCACACCAGGACACAGGGCTGACCAACATGGAACCCCACTCCACACCAGGGCACAGGGCTGACCAACATGGAACCCCACTCCACACCAGGGCACAGGGCTGACCAACATGGAACCCTAACTCTACATGCCATGCCAACTCTGAGCCCTGACTCCATGCTGAGATGCTAAGGCTGACCAACACCAAACCCCAGGTCTACAGCACTGTCATTTGCTTTCGTGTTTTAAAAAAAGGAAACAAACAAAAGCATTTCATAGATAGAGTTTCTCCTCATTCAAAGAAGAGCCAAAGCTCCAGGTGTTAGGAGAACAAACAACATCCCAGAATCCCAAAGGCCAACCTTCTACCGTACCTCACCTGTGTACATCAACAATGAATATCCACACTGCAAACGACTACAAGCTTTACAAAGGCAGGTTCACATTTTGTTTTTAATTGTAGTGTTTCCCAAAGTAACTCCAGCAGACCTGCTCACAGATTCAGTGGGAAAAGGTGACTTAAACCCAAACAAAGGACACCATGAAATACCACGGCTCAGAACTGACAAGTTAGTACATAGCATCTAGATGCTCTACCATGTTCTTGCTATCCCTGTTGGGCTGAGCTCACCCACGATTTAAATACAACCTGCTAGTGTTTGATTACGACATCCCATAGAGTGAGATTCACCCCCCAGTAAACCCTCCTAACTATACAGTGTCATACAGAAAATCGGTTTGGTGACTTTGGAGAGAAAGAGGTAAATAATAGGTGATTTTTCTCATGACTCTAAAAATGGAAGCTTTTTTTCCTTCTTAAACATTAACTATAGAGCCATATAGTAGTGTGGCCAGTGGCAGCACACACACCTTTAGTCCCAGCACTCGGGAGCCAGAGGCAGGCAGATCTCTGAGTTTCAGGCCAGCTTGGTCTACACAGTGAGTTCCAGGACACCCAGGGCTACACAGTGAAACTCTTGTCTTGAATGAAAAAAAAAAGCCTATATAGATATAAAAGAGTAAGCCAGAATCTAGAGTTTCTATTTTACCTAAACAGCACAGGGAGGGTGGGTGTGGGTGTGGGGCATGCACACACGCGCATGCGCACACAGACACGCACGCACACACAAACACACATGCACGCACACACACACACACACACACACACACACACACCATTTATATAAGCAGCTCACTGTAAATACAGTGCAAGTGAATATGGCATATTCCATTTATGTATAGACCAATCTAACATATGGGCAGAACCTATTCTATTTGAACCTTACTCCAAAGTATAAAGAAAACAATAAACTCTGTTATTCTTTCAATTCCTGATCACAAACACCATAGCAACACTTAATGGAGTATTTCCTTTCTACATCTTCTGATGCTTTTATTATCCAAACCACCAAACTTTTAGCTGGGGGTGGAGGTGGCGGTGGGGGTGTGGGCCACATACACACCCAGCAATCCTTTTAGAAGACCATAGAAGAGCCTCTCGCTGTGCTCCAATTTCTTTCTCAATCCCTCAGTGACTAACGCTCTTTTTAAATTGCACCAATAATATTGCCATTGTCCTTCAAGGGAGCTCTCTTGTTATACTGCTAATTACATCAACCAGGACATAGTCTTTATAAAGCCCATTGTTAAGTTTTTCAGATCACCAGAGATGACAGTTTTCTATTTCACACTTTATAAATTCAGAACCCTCCAACTTATACACACCCCTGTGTATTTTCATATCGTTGCCATAAAGACAGTTACAGAGACTGCCTCTAGATGGTCTAGCCTTGGTAAAGCAGACAGGTCTAACTCAGGGCACTTACTCAGCTCTATTCCTCCTCACACTTCAGACTACAATGGTTCAGGCTTTGGAAATGATGTCTTAGAATGTAAGAGACTCATAGTTTCCATACGGGCTAGTCCCATTTGTCTTAAGATCCTATGGCTGAAGACGTCACACATTTTGGTCACAGGACATGGAGAAAGCAAATAAGCCCTGATCCGTGAACTTCTCCTTGCTGGCTAGGCTAGCTTTCATAACACTGGGAGGTGCAGCTGGGAGGAAATGTCATCAACAGCTTACCCAGCTTGAGTCCCAGGAACTATAATAAGGACTGGTCTGACTGGACATGCCCCCGGGGCAACTGTGGCATAAATATTATGGAGCAGCCCCAACTACCTTGTAATTGGATTTAAGGCCTGCTCCACAGGGACGGCGAAGCTGGCCAAGAACCCATAGTTGAGAAGTTTAGACCCCAGTGAAAAATCTACTATTACTCTGCTAAGTAGACATATTATCAGCCTGCCCTCTAAATTCCATATCTCTATATAATTAGTACAACTCTCATAAAAGTGTCAGTTAAGTTCCCACATCTATATCACACCCCTCACACAAGGCTCAGGGACATCTGGAAGATGGGGCAGGAAGACCCCAAGAGCTGGATGTCAAGGAGGATCAGAACCAAACCATCTTCTGGACGTGGTCTTACAACAGCTCTGGTTCAATATAAAAGACCTAAGGAAGACCAAGCCAGTCAACATTCAGCATTGAGCAGGGAGGGGCTCACAAGCCCTCACCCCCAACTGAGCAGCTGTGGGCAGTTGATGACTCCTGGAAAGGAGTCAGTTTTCCTTAAGGGTGTGGCCTCTGGTAGGCTCACCACACTCTCTAGTAGGTGGCCCCAAGCCATCAAGTAAATAAATGGGCAGCTCAAACTGAATTCAGTGGACTGTCAATAAAAAGGGGACAAACAGAAAGGGGACACAGAGTGGGGAGACAGTGGGGAGGAAGATGGGGGAGGTGTGGGAAATGACAGAAACACACTGTAGGAAAGTCTCCAAGGCTGTATAATAAAACCATCACTTTTTGCTGATGTCCTTCCACTAAAGCTAGATACTGTAGTAAACATTGGGCACAGATGATGACCACTTCTTCTGCGTGTTGGAGGGCAGGTCTCCCCCTGCTTTGAATCCCCACTAATTGGTGCCCTTTCAAAAGGCTTTGCTTAGTTCTTAGTAGAAGGTAGCCCCCATGCAATGAAACATCCATAAAACCCTCAGGAAAGCTTAGAGAACACTGCCGTCTAGGAGGGAGGGACCTGAACACAGTGTTCCCTGACACTCAGTGAGGTTGGAACTAACTTAAAATATCACACTCCCCACTCCGATGCGAAGTTCTGAGAGAATTCAATTGGCTAGGCTCATTTCAGGATAGGATCCAAAGTTCGTGGATCAGTCCTCATAGTAAGAGCTTCATCAACATCTCAAAAACCCTTAACACTGGTCTCCCAAATTAGCACACATGGAAAAGAGGGAAAAGAATGTGTGCTTTTCTCCTGAAAATATCCCATGTCCTTCCGCTCCTAGAGCCTCTCTCTTCTCTCCCACAGATCCCTGCCTCTTCAGAACACTCTCGTCTTTGCTGGGCTTAGAAAAGAGGTTGAAAGGCTTCAGAGGAATGATGCTCTCTGGCCTATTACATAATTACCAGTCATGAAATGCAACAGGGGAAAAAAATGCTCCAAACATAGCCTCCCATTTTGCTTTGAGCCTCATTAAATAACCAAATGTGAATGGAATCCACCCATATCACTAGCTCAAATGGGTTCTTGATGTACTCACTCCTAACCTATATCTCTTTCGTTCTTTTTGAATTTCCCAACTTTTATACAAATGGATGTTTTGACGTCTTAAAGCATCACACTACCAAGCAGAAGAAATGGGCTCTTTGAATAAATGGTTAGGTTTCAGAGCTGGGGCAGGAAGAACATAAGAAAATCCTGAACCGTCCTGGACTATCAGGAAAGAGAATGGAAACCAAGCACAGTGCCTTACGTTCAGCAAAGGAGAGAGGGGCTGACTTGAGCTGTCCGGACCCAAAGCTTCAGACAGTTTGAGAATATAACCCAAGGTATAAATAACTGTGTATAAATCAACATAAACTGCTATGGGCTGACTGACCTCACCCAAACTCATGATAAAATTTAATCCCTGTTGCAATGTATTAGGAGGGTAGAAACTTAATGGACTATGGTATTTGGAGGTAGGATCTTTGGGAGGTAAGTAAGCCTAAAGAAGGCTGTGTGAGTGGGTTCTAAGGCTGAGGCTGCATCGGCTCAAGGGGGGAGGGGCTTGAACTAAGATTCTGAACTCTGCCCTATACCTTCTGGGACTCTGCAGGGTGTCTCCACCAGCAAAAAGGATCACACCACATGCAGCCGCTGGTCTTGAACTTCCTAGCCCTCAGAGTCAACAAATAAACCTTCATTTCTGTTTAATTATAGCAGCACAAAATGACTAAGGCACTGATATAAATAAACAGCTGAACAAATAAATAGGAGGAAGAGGAAAATCTTCCACTGTGCAGAAAGGAGGAGGCGTGACTGCTCCCCTCTGAGTGGCTGCCTGGCCTCTGAATGACATCTGAGACCTTAGGTTCTCAGAGTGCCCCACTATTCCTGAACCACTGCGAGTGGCTCACCGTACCTAAATCACATACGTAATATGGTTCCCGTAACACCTGCTTTCCTTCTTGGACTCTAGGGTTTGGGTCTATGGGATGCCTACATGGTCAGCCTAGGCAAACCCTGGGCAGTGAGTATCTGATGAGCTTCCTGGACCAGTGTCACTTCACCTGGAGTGACAGCTCACTTACTGTGAGACAAAAAATGACCAGGGAAAGGATGACTTTATCAAGGAGACCTGGAAGGTACCCCCTCAGGCAGATCAAGGGTTTTTGTTTGGTTGGCTGATTTGTTGATCTGCTTGAATATAGGATTTCTCTGTGTGGCCCTGGCTGTCCTGGAACTTGTTCTGCAGACAAGGCTGGCCATGAACTCAGGAGATCCACCTGCCTCTGTCTCCAGAGTGCTAAACTCAGTCGTGAGCAAGGGTTTTATTAGTGATCACTAATACTTAGTAGAACATAAGAAAGGCTCTTTCTTTACCCATATCCTTTATCCCCATAATCAAAAGCCCAGCTTAATCATAAAGGGGTGTGTGTGTCCTATAAAACATCCAATTAATATTAATATTATGAACACCATTAAAACTAACAGCAACCTGGAAATGTAGTTTAGTGACAGAGTCTGGGGCTCAACCCCAGTAACAGAAGAAAAAAATATTTTTGAACTCTAAAGAGCCTAAAAGGGCATAGAAGACAAATGTACAGTGGTATCCGAGATACTGAACAGATCGAGAGAGGAAATGACAACTGAGCAGAATGCTGGCCAGCAATGCAGCAACACTATTGGCTCATTAGTTGTGAATAAATGACCGTAATGATTTAAAGTTTCACTGTTGTGCGGGTGTTGCAATTTTACTATGAATCTGAAAGTATCCAAAAATAAAGTTTAACACAATCCTCATATGAAGTATATAAAGTTTACGTGAACTCATTCCTGACTTCTGCTTCATGGGACATTGGAATCTGACTTCTCTTCTATACCTGACTCTTAACACTATTACAAAGCCTGTGGCTGAGGTAATCAGATACTGGTTTATTAACAGTGGGAGAACTAAAGCCACTGAGAAATGTGAAAACAAATGAGAAGAAACATAAGAATTGTCTCAACTTTCTGCTTGGAGGAAGTTTCAGGGCTGCAGTGCAGAGACTGGATCCCTTTGAAAACCTACAAACCACAGACATCTCCACTGATTAGCCAAGCCTGGTCTCTGACTACTGAAGGAAGGCTATGTCCAGCAACCTGCTAAGGATACTCTCAACCTTCCTGAGTAGTTACAAAGGCCTCCAAACAATCTTCTGAAACAAGCATCAGAGATCATGCTGACTGCCAGAAAGTTATCCATTCTTTTTAAACATGTAACAAAATACAATGTGCAACAATGTCACATCCGCATATCCAGTTCTTTCTAAACATGTAACAAAAATTCAGTGTGTAACAATGTCACATCCGCATATCCAACAACTAATTAAGGACTATTAGATGTGTCAAAAGTAGGAAAACAGCTATAAAATCTGGAAACAACAGAGATGGTGGATTTTATTGATTATTTAAAAGGCTAGATTCAATGATACAGAAAAAATGGGGAAAAAATGAAGAGAAAAAAAAAGAAAAGAAAAAAAAGCTTCAAATAGAACTTTGAGAGACAGAAAAATCCTACCTAGTAGTCCCTTCCTTATTCACAGGATAGATATTCTATGACCCAGAGTGGACACCTAAAAACAGCAGGTAGCATAAAGTCCTAGTCTTAGTTTGGGTTTCTACTGCTGTGAAGAGACACCATGACCACATCAACTCTTATAAAAGAAAGCATTAATTGGGGCAGGCTTACAGTTCAGAGGTTTGGTCCATTAGCATCACGAGGGAAGCATGGTGGCCTGCAGGCAGACATGGTGCTAGAGAAGGAGCAGAGAGTTCTACATCCTGATCCACAGGCAACAGGAAGAGAATGATGCTGGGCCTGGCTTGAGCTTCTGAAACCTCAAAGCCCGCCCCCCAGTGACACACTTCCTCCAACAAGGCCACGCCTCCTAATGTGCCACTCCCTATGGATATCCGGAGGTCATTCTCATTCAAACTAGTCACGAATATTCCATTTTTGTCCCTATACGAAAATACTTTGTAGTGATGCTGCCACAAGCAGTGCGACATAAGGGGCAGGGACACTGCTGCATGGCACCGGCTTCTCACACATGCCTTATCCATGCCCCAGTACTATGGTGGAAGAGTGCTCCCTCTGATAACAGGCTGGCTTCTAACTGCCTACCAACAGTTGGAGAGCACAGACATGCTGACAAAGTCCTGACTCATGTGCCAAGCAGGATGAAGCAGGGCAGATCAAGGTTTCACAGTGCTACCCAGAACGGCATGCGAATGTAAGCTGTTAACTTTTATAATTTTCCATTTAATATTTTCAGACCACAGGAAGTGCAGAAAGTGCAATGATAGACGAAGGAGAACAACTGGGTCTAGAATAATAAATCCCCTGAGCTAGATCTATAGCCGATTACAGACAATGCAGGGAGGAAGGATCAATAAACCTGGACAAACGGAGGCATAAACACGCCAAAGCAATGGTTCTCAACCTGGGGGTCATGACCCCTTTGGGGGTATCAGATACTTACATTATGATCCATAACAGTTGCTAAGTTGTAGTTATGAAGCAACAATGAAATCATTTTATAGTTAGGGGTTTACCACAACATGAGGCACTGTACTAAAGGGTGGCAGCCTTGGGAAGGTTGAGAGCCACTGCTCCAAAGGGAAGCACAATCAACAGAACACAGTCTCTTGATGATGGGGGATGAACAACATGGGGGAAAAACACTAATGGCTCTAACTTAAGCAGAGCCAGCATCACTGTAGGACTGAGCAGAAAATATCACCAGAAGACACAATGATCAAAACGTTTTCTAAAATTGGTAAGACTACAGACCCATGGAGCCAAAGTTCTCAAGTGGAAAAACAAACACATGTGCATGCCAAGACCAAAAAGAAACTACTGAACCCAATGGTAAAGGCTGGTTTTATAAAAAGGATTAACTGCATATGGGGGAAACAAAGATTAAAATGAACGAGGGTGTCCCATCTAAGACTGCAAGGCCCAAGATGGAATGGCTTTACTACAGAATGGGTGGAAGGAAGGAAGGAGGAAAGAAGAAGGAAACTGCTGATCTGGATCTCTATAGCCACAGGGATTGGGTAGGGGATACCTTTGGGTAAAGAAAAAGCAAAGTAAAAACTTTTATAAAACATACCAAATGTGAAACAATTTATCACTGATAAATATGTACCACAAAAAAAGGGCAAAAAAGTACTAAAGAGCTCTTCAGGTAGAGAACGGATAAGGAGGCTGAATGCTTGCACCCACACCGTCTACCGAAGGTACCGGAAGCCACGTGCGGGTGCATGAAAAGGCTTCTCATTTTAAACGTTTTTCCGAAGGTAACTGACGGGCTGAGCACGCAGCTCAGTGGATGAGTGCTTACCTGGGTTCAATCCCAGCACCCACCATCAGTTAATTAAAGCAAAACATTTAGTTAAAGCAAAGGCCACTCACAGTGTGTTCCTGGGTAGAAATGAAACATTGTACCCAGGGCTGGAGAAATGGCTCAGTGGGAAAGAGCACTTGCTGCTACCCAGAGGACCCGAGTTTGGTCCCCAACATCCATGTAAGGTGGCTTACAACCACCTGTAACTCCAGCTCCAGGGACTCTAGCATCTCTGATCACCCTACATACATACCTTAGGTATGCCTGTATACAGACATGCATACCTACACATAACTGTCTCCATCAGCCCAGCACAAAGGGGGCGGAGAAGAGACATGGATGTGAGTTCAGTCCGTTCATCATGGGTAAAGCACCATTCTGTTGTTGCAAACTCAAGTCTGATTTGAGTTTGCAAACTCTAGTGCAATGAATTTTAAAAGGAGAAAAAGAAAATGAGCTAGTGGTAGAATTAGAAGATAAGAAATTCAAAAGACAAAGAAAAAGGGAGGGGGTGGTGACATGACAAAAAACTAAACAGATTTAATTTTTTTACTGAAAAAATTTTTTCATGTAAAATATTTTGATCATGTTTCCCCTTCCTCAGTTTCCCCCAGATCATCACCCCTACCTCCCTACCCACTCAACTTTATGTTCCTTTTCTGTCTCTAAAGTAAAAAAAAAAAAAAAAAAAAATCCCAACCCCCACAAAGAGAAAAGAAAACAAAACAAACAAGTAAAGCAAGTAATATGGGGAAAAAATGCCCAAGCGAAGCAAAATGAGACACAAGGTCTGTATCACAGAATTTGTTTTATGTTAGCCAACTATTTCTGGGCATGGGGCCTGCCCTGCCTGAAATGTAGTTAATATACCCAGTGGGCTCCTTTAGAGAAACTGATTTTACCTTTACAGGTGAGTATCAGTTACAGATCCTTTACAAGACAGCTTAACCTTATGTCAATGATTCCATTAAATATAAACGGTCTAAATACTGCAAAGGATAACTTACTGTAAAACAGATCCACATGCCCTGGCCAAAGATAGACCTCACTGTGAGCACGAAGTGGGGGTTCTCACATACAAACTATGAAACTATAAGTTGTAATTAAGTACAAGACAATAAAGGGTTACTTGTGGAAAAAGTGGAATCCTACAAGTCATGGAGAGGAGAGGAGGGAAGACCTCTTCGGGAATACAATCAGATCTAAACCCTGTCAATGAAGCCTCCAGACCTGAAGAATGAACAGTGGTGTTTATCAAAACACAAACCAAAACAAGCCCAGATAAAGTGACCTAGACGGCTTTGACCGGAACTCCCTTGACTCTTCCACCGGCCTGAGAAGAGTCTCAGGGAAACTGAAATATACACAGACTGAATACTGAGGTAAATAACAAACTATTGGAGAACGGTCATGAGAGAAATCAAGTCAAAAGGCCACGTAGGGTTATTTGGAGACAATCTGGAAAAGAAGTTGATATATATTGCTGAACTGAGGGGCAATGACTTTTTTTTTTTAGATACTGATAACAATGAAGGAAGGGTAATAACAATGTCAATAAGGACTCTGGAGTCCATTTTCCTCTACTTGATATCTCCTGATGAGTTTGATGGAAAAGGGTAAGGCCTAGACGTCCTAAAACAAAGAAGACTGGTTCAAATGCAGCCCTGTGAGAGACTAAATAAACCACGAGCCAAGGTGGCCTTAATTTCAGCCCAGAGTTTCAGGTCATGTCCATACTACTACTGTGTTATACTACTGTGGCGGCTTGAGGGCGACTTCCCATAGAGTTTCGGGCATTTGGATCCTTGCTTGCAACTTGGTGGCACTGTTTGGGTCGGCATAGGTGGGTTGGCCTTTTTAGAGGAAGTCTGTCAGTAATGGTGGGCTTCTCTCTTCTTTCTGTTGTCCCCACCATTATGGACCCTCGGAACTGTAAGCCCAAATACGCCTTTTCTTCTACAAGCTGCCTTAGTCAGAGGTGTTTTATCAGAACAGGAGGAAATGAACTAATCAAACTACAATGATCAGTCCGGTTTCTGACCACAAGTATATGGCTCCTAATAGAGATAGCTTTTACAAAGTGCCAGACTGTACACAGTACACCAATATACATAAACAGCAGCGTGTGTGTGTGTGTGTGTGTGTGTGTGTGTGTGTGTGTGTGTGTGTAGGCTAGAGGTCAATGGTGAACATCAAGTGTCTTCTCTGTTGCTCTCCAATTTATTTTTTGAGGCAGGGTCTGCCCCAGAGCCTGGAACTCACAGAATGGCTAGACCTCCTGGGGATCCTCCTGCCTCTCCTCTCAGTCTCCTCCCCAACACTGGGGTTTCAGCCTCATGCTAACACGTTTGCCTCTTGTGGATGCTGGGGAACCAAACTGGATCTCCCTGTCACTTCCAGGTCTGGAGCGACAGTTACACCTCTCATGGGTACCGTGAGGTACATTCGATGCTGTGCCCCTGGCATGGCTGTTTATTAATAGCTGAACTTGTTCTGAGCTCTCCCTCTCAGTTCTTTTTTTAATCTTTTGCACATTAAAAAAAAAAATGCTTCCTCTGCTCTGAAAGGAACAGTCCAGACCCTGTAATCATACCTTCTTCTTTGCCCTTGCAAACTGTACCAATTTGCTATCTTTTGGCATGATGCTAAGAGATTGTTTCTGAATGAAACCAAAGTCTGTTCTTTCTGCTAATCTTTCAAGTGCATTTTCAGGATCCCAAAAGCCCTCAGCTGAATCCTAACTACCTAAAGAAAAAGGTTTGAACACAACGTTGTAAGAATCCAGGTTTCAATATTTACATTTAAAAAAAAGTATTACCCTACGTATATTTATATATAACACGTAATGTATATATGGATTGCCCCGATGAAAGAATTGCTAACACTAGCACACTTCCGTCTGTGTGCCACACACATGTATGGAGCAGAGATACGAGCCTGCAATGCAGGTGGCAAGGACAAACATTCAATTGAAAAAGGAAAACTGATGAACAAAACAAAAACAACCAAAAACCTCACAGCAAAGAAGCAATGGATCAGGACTCAGGATCAGGAGGAAAAGACAGAGACAAGTCAGTTCCACTGAATGATCTATCCCATAACACAGAAAAGAGGGCCATGCTGAACTAACATGAACCAGAAGGCACTGTGTTTGGAAGGGCCTAACTTCAAAAACTTAATACTCTTTAAAGCCCTGTTTTGAATCGTCTAAAGTCAGAATTCACTTTCAGGATCCCCCGAGTGATTTGTTTTAACTCGTGCTGTATTTTGAGACACTGTGTTTTGTTATACAGTCTGGATTGATCTAGAGCTTGTGGTCCTTCTTCCTCTACATCCAGAGTATTGGGATTGACTACGGGAGTGCACATGGTTCCTGTGTAAATCTCAATTAAGCACACTCCAGTGTGAGGCTTTAAGGGAGCCAGGCTCAGTCCATGAAGTGTCTGCTGTGTGAGCATGAGGACCCGAGTTCAGTCCCCAGCACGGAAACATAAGACATGTGCCTGTGATCACAGTACTGTAAGGCGGACGGGAGAGTCACCAGGGTGCTGGCCAAGCAGTGTACTCCAGTTTCCCCAAGATGCTCTGCCTCAAAAAGGTCAGGTGGAAAACAATGAGAAAGCGCTGACAGCAACCTCTGGCTTCTGTATACACGTGCAAAAACACCTGTGCGCGTGCACGCATGCACACACACACACACACACACACACACACACACACACACACACACCAGACAAGTATATTCAAAACGAAGGATTTTAAAATGTGCTTATAGCCACTTTGTTTCTAAAGGTTTTTCTCCTTTATGCTATTTTCCCATGCGCATTCCCTAGGGCTGGAGATCTGGGCAGCTATGGGGCACCTGAAGTGGGTGCTGAACTCAGACCCCTGCAAGTACAGCAAATGATACTAACAGCGGAGCATTCTCCAGCCCCAGGTTAACCTCCTTATATACTCCATCTTAAAAGAGAGTGGGAATTTCGGAAGACTGAGAATAGGGAGAACTTTTACCAGGTTTCGTCATCGAGGGATCGGGACACAAGCTCCATCTAGTACTTCCTCCGTACACAATGTGAGAGACTGACCAACCTGCGCTTAAAGTGCGCCTAAGAACAGAAAACCCATCAAAGGTCTACAGGAGAGAACAGGAAGAAACTGGAGCAGGCAAATATGAGTAATCTACGCCTATATTGTTTAGCAATTTAAATCAACCGAAGATGACGTGCTTGCTTTAATAGATGCAGAATTTAGAAAAACAAACTCTCAAAGGCAAGCATAGGGATTCTAACTTTTAGTACCGCCTACTGCATTCATCTGGGATTAACTTCCCTTTATAATGAATCCTTTCTTCCCTTCCGCTCTCCTTTTGCTTCTTTGCTCTTTTCTTGAGATGGGGTCTCACGGAGCCCAGGCTAGCCTTGAGTTTGCTGTGGACTCCTACGCCCAGAGTCTCCTCCCAAGTGCTGGTCTCACAGCTCACACCCCCACACCCAGCATGGATATTTTTAACACAGGACGCAGGACCGGACCGGGTTCAATAAATTTTATGACTGAAAAATGATAGTGTGGTGGATTCTATCCACATAAACGGCTAGACAGGGAGGGTGGAAGGGTGACTCTTGCCTGGTAGACAAAGGGTTCCATTGTGAGATGGACACTGAGCGGCTTGGTTGACAATAGCAGAACTCCACACAGGGCACTGAGGGCAAAGAGAAAAGTGGCGAGCCAACAGATGTTATCTTTAAAGAATATACCATGTAGCCTGGCTAAAAGCTCGCACAGGTCTGCTTTGTTTTGTCTTGTTTTGATCTTAATTGTGAGAGGCTTTATGGTCGCTTATCATTGTCTCTAAAGTTTAATATGAGGTAACTGATATCGAACTGGTATTTATTGAACACCTGCTACAGACAAAAAAAAAAACCAAAACAACTCTTGCAAGGGTTAAATAAAATGTAAAATGCAAGGAAATATAATGCTAGATCTCTTCAAAGCCTCCGGTGTGTCCGTGACAAGGTTAGGTCTGTTCCCTGACCTCGGCAATATTCTTTTCTCTATTATAGTTTAACTATTAGAAAACTTTGGTTCCCAGGGCAAACCCGTTGTGTTTCTGTAAACAATGTCACACCGGGCTATGTCGCATACAGTCACTCATGAATCATCTGTGCCTCCCTCACCCTACCAGCTTAGGCTGGGTACTGATAATAGAGACACGGCTTACAAGCCCTGAGATATTTACTCTCTGGGCTTTCACAGAAAGTTTGTCATTATAGATCTGCACTTGCTTGGTGTGAGTCTCCCTCCCTCTACTTTCTGGGGTTTGTTTGTTTGCTTGTTTTGTTTTTTGTGACTCTAGACCTAGTAGAGGGCTGGTTTTGTTCAGGAACCATGGCCCTCTGAGCAAAGTTCTAGATGGTAAGAAGGAAGTCAGTGGGTAAACATGGCTTCAGGCACCTGCTCTGGTAAGCAGGTAAAAGCTAACTTTGGCCCCTACAAGACGGGAGCCTAGGACAGCAGCCTTCAGTTCCTCAACCAGCCCTGGCCAGATGTGCCTCAACCGTGTGGCATAGGCCTGGGCACTGGAGTTCCCTACATCAAGCCAGGCCAACACAATCGTCCAAGAGCTAATATTTTTATATTAAATAGACTAAGAGAAGCTAGCAGGCACAGAGGTGAAGTCAGGGGAATGACCTGGAGACATCACACACCAGGTGGAGTTCTAGTTTAAGGACGTCATGAGAATTGGGGCTGTAACCATTAACAGTAGTCCTTCAACCCAAAGGGACAAACTTGACCTGTACCTGGGCCCTGGTAGCTCTTGGAATGTGCTTTGCTTCCTAAATTCTTGTTATAACATACTGGACTTGTATTTAATCTTCCTAGTCTATTTTACATTTTCAACTCAAATTTGGCTTTACTCACCACAACCTAGTCTTTAACCGCATCATTATTTCTTTAGTGTATTTTGTTTTGTTTCTGCTCTGGTAGTGTGTGCTGGTTGTGTCTGACCTGGTCTGACTGTGTTAGTGGTACTGGCCTCAGATTTCTACTCCTAAGTAAATCTACTACTCGGCCTTCTGAGGACTCAGGGGTACAGGCACACTGCATTCTGACCAGTCCCTGATACAGTTTTATTGTCTTATTCATGTTTTTATGACTTTTTGATCTAAGCTATATAGATCATATTATTTCAGAAATGCTTAACCAAGCACTCATATATATCTTTCTCTTATTCCACTTAAATAAACCTTGGATTCTGTAACTCTTTCCCCATTTGCTTCTTACATAGACCATTGCCCAGGAAGGTAGGCAACACCTTTTCCTAATGAAATCTGGAATGATTCAGAGGGTCCTGGGTAGATTAGGACTAACGCATCAGAAGCAAGTAAGAAAAGAGACCTGGAGTAATGAATAAACACCTGGGTATGAGAAACACAGGCACGCACTACTTAACAATGAGGGTAGAGTCAGAGAAACCTGGTGGCAGACAATTGCCCCTCTGTAAACATCACAAAAAGAATTTACCATAAACCAAGATGGCTGTGACATTACTCGGGGATTGTAAAGGAGTTTTAATCCAGCAACATGAGTGTTATAGCAAGGATTACAGCCAAAGATATGATCCAGTCAGAATGTAGACACACTCTGGATTACAGAATGATCTGACTGGAATATAGGCATGCCCTTAGTACATGCATACCTTTAATCTCTAAAAATGAAGGTATGGTTAGTTTTTGGTAGGAAGCAGCCATGTTTAAAAGTAACTTCTAATTGAGGAACAGACAAAGTGATGAATCAGAGAAAGATTTGACAGAATGAGTCAGAGACAAGGTATGTCCAACTCACCGAGAACAGCAGGGAAGAGAGGCTACTTCAGAGTAGGAAGAGAACAAAAAGGGTATATGCTGTGGTGTGTGATGTATGGTGGGTGGTGTGTGTGTGTGTGTGTGTGTGTGTGTGTGTAGAGCAGTTTTACCAGGACAGCTTTACAGAGACAAGTTACAAAGAACATAAGCTAGACCTGGGTGAAGACAGGAAAAACTGGAGAATGAGAAGCTAGAAGATTAGAACGCATTACCAAAGTTAGTATGAGGCTAGGAAGAGCAATTCAGTCAGAAGCCAAGAGCAGCTGGGATGAATCAGCCAGCTTGGAAAATCAGAAGCTAAAAGCTTCCAGGTCTAGGCCTAGGGATAGCAGGAACAGGGAAGGAAATGCCCTGGGCTCATCCCAAGCCATGTATTCACACAGCTTGGGTTTAGCTCTCCTCTCATCACTTCACCTAAGGAAATAGAAGTGACTTACAAGTTATCAGTCTTACACAACCACCACCACACGTGTCTATCGCCGGCTACAACAGCCTTACACGGCACGTGACAATATTTTAACCACCAGTATCATCACAGCAGTGCACCCTGGCTCAGTGTGAGTTTAGCCACGTTATGCAGGTCAGCCATAGCAGTGGAACTGAGAGAAAGTTGTAGCCTTTAACAGGGGAAACAAATGCATCTTTACTTCAGATGTGCTTCCTGTAAATCCTTTTTAAACCCCAAAGAAATAAAGATTCGCAGCTAAGTGTTTGTGCTGTGTACCTATGCACCCAGGCACAGCCTAGGGAAACAGTCTCAAGTGAAGCTTCTCACAGAGTGGCCAGGCTGGGGAACAAAGTGCCAAGAGAAATTATAGATGGGATACAGTCTAACTAACTTCTCACTCATACAGTTGTTTGACAATGGCTACTTGGAGGAGAACATGGTATAGGCAAAAGAGGAAGAAAAAAACACCCTGTAACCCAAGCTCCAGAGAGCTTCCACGAAGCCATACATCACTCTGGAATTGGGTATAATCAAAGAGGGAGGTCCACAGTCCTGGAACGTGTGTTATAATGAGATGCTCTAAGGATACGTTCTTGAAGTGATTCGAATCAAAACCCTTCACGTCCTTCAAATAACTTTTGCCACCATTCATTGAACAATGCATCATTTTTGCTAACTTCCTATAATTATGAAAACTAAGATAAGTAATATTCACCCATCTAATGAGTACTTATTAAACAACTATTAGATTCTCAACCCCAGAACACACCTAAGAAGTAATTCCCGCTCTGCCCATCCTGTCCTCCCCGCTCTTTTAAGTCAAGGTCTCACTCTGGGCTAAGTCCTCACAGGTCTCTTTTATACTATGCTGACATTTGCTCTGTTCAACTTACCACTGCTCCTGCTCTTGGCTGATTATAAAAAGTCAGTGTTGATCAATCTGCTGGTAAGTGCCTGTGGTCAAACTACTAGAGGCTGAGGCAGGGGGATCCTAAGTTCAAGACCTGCCTGAATGTAAGGAGACATCTCAAAATAAAAGGTAACAAGGAGACCAAAAATACAGCTTGGTGGTAACATGTTTGCCTAGCTGTGGGTTCCAAAGCAATGCTAACAACACACTGTACAACACTTCTGCCTGATTCCAAACAGCATTAATAATAACAAAATGAAGGTTAATCCTATCAGTAGAAAAAGAACCCAATCCTGGTGACACAAGGACTCTGAAGCTTTTATTTTAAAAAAAAAAAAAAATGTGTGGAAACACACAGCCTGAACTCTAGAGTCGGGGTGTTTTCTACATGGTGACTGTCCAAATCGAAAATGGCATGGTACATTCTCAACCAGTGAGCCACATTTTCTTCCCACCTGGCTCTTATGCCTGGAGATAGTGTTCCGGTTGTCATAGTTATCAGTGAACTGTTTTCTGTTGTTTCTTTTGGAGGTGTTTGGGATCAAACCCATGCTAGGCAGGAGTTCTACTACTGAACTGCGCTCTGCAGCCCTGGAATGGGTCTAGAATCACAAATCAGGAGGCTATCCAAGAAGGACGCTGAAGTATTTTATGAATAAAGAAAGACTGCGTCTGTTTGAGCCTTCGGACAACTTTTACTTTGTATTAGGGAACTAGATGTGGCAAACAAGTGACACATTTCTTTAGCAATATCACAATATGACGGAGCTATGCACAGGACAGTTCTTTATAAGTAGGCTGCCTAACCATTTAACTTAAAAGCTCTCTTCAAGTAGGAATCTGAGGATTGGGAGTGGGAGGGGGGCACTGAGGTTTTATTTTAACTTCATTAACTTCAAATGTTTAAGTCAGGTTTAATCCCCAGCTTTCTGACACAGGCCAGGCCTGTCATTTAGGCTGGATTTGTGTATTACACCATTGCGTTTCTAGCCTAAGACCAAAGCCTCACACACTGACTACCCAGTTCAGCTTCGGAAAGTACTCAATGGCCAATCCCCAGTCCTGTACACGTCTCTGGCCTGTTTACTGCACGATTTTGTTTTCCCCGCTAGAGATCTACCTTCATGGAGCCCATCCAAAGCGTCCACCTCTGTTTACACCAAATCAACCCTCTCCACGGTCTCATCTTTTACCATATTATGTAATGCGTAATTAATTATGTAATCATAACAGGAAGTTGACACTGGTATACCCAGGCTCAGTTAAAACAACAGCCAGCCCAGTCAGCCCCACAGCTCGGCCTAGTGGGAAGAGAGAGCTGCCAGGGGGAGTCACCAGCCACTGTGTGCTGGTTGGAGTGGCACCACCAGCAGGAGACGCCGGTAAATGCACTGGGCTATTCAAGAATGTCTATCAGGGTTTTCTAAGTATTCGACTACATAACATTTAAAGAAAGTTCAAAACTGAAAAGAAAAAGATTAAAAGCAGAGACAGTCTTCAAAGCATGACCCACTAATTTGTTTGCTTCATGCGTACTTCTATCCAGTCATAGGCATGGACAAGTAATTACAGGTGCTATTTCAGACTGTTCTCTGTGGAGCTTCTCACAAGAAGACAATTACGCATCTACATCACAACCTTGTCTAATGTCCCTTAGGAAAACCCCTTCAGTGAGCTGGCGAGATGGCTTAGCAGATAAAGGCGTTTGCCACCAAGCCTGAAACCCATAAGAAGGAACAGAGAACTGACTGCCACAGCAGTCTTCTGACCTTCATCTGTGCTGTGTCACCCGCATGCATACATACACATACATGATAAATACATGTATTTTTAAAAATATTTTGAGCCAGCCACATACCGCTGGCTATTCTGGAGTCTGTAAACCAAGCTGGCCTCAAACTCACAAAGACCCACATGTCTCTGCCTCTCATAATAAAAACATTTTTAAAAGACTATGGTATGACATACTGGGTTTTTTTTTTTCTACAAGAATAAGCGCGCACACACACACCATTATTGGCACAGAATTTCTCCATACGCTCAGTTTCTCCTCCCAGTAAATGAATAAGCCAGCTGAGCACGAAGGCTTGCACCTTTAGTCCCAGCACCTGGAGGCCAAGGCAGGAAGATGGCTGCACCAAGCTCGAGGCAAAGCAGACTGTGGTAAGAGCGAGCCAGCTAATCCAGTGTAAGACCTTATCTTAAAACAACAAATAGGTTTCAAAGCTCCAACAGCTCTAGATAAACAGTCCCAGTTGTAATTTTCATAGCTCCTGGCTACACTACTCCATGGCAGGAGGGGTCGGGGATGGGCCAGCCAGTCACCAGTTCATACGGGTGCTTGGATAAGTGAGCCTTAATTTCTGTTTCTATTCTTGTATAAAATGCAATCAAGGACTTGCAGGTACAGCTGAGTCTTGAAAACCACGAACAACTGAAGCAGAAACTATGCAGGAAACACACTGTGGAATCGAAGAAGCCTGGATTCTAGACTCTTCTTCTGACATGACGGAACTGTGACAAAAGGAACAGAGGCGAGACCAGACGCCTGTCTCTGGGACTCCTCTCAGCATGTACAGGTCTCGTGCGCTCTGCCGCAGTGGTTGTGAGTTCATATGAGCAGCTGCCCTGCCGTGTCCAGCCGTTTCCCTGTGGTTGCTCACTCATACCTTCTGTCCCTCTTTTCCAAGAGCTCCCTTAGCCCGGGGCGGACGCAGGGAAGTAATATATATTCCCTTCAGTGCTCAGCATACTGTAGTCTCTTTTTCTCTGTACTCTGGACAGTTGTGGGTCTGTATTAATAACCATCAATAGCAAACAGGCATTCTCGAGTCAGGGTTAAAGCTGCACTGATCCGATGTGTGCACAAGGAAAGGGCCAAGAGTAGTTTTTCTTTAGGAACTGTGACCATGTTGAAATGTGGGTTTAAGGACGGTCACAGAACTTGGGAGGTAGAGACATCAGGATTAAGAATTAAGGTCATCCTGCATTACTCAGCAGCATAGCAGGTCTGGGGCCATGTACATGATACACTGACTCAAAAAACAAAACAAAAATAATGGGAGAGAGAGAGAGAGAAAGAGACAGAGCAAGCACAGGAGAGAGAGAGAGAGTGCGCACAGGAAAGAAAGAGGGTCCGAGAGGGAGAGCCCCTGCTTTGTTATAGAGCAGATAGTGTTTTCCAGGTCCTTGTCTGTTTTGTTTTAATTTTTACTGTTAGTCTAACAACAGAAATCTTTTTTTTTTAATTGTTACTTGCTTTCCTTTTAAAACTTTATTTAGTCACTTAAAGACAGAAAAAAATCTGGGGCTGGAAATTGGGTCCTTGTGGTGGTTAATCACAACTGACAACTTGGCTTTCTGAAAAGCATCCACAGGGTGAATAAGCACAGACTGAGTTACCTGAGAGCGGACAGGTGCCCTGCATGGGGGCAGCACCAACCCATGCCTGGGATCCCAGAGAGAATAAAAGGTAAGGAGTCCTAACAGAAAACCTCTTAGGGCGCTCTCTCTCTCTCTCTCTCTCTCTCTCTCTCTCTCTCTCTCTCTCTCTCTCTCTGCTTCCTGTATGTCATGACAAGAGCTGCTCACCTCTGCCATGGTGGACTGAAACCAGGAGCCTCAAGAAATGTTTTCCTCCTTAATCTGCTTTTCTCACATATTCTGTTATAACAGAAATCTGACTAACCCAGTAGGAGTGAAGGGGGAGGGAGAGGGGAGGGAGGAGGCAAGGTGCGAGAGAGGGTGGAAACGGATGTTTTTAAAGAGTTGTCTATTTTATGTGTGGATGTGAGGGCCTGAATGCATGTGTGTACAGCATGTGCACACCTGGGGCCCACAGGGGCCAGAAGGATTCCAGATCCCCCGGGACTGGAGTTGCTAGCAGGTGTCAGCTACCACATGGGTACTAAGAACTGAACCAGGTCCTCTGGGAGAGGAGCGAGTGCTCGGAACGGCTGAGCCATTTCTCCAGCCCCTATCAGTATTTAAGGGTGGGGCGGTAGAGATGGTTCCCTGGGGAAAAGCAGCCCCCAAGCCAACCTGATGAACGGAGTTAGACCCAGGCCCCGTGGTGGAAGATGAGAACCAAGTCCCAAATTCTAGTTTCTCCCACATTCACAGTCACACACACACACACACACACACACACACACACACACACACACACACACACACACACACAGAGACACACAGACAGACAGACAGACACTCAAACACACACACACACACACACACACACACACACACACACAAAGAAGTAAACTTTAAAAAAAAAAAAAAAAAAGACAAAGACAAAAAACTGGGGTTGAAAAAATGACTCAGCAGATAAAGGCATTTACCACACAAGCCTGACAATGAGCTTGGTCCCTGGAACCTACATAAAGATGAAGAGAGGACAGAGTCTACAAAGTGTCTTCTGAACTCCCTATGTGTGACACACACATACACACACACACACACACACACACACACACACACACACACACAAATAAAAAGTGAAAAAGGAAATCTTACTGGCATCGCCCCTAGTTAACATAATTGCAAACATCTGATCAGTATACTTTGTAACCTGTGAGCGCTGCTACAAAGCGTGGCCCTTTGAAGAAACAACCAACCCCAGGTCAAGCTCAGAAGTAAAGGGAACCATAGAAGCAGGTGTGGCATGCTACAGTCCAACGCCAACTGCAATCAAGTCAGGTGTGGCAGGCAATAAGGAAAAACTTAAGTGTCTCAAGACTGAAAGCGAAAGAAGGAAAAGTGAATTCTGAACGCCTCACAGGAGCTGCACACACCAGTGCATGCGCGCTGTCGTTCTACACTGTCAAACCCGAGCGTAGGTGGCTGAATCTCCGGTTTTAACTCAAATTAAAAGGTAGCACCAGGTACCTCCGTCTCTTCCTCCCGTCTAGAAGTGTGAGAAACATCAAAACAGCTAACAACTGACACCAGGAAGTTGTGGACAGCAACACAGACCTGCAGCTGCTGTGTTGTCGGAGAACCGCAGCACAAAAGCCAGTCACCAAAGAGGAAGGAGACGCGACCAAGGGGACCCTGGACAGCTGAAGGTACAGTGTGCACGTCAAGGCTCAGGCCTCTGGCTTCCACCCCTGCAGGGTCTAGGATTAGAAGCCTGTGAGCTTTAATGCGTATTTTCTTTATTTAAAAAGAAGAAAGAAAAAAAAAAAACCACCTCCCTACTCTTTTACATAATTGGTACATGTAAAACAGAAATTATGGTTTCTTGTAACGACAACTGTACTTTTAAAAACTGACATGAAACAACGTTGGGGAGAATACAAAGTTACAGAGGCTGCAAAATCCTGCCTGAGATTTAACTGGAAACTCTCGTAAAGGTAATATCACCATGTCTGCCCACAGTGCGTGGAAATTTACACTGAAAAGCAATCACTAAAAGATATGAACAATTATGTAATATTTTAGTGACTCAAAGCTGGAATCAGAGTGAAATGTATTCGTGTTCATGCGTAAAAGAGGAACTGAGTCTGTCCAGGCGCTCCATCAGCTCGAGCGTGTTTTAAATGACACAGGGACACACCTGCCAGGCAGCCAGCAACAGAGCAGGCACCGGGGCCCTCAGAAAGCTGCTTCTTAAACATTTCTAACAAAGATCTAGAAGCGCCTCAACTGGAAATTTCAAACGGAGCATTTCTCCACTTGCCGCTGCCCCACGCAGAACTGATTTTTGTAACAAACGTAGTGATAGCGTGGAGTGACCCTGTGTGCTCGGCAGCTGCTTTGTGTTTGAAGGGTTGAGCATCTCACAAGGCGCCTTCCATGGGCTCAGTGCCTTACCCCTGAGGCCCGGCCTACCCAAATACTTGTTATCTTTACAACAAAGCAGTTCATTGTTTTTAACAGAAAATAAGTCACTTCTCTGGTGGGCAGATCAGACTCGGTATCTTATTTGTTTCCCCCATGGGTATTAATAACATTTTTAAAATAATACATCCTCAGGTATCTATTTCCCAAGGACTATCAGAATTATCAGGCTTGATGATTTGATAGTATTTTACATCGTCTGCTCCCCTCTCTAAATCAAAACAAAACTCCTACTATTCAAAGACGGGGGTTAACGCTAGTTACTTTAGTACACATTTTTAATACTGAAATCTTACTTTCCTGGGATAATTTTTGAAGGAACTAAAGCAAAGCCTTTTTACTTTACCCGTTTGTTGATGCAGACATCTGTCATCGTGATTTCCACACAACTTATTCCCGCCTGGGTCACCCACTGTCCTCTCAGAGGCAGCTGAAGAGAGTCTTCGCACCTTAAGTAATCTGGGGGAATTTCCTGGAATCTTCTCTCTGGCATCCAAAACCAGGTCTCCTGAGAGGACAGGAGGTACGACTCTCTTTAAAAATTCCATCTTACGGTGCTTCTCCTACACTAGATCCAGGAGCACAAAGAGAAGGGACAGGGACCAACTTCCTTGATGACTAGTTAAGGGCTATACTATCTGAGGCAAAGAGCAATGAGACGTCATGTGAGCCTAGGCGGTACTAAAGCCCGGCCGGTCAGCCACCAGCTGTTTGGAAGCTGATTTTTTAGGACGTTACTGTTTGCGCTGATAACAGGCTGAGCAGTTCAGTCTGTGAGACTGCAGGCCACATCTGTGTGCCCTTCTACGGTGGGTGTTAACTGCAATACTCAGGCTGTAAAGTGCTTAGCAGTGACAAGGTTTAACATTTACACTCCTGACAGCCTTCACTGTGGTGATAACGTAAAAATAAATCCACTTTGTTCTAGACTATGCCTTCCTCTCAAATAAACTTAAGCTCTTGAGTTCGAGACAGTAACTTGGACTCGAAAGATAATTCTTATCCATTTGAAAATTTGCTACCAGATCTCACAATTTACACAATGTGAGGCTGAGCCGGTGAAAACTTTAGACTTTTAAACACACACGTACACGCGTGCGCGCACACACAAATCCCCTCTACAATCAAGCAATCGCCATGGTAGTCGAAACCCTAGAATAAGTCATCAAAAGGTCATTGATTCGGGGGCTGGAGAGATGGCTCAGTGGTTAAGAGCATTGATTGTTCTTGCTGAGGTCCTGAGTTCAATTCCTGGCAACCAACGGTGGCTCACAACCATCTGTAATGGGATCTGATGTCTTCTTCTGGTGTGTCTGAAGACAGTGACCGTGTACTTACATACATAAATACATGGTTTAAAAAAGGTCATCAGCATCAGGGGTTAATGCTATGGTTGGGAGTGACCTAAGTCACCTGGAAAGACAAGACAGGAAGGCTCTAAAACCCGGAGCTAGCATCCACTCAGTCGTCTTCCTGCCTTGTGGGAGGAAGGTCAGGGTGTGAGGGACATGAACAGAGGAAGTGCAGAAGGCAGAAGCGGTTCGGGTAACTCTGATTGGAGCTTCAGAAGACCTCAGGACAGCTTCAAAATCCAAATTTGCTCAGCGAAACACACACATGCACAGTGGCCCAATTCTAATGCTAGACATGGAAATAAATGCAAAACCTAACATTTCTAAAGACCTAGAAAAGCTGTCCCTACAGACATCAGGGGAAAGACTGTAAAGGGGTAGCAAACTGATGTCTGCTTGGAGTCAGGTTCCTGTCCTCGACTTAAGGAGTCGACGGCCAGGACCTCGTAAACCAAGAGCCATGGAATAACCTGTAACCCTCCAAAGGGATGAGAAAGTCATCCACTACAGAGTGAATTCAAGGCCAGCCTGGGATACTCCAGACCCCGTTACCAAATAGGGGCGGTGGGGGAATTCTGTCTAGGTGAAGAACAGGGAAGGAATACTTATATTTTTTTCCCTAAAGCAGTATTAGAAAAACCCCTGACTTTTATAAAACACTTTTAAGAACCACATTATTCCCTCTCGAAGCTTCCTCTTAGCCTAAAAGGAATAAGATTGGTATCTCGGTGACCTGATCCCCACAAACAAGGAAAACAATGTCATGGCTCTAAACCGTGAGGTTTCTCACTGCCTACGGGTGCTCTTACTTTGTGTTTGCTTGGTGACTGTGACCAAGGGGTTTTACCTGGGGTGTCCCTTTGCGGGTTCTTATCTAAGGAGCCCCGTAACACAGTGGTGTGGAACCAGGCTCATGCCAGACAGGAAGTTGCCCTGGGTGTTCGTTACACACTAGAATACCTGCTAGGTCACTATTAACCCCAAGCTCACTTTCACATCTCCGAAAGGAAGGGGCTGGGGGGCAGAAAGGCACTGGGTGCCACAGAAGAAACCTCAAGATTTCCTTCACCCCTCAAGTGTTTGCTGAGCAATTTCTATGATGGTTTGTGCAAAGTACAAAGACTACCTCTCTCCAACTAGTTTTCTGTACAAGAAGGAAAATCAGTTCTCACCACTACAACTCTCCCTGCAGGGAAGGCAGAAAAACTCTCCTGAGCCCAGTCTGCCTCCTGCCACACTGTGAGCTACCTGAAAACCAGCTCTGACTGAGACGGAGAGTGGGATTGATGGCGTTACATTTCTGGTGGCAAACACTATCCATTATGTTATAGTGGTCGTGGTCTGAGAAGAAAAGGTCGTGAAAACCCATTTACTCATTACACTTTGACTAGTTATCATAACCTTGAATTGAATGTGCTATTTGCTCTTATCTTAAATGTCCCCCAGTGGGGCTGGAGGGATGATGGCTTAGTGGTCAACAGCACTGGCTGCTCTTGCAGAGGACGTGGGTTTGATTCCCAAGCAACCACTTGGCAGCTCACAGCCACCTGTAACCCCAGTTCTAGGGGACTTGATGCCCTCTTCTGGCCTCCATGAGCACCAGGCACAAACACAGTGCAGAAGTATATGCAGGCGAAATACCATGCACATAATAAAATACAGTAAAATACTAATCATTTTTAAAACTGAATCTCCTAATGGCCTCACATGTTTAAAGTTTGCTCCCTAATTTGGTGGTTGAGAGGTAGAGGCTACTGGGAACGATCAAATCATCGGGGAGTCATCCTTGAGGGGAACCGTGGGACCCTGGCTCCCCACTACCTTGCTCTGATCCCTAGACAAAGGTTCAAAACAGTGAGACAGCAATTCACAGACCAGAACTTCCAAAATCATGAGCCCAAATCAACCTCTTCACAATTAAGTTAATCGTGTCAGGAGCATCATTGGTGTGACGGAAAAGTGACTAACACAGAAACCGTAATCAAATCTGTAGGCTAAGAAGGAGCATTAAAAACTCCTTCTATGCCTCGCTCTTAACCTGTAGTGTTTACTGCGATCTTACCGTAGTGCCACTCCAGACTAAGTTCTCGGTGGTGACATGGAGCATCTAATCATGCATGATGCTTGCGCAGTTTGAAGAATTAAGCATTTAGAGGGTAATTGCCCAGATTCAAATAAATGGCTTCGTCTCTGAAGAAAAATAAAACATAACATTTGCCAGTCAGGGATGTTTAGACTTAAAAATATTTTTGTGTTACCCTGTTCTATCCCCACCTCTGGTGAGAATCTGCACCTGATTCTACCATCTCCTTCAATCAAGACACACTACTTCATTTTCCCCTTAAACTCTAGAAATTTTCCAACTGGTGTAAATTATTGAGAAATATGATAAAATGCTTGCTCCTATTATTCACAACTGCAACAATGAGCTCCCAGCATACCATCATGTCTCAACAGCTGCATATCCCATCCACTCCCGGGATTATTCTAAAGCAAAAAGGCAGGGGTCCGAGCACTTCATGTGTAGATAATTCAATACACCCTGCTCTAAAACGAAGGCCTTTCTAATACAAGGCAGTCCATTAGATACCAACAGTATGCTAATAGTACCTATTAGGCACCATATTTAACAGATCTATAGATATTTAGGGTGTAGCTTTCTATGCACTAAGAAGCATGGTCAACAAAACCACAGCACAGGCCAAATCTTCAAAGCTCCAAATCTCACAAATAAATATATATTTTTAAAACATTACACTTTTTCATAAACAGAATGATTGAGACTTGCTGCAATGTTTTATTTTTCATCAAGCATTCCTAAATCTATAAATACGTACACATACATGCACACACATGCACACACACATGCACACACACACACAATAACCAGACTGGGCATGGTGGTGCACTTGGGAGGTGTGTTAGAGGCCAGCCTGGATCTACATAGTGAGTTCCAGGACAGCCAGGGCTATGCAGAAAGACCCTGTTTCAAAGAGAAGAGAGGGAGAGGAGAGGAGAGGGAAGAGGGAGGGGAGGGGAGGGGAGGAGAGAGGAGAGGAGAGGAGAGGAGAGGGGGGGAGGGGAGGGGAGGGGAGGGGAGGAGGAGGGGGGGAGAGGAGAGGAGGGGAGAGGAGGGGAGGGGAGAAGAGGGGGCGGGGCGAGGGGAGGAAGAGGGGGGAGGGAGGGGAGGGGGGAGGGAGAGGAGGGAGGGAGGGGGAGGGGGGGAGGGGGAGAGGGAGGAGGGGGGAGGAGGAGAACATTCTGGCACATTCTTGATATTTTCCTTGTCTTTGGATCATGGCATCTTTTCTCCATCAAAGTACATAACACCCATATTACAACCTCTGTCTTATTAATACGGTCACATACTGCATGTTATTTCATGAGACTTAAACTGGGCAACTCTTTCAGGACAGCTCACAAAAGTGAGGCCCATTAGAGTAAAATGCTGGAGGGACCACGACAGCTCCAGGTTCAGCAAGATGGCTGAGTCATAAAGGCAAGCCTGAGAGCCTGGTGGCCTGAGGTGAACCCCTAGGGTTCATGTAGGGGTGGAGGGAACCAACTCCACACAGTTGTCCTGTGAGCTCCACCCGTGTAAGGTGACACACATGCATGTAAAGTGACACACAGGCACCGATACTCAGGCATACATGTCACAGACACACTCATAGGTAGTAAATGAAAACTGGGTAAAAAAGACGGGAAAACCAACTCAGAAAGCGAAGGAGGGAAGCTACAACCTCCAACCTGATGGACTGTAATCAGGATGTGGCGCCCTCTCTCCCGTCCTCCGACACAGCAGGCTTATCCAGCACTTACTCTTTGTCCCCAGCTTTCATTCTGTGGAGGCCCTGCACATCCGGAGGCCCCCAGGCCTTCTTCAGACACATACCCTTCCCACCCTCACCTTCCCACTTCTGAGTGAGAGATACGACACCTGACTGCGCAGGAGAGTGTTAGGTTAACATGTCTCTGGTTTTTCTTGGTGTTTATGTGTCTATCAGGCCTGGGGGTTGGAGAGATGTCTGTCCCGTCCCCCATCCTGTTTTGTTTGGTTTGGAGGCTCGTTTTGCTGTGTTATGTTGGGGGGGGGGTTGCTTGTCTGTTTGGGGTCTCTTTGCCGGTGGCAGCCTTCCTCCATGTTAATCAGGTTTTCCTTTTGTCTCTCTATATACCATTTCACATGGAATCCTCTTTCCTGATGTGGAGAACATGCTTTTTTTATTCTGTAAGAAAAGCCATTTTTACTACTTCCTTTAATAACGTTGCTTCTAAGACGGTGAAGGTCAGAGAGGTTATGTCAACTGTCCATGGTCGAGTCCCAAGATCACTGCCCTGCTTTTTAATTTTAAAAAACAAACAAAGACCACCAGTGGGTATTTGACAGCCCTAAAGCGAATTCTATACCCAGCCAAAGAACGGCAGGCTTGAGGCGCGTGACTTCTGCCTGTGGTGGGAGAATGTGTCTCAGACTCGCAGTAAATAAACGCAGTAGGGCCCAGGCGAGGTCCCCGGGCCCAGTGCTGCTGTACTTTGACCAGGATCTAAAGTGGACCTCCAAACAACACTCTGCATCTTTTCTTTTTGAAAACAATTTTTGAAATAGTTAAAGCCAGAGGTTTAATTATCTTTATTTCAGTAAGGCATTCGAGGTGTTCCTCTGTGATATTCATCCTTGTAGGAAATGATAAAGTAGTCAGAGCAAACACGAGGATAAAGTTGAGGGTTGTTGGTTACCTCAATAACTGTGCACTCAGAATACGCCAAAATGTGAGGGCAGGGGCTAGGAGGGTCCTCACCATGTGGTAGATTTAGGATCAATGTCAAAAGATGATTTGATTATTTACTGTTAGTGGAAAGTCTGCTTCGTGAAGGATTTCGAGTCCTAGGTAAAGACTGTTAAGAATACTGGCTGGGGGGGTTGGGGATTTAGCTCAGCGGTAGAGCGCTTGCCTAGTGAGCGCAAGGCCCTGGGTTCGGTCCCCAGCTCCGGAAAAAAAAGAAAAAAGGAAAAAAAAAAAAAAAAAAAAAGAATACTACGGAGATGGTTCAGCCAAGAGCAGTTGCTCTTACGGAAGACCAGAGTTCAATCCCCAGCACCCACATGGAGACTTACAACCATCCATAACTCCAGTTCTTGTAGATCTATCTGATGCCTTCCTCAGACTTCCACAGACGCCAGGCATAGACATGTGAGGAAAACGTTCATACACATAAAATGACAGAATAAATCCTTAAAGCAATGTTGTAGAAAATACTAGCCTTCCTACACAATGTTACAGAAAGGGTTCCCCCACCAGGTTAGAAAGAATACCAAATATCCAGCAGCCTAGAAGTGCATCTCATACTTCAGCAAAAAAGATAAAGTACAGCGTTCATTCCAAGGCATGAAATCTGCCTATCATTAGCATCCAGGAGTCCATTTTATGAGCTGGTCTCATAAAATGATAGTGCTAAAAAATATATATATATATGGGAGGGGGAGAGGTGGGGGAGAGCTAGGGGAGGGGAAAAGATGGGGAGAGGGGGAGGAGAGGGTGGGAGAAGGCAGGATGGGGAGGGGGAGAGAAGGGGAGGAGAAGAGATGGGGAGGGGGAAATTGGGGAGGGAGAGGGATAGAGAGGAGGAAAGATAGGGAGAGATAGGGGAGGGGGAGAGATGGGGCAGAGATGGGGAGGGCAGAGATGGGGAGGGGAGAGATGGCGGGGAGGGAGGGCTGTGGTCTTTGCTCCTCTTCCAAGGACCTGGGTTTCAGTTCCTAGCACTGGCTGCTGTAACTCCCACCCCAAGTGCTCTGTCGCCCTCTGCTAGCCTCCATGGGCACTGCACCCACGTGACAAACACGCAGACACACATATTCATAATTAAAAACAAAAGTAAATCTCTTTTCAAAGTTAGATAAGGACCCCCACAGCCTTTGGGAGCAAGGAGGCAAGGGTGCTCACATCCATTACAATCATCTCGGCTCTCCGTGTGTAGATTTAAACTTCTCAGGTGCTTTATCGCCTTCTGCCCACCCAGTTTCACCAGAGGGAAGAAGACAACGCAGATGGTTGGGTCTCTCGTACCACGTAGGTCCTAGAGGCCCAGCACAGGCTGTCGGGCTGACACTGTGTCTTTTCCCACTCAGCCATGTTGCTGGCCCCAAAGTTCTAACTTTAAAGACGGTGGAAATGAATTGTGCCTAATATAATCTCTATAATCTCAGATCATAGCACGAAACCTGCCAAAGATGTATAACGATCTGAGCTGCATAACCAAGCAGTGCCACAGAAAGGAAAAAACACCCTCCACGTCCTCTGCTGACAGAGCGCCATGCTCAGCAGGTAAATCTGTCAACGTTCTGTTGATTTTGCATTTTTTTACCCAGAACAGCAGCGTCACGGTACTTGATCTAAGGAAGGCAATCAGCAGATTTTCCATTCACAATGTTAGGGAGTTCTCTAGAAATGCTTCATCACTGAACCAGATGAGAACACGCCAGTATGCCCATCTTCCTGAGCACTGACGAATGAATATGTAGTTTTAGTAAAACTTTCCTATCATAAGTCTATGTGGCATGAGATCAAAAATATATCAATAGAATATTCCCACCTATATTTAAACACCAGGAGAAGACCGTGAGGAGATCAATGGAAGAAGTCCCAAGAAATCAATGCAGAAAGAATATGTCTCCAACTCAAAAATGTCCTTCTACCCCCACCTTCTAACACTCTGTACCCACATAAGCTGACAGAAAGCACACGCTTGATAAATGCTTGTACACTAGAACCATCTGGGGAAAATGGAGTGTGTGAAGACACCAACCCCCTAGCCTAGGGGTTCTCCACCTTCCTAACCCTGTGAGCCTTTAATACTGTTCCTCATGTGCTGACCCCCAACCATGAAATTATTTCCATTGTTACTTCATAACTGTAATTTGCTACTGTTACGGATTGCAATGTAAATATCTGATATGCAGAATATCTAACGTGTGACCTCTGTGAAATGGTTGGTCAACCCACAAAGGTTGAGAATCACTGCCCTAGATTCTATCACTAATATTCTAAAGGAGAGTTTACATCTTCTAAATTTAGCTCTGTTTTACTACCTATGAGACAAACCCAGGGAGCCAAGCCCGGGTTCCAGTACCCACATCTGTGAGCCCACAACTTCCCTTAACTATAGCTCCAGGGACCTCTGGTCTCCTTGGGGCACTGCACTTACATGCACATAGCCCTGTAGGTAACATATGAAAATACACATAAAAACACACAAGTGAAAATAATTAAAATACACAGTAACCTAACCTTAGGGAGTTGAGAATGTTTACCATAGAACCATCTATCATAAAGAGTCCCTCTTTCAGGGTTGTGGGTAAGAGCACTTTCTGTAAAAGCAAGGGGATGTGAGAGTGGAGATAGATCGGTCCCAGACGCCCGCCTACCAGCCAGCCTAGCTGAAGTGACAAGCTTCAGTTCACAGAAAGACCTTGTCTCAATAAATAGAGTCACAGAGGAAGGCGCCTGACATCCTCGGAGCATGTTCACGTACGGGAGCACTCATGTGCACACACCCAGCACACACATACTTAAAAAAACAACTCTGTACTCTTACTTTTGTCGGCTACCATATCCAGTAGCTTCCCAAACTATGCACACTGACTCGTACGCACCCGCACTGCTCACAAACTCCTAGGCAGTCAGATTATACCGTAGGAATCCTGTTTGGGATTCCCAGAATAACCTGAGTCTACTCTCGTCAGCCTCCCATGGGGCCCAACTTCCTGGTTTCATTAGTCATTCTTCCGGCCTTCCTCCAGCACCTTAAGTTATGACCCAAGCCTACAGTTCAGGTCTTCACAGAGGTTACACAGGGAGATGCTGGGAGACACACTCGGGAGGAACACAGAACAGAGTCCTTATCACTTTTAAAAAGTCAGGGGTTTTTTTTTTTTTTTTTTTACTTTTAAATTTTTATTCATCCCGAGTGTGTATGCACGCTCGATTGCATACTATGGCACACACGTGGACGTCAAAGGACAACTTGTGCGGATTGGGTCTCTTCTTTCTCCGCGTGGGCTGGGACAGCAGAGTGGGCACCTCGGGCTTGGCAGCAGGTTTCCCAATGAGCAGCCAGCCCCAAACTACCAATGCTAGGCTCCTGTGTGTCACAGAAGGGGACATGTGCTCCACTTGGGGGGTGGAGGGGGTCTTTGTATTTAAAAATGTAGTAGCTGGGCCATATTTAGGTCACTAAGACCCCTGGTTAATGTGTACATTTATTGAATCTATAGTTTTAAAACATTAAACCATGGAATTTCATTTCCCTAATTATGGCCCCTACGAGAGCAAACATCATTTGTACGCTGTCAGACAAGGGATCTGCAGTATGAGCTTTTAATATGCATTTGAGTTCAGGTATGGGTACGCATGCACACATGTGTGTGTGTGTGTGTGTGTGTGTGTGTGTGTGTGTGTGTGTGTGTGTGTGTGTGTGTGTGTAGCCCGAGGGCAACCTCAGGTGACATCCTTGGGACTGTTATCCTGTTATCCACCTCTTTCCATACAGTCACTCACTGGCCTAAAGCTCATCCATTCGGCCCCTGGGATCTACTTGTCTCTGCCTCTCCACGCCCAGCTTTTTCATACAGGTTCCGGGGAGCGAACCAAGGCCTTCACACTTGCAAGCTAAGCACTTTTATCGACTGAGCGATCTCCACGGCTCAACGATAGAGAGCAAAGAGAGGGAGACAAGTAGGTAGCTCAAGGTCATGAAGCAAGCCGCAGCCACAGCTTAATAAATCTCCCTTCCTCTTTCTGTTTATTGCTCCCAACAAGCCGAGTGAAGTCTGACATCCATAAAAGAAACCAGAAAAGCACAAATGCCCACTGAAGATTTAGATGACCTACTTCTCCCAAATTTATTGCACTGAAACAACTTCTCTAAACTCAAAGAAGAATAGTATTTGTCACCTTCTGTCTCACCCCTTGAATCAAAGGGCTTTAAGATATCTATCATCCTTCATCCAGTAATGTCATTTCTCAGAGCAAATTCTAGAAGATGATCAGAAAGAATGCACACACAAAGTTTGTTTTAAAGGATGTGCACAAAAAGAAACCCTCACTGGGCTCAGTGACACAGACCTTTAATAATTCCAGCACCCAGGAGGCAGGGGCAGGCTGGTCTACATATCAAGGCCAGCCAGAGCTACATCATGAAGAGACCACAAGAGACCACAGGAGAGGGTGATTTTCTGGGCTCTAAACAGGACATCACATCTAAACACACACACACACACACACACACACACACACACACACACACACACACACACACACACACACACAGCCCAGGGATCATCACAGGAGAGAGGTCTGAAAAGACAGTGTGATACTGAGAGAGGAATTATCTGCAGGAGACCAGAGTCTGTACACATGAACTTACAGTGACTGTAGGCACAAGGCCAAGTCGGCCCACATCCCAGCACGGGCAGGAGAAGCTCTCTCCAGCTGATGGCTGCTGAGGGAGGAGACCCGTTTTCTTCAGGGATGCGGACCCTGAGAGGGTCCTCATACTCCAGTATATGGTCCTACACCCACGAATACTAAGTGGACTCAGTAGATTCAAAACACATGAAGTTGGGAAGGAAAAAAACGAGGAGTGAAGTAGGGGAGAAACTAAAGGTAGGGGGAAGGGGAAGGGTGAGAACTTCACAAACAATAAAAAGAAGGACATGTCATTTGCAAGAAAATGGATAAAGCTGGGGATGATCATACCAAGCAAAAGAAGCCATTCTCAGACAAATAGCGAACGTTTCCTCTCACTTGCGGGTCCCAGGTTTTGTGTGGATGCATAAATTACACATGTACAGATGGCATGAAAGTAGAAACAAAACTGTCCAAGGGACAAAAAGAACCAACAGGAGGGAACCGGGAGGAGAGAGGGAGAGAGGAAAACATGCTTAAAGTACATTACATACTTGAAAATTACCTTAATAATCCAGTATCAAAATTAAGGTATTCAATTTACTGTTATTCTTAGGGAGAATGAAATATTACAGTGGCCAAAGAACAAAACAGTGAAAGGGAAATATTGATTCACAAGATGAAATATATCATTTTAAAAAAAGCCAATACAGTCTTGACTAACTCTGCAACTCAATGTGTGTAATGTAAGTACCAAGAAAAAAAATACTTACAGTACCTTACCAGTTATTGAGGATAAAATTACATTTAAAAGCAATGACTAGGGGCTGGAGAGATGGCTCAGTGGTTAAGAACACTGTCTGCTCTTCCAGAGGTCCTGAGTTCAATCCCTAGCAACACATGGTGGCTCACAACCATCTGTAATGGGATCTGATGCCTGCTTCTGGCATTTAGGTGTACATGCAAATAAGGCACTTGTATACCTAAAATAAATAAATCTTTAAAAAAAAAAAAAAAGCAATGACTACACCCCGATGGAGTGACTCCATCTTTATGATTAACTACGCTCCTTAAGTCACCCATAAATAAAGGTGATAAAATCTCTCAGGGCTACGTGAGAATTAAAAATGAAAAACACTGACATAGTGCTTGATATGTGGTCAGCAATCTGCATTTGCTTAACATATCACGATGCTATAAACAGCAAAGTTTGCAATGATTTCCCAATGAAGAGATGAAAGTCAAAATTCTAAGACCTAAGAGGCTAGAGAGACAGCTCTGTGTGAAAAGGAGGCGCTGCTCTTGTAGAGGACTGGGGTTTGGTTCCTAGCACTCACAAGGCAGCTTACAACCTCCAGCTCCAGGGTCCTGATGCCCTCTCCCAGCCTCTGTGGGAACTGCATGCACATACATGAAGGCAAAGCACTGACACATTTGAAAAATGAGGAATTATTTTTTTTAAAATGTTAATGGTTCTTATTTTATGGAGGGAGAGAGGGAGGGAGGGAGAGAGAATGAGTTCGAGAGACAACACACAGGGGTACCCACCGAGGTCAGTAGAGGAGGGTGCTGGAGTCCTTGGAACTGGAGTTACAGAAGGCTGTGAACCACCATGTGGCTACCGGAATCAAACCCAAGTCCTCTGAAGGACTGAGTGGTCTGAAGCTGGGCTATTTCTCCAGCTTCAGGTTAGGTTTAGAAGTTAAACATCTTTACATTTCTATTACGGATTCATAGTAATAGAAACTTTGCTTAGGCTTTTTACTCATTAAACGTTTTACACAGAACATTTCCCTCCAATTTCTAGTGGCTACTGAACAATATAATCTTCACTTGCTCCCCTCTCTACCGCTAAGCTTTAAGCTCCATCTCCACGGCTGCACGTAGTATGTCTTCATTGGCAGGGTGTGTGCATGGTTTCCTCCTCAAGAATGCATCTTCGAACAGAGCTTCCATTTGAAATGGGATGGGATGTAATGGGCTCTGCTCCCAGACTGACCTGTCTGGGATGCAAGCAAACACTGACTGCTCAAAAATGCCCATCCCCCATTGTACCTCATGCGTTAAAAGCCCTTTTTTGGTGTTTTATCAGAATGTGTGTCGTGGTTTTGGTACAAGGACTTGTTGAGAATTTCTTGGTTCCGTTTATTCCATTTCAAAGATCTCATTCTTCCCCAGCAAGACAGCTTCATGATAAAGGCTTTTGCGCCAAACCTGAGAACTTGAGTTAACTCCCTGAACCCATGTTGTAGATGGCAAGAATGTCCAAACAATGTCCTCGATCTCCGAGTGCAGGGGCACACACGCAAAGAGACGATATGATACAAATTAATATCTCTCTTTTCCTTTAGAGCACTACAGTAGCCCTCCCTCATACACTTAAATTTTAGTGTTTCTCAGTTTCTATAAATTCTCCCCAAAAGATTAAGATTCTAGCTTATCAGCAAAAAAACGGGAGTCCTTGTCTGTTAGGAACCCACACTAAAATATTTATGGATGAAGTGTTATGACAGAGGACATACATCAAAATAACCAAGGGCTACAAGAAACACCAGGGCAGCATCCACGGGACTGAACGAAAACTTAGGCTAAGCTTAAGTGGGCTCACGTAGGCCCATTCTCCTCTCTCCTCCATCTAGATGAGGGGGAGGGGGTTGTTATTTAACTCCATTGTTTTGTTTCTTAATCTTAGAAAGTTAATATGATGATTTAAATAACATCTATAAAAACACACCCACCAAGATCTTCGAAGGCAAATGATTTGATAATTATAAAAAGAACAAAACCAAAAACGACCGAAGGAAGGCAAAGGCAGAACTGAAGCAAACAAGTACAGCGTTTAGAATCTCCACTGGACTTGTCAGTAGCTCCCACAGATAAGAACACACTCCAAGGCCTTTTTCCAAACCATGCCTTCGGCATGCCGTGCTGGCTCGCCAAAACAGCCTCGGTATTTATATCGTGCATTTCGAGAGCACAATCACGCCTCTGTGTGTGCCCACAGGAACATTTGATAAGTCACTTTATTATGCAGCAGTATTAAATAATCCAAATTCTCTTGGTGCCTAAATCACATCTTGGTACCAAGTTAGGCACATCGCAAACACTTGCAGAGTCGGTTTGCAGTAGAGTTTTGTGTGTATCCAGAGGCAGATGAACTAGAACAGCATTTAAAGGGGGGGGGGGCACATCCTTTACCAAGGTATACTATGAGGAAGTGTCGCCTGACTTGTGAATAGAAAGCACTTGACCTTGGAGTAGGTGACAATGGTGAGGACTGAGGACAGGGGAACAAGGGAGTGCAAAGATACCCTTCTCAAGACCTTCACCACAATTTTAACATACATCAAAAGCTTGTTCAAGTATGTTTTCTTTAACAACCAAGTATACACGTGTGCAGGAGGAGGTATTTGGAGCACTCTGGCTCTGAATTATTCAGGTGGGGGAATGATATCTCCATCATTTTCTGCTAAAATAATTTCCTTAAACTGGATAGCTGTGGGAGAGGGGTGCGGTTTGCTAAATCTCCTCCCATTTACTGAGCCTTGGACAGGTACGGTGGGTGGGATTCAAGGAGTTAGAGTCTAGACACTCTCTTGAAAGGATGATCTCTGAAGTGTTTTCCTGACAAAAAACCTTGCGGTTCAGAGAACAGGTTGGGGCTTGAGCTCCCTAAAGGGCGCACGCACGAGTTCACCTCCCACAGACACCAGAAAAGTGGCTTCCCTATAAATAGTAAAAGCACGAAAGACACATGTGTTAAATTCAACTGACAGTATGCAAACTATTATAACTGTCAAGGTCCCATTGGTGAAATATAAGATACCCAAGAACTACTGGGTATAGATCAATCTCATTGTGCATTATTTGAAACCTCATAAACAGGCCCTAAATTGTGTGTGTGTGTGTGTGTGTGTGTGTGTGTGTGTGTGTATGTGTGTGTGTGTATGTGTGTGTATACATATATATATAGAGAGAGATAGATTTAACTGTTAATATATGTGTGTTCATATGTATCAATATGGATGTGATAAACATTAAAAAAAACCCAAAGTGTCCGTAAAAAACAAAGCAAAACAAAACAAATAAACAAACAAACAAAACAACCCTAACATTATTCTAAAGTTCACTCAATAACTAGCTTTCAGTTTTGATGATCCTATTTTTTTCTTGTCTTTTAATGAAATTCATTGTTCATGATTTTAAAAAATAAGCAAAAACATAGGCCCAATACTAAAGAAACCAAACAAGAAGTTTCACAATCCGGTCGTGACCTGTGTGGGTCCCCAGTCAAACAGCTCTCAGCTGCACAGCCCCCTCTACATTGTGCCTTAAAAACAATAGCTTGTTCAAAAACAAACAAAAAAAAAACAAACAGAACTTTTCAGAGGTATCTGAGTTGCTCCTGTATACACTAACTTCCAATAGTTCGTTATTGTCTAATTTGCATAGAGGCAGGGATGACTACTTAAGAGTTCTTGATTTTTTTAATCCATAATCACGTTTGATAAGAACAATAAGGTGACTCCTTGTAGTTTTGTGAGTCTATAAAAATATGAACACAACATTTTCACATAATCTCCTGAAAATTACAGCACAAATTTACTTTTCTATAACCTTTCTGTGACCTTGGCATTTTAAATTAAATTGCTTGGAAAATATCTAGAATTTTACCCAAAAATGTGACTTCTGGTCTTCATCTGAAGATGTTCTGCAACTTCCAAGACTTTATGAGAGCAATTTCAAAGCCCGGATCCAATTCAGTCTCCCTCTCTTAACGTGAATTGCTGCTAACTCCAAGCAGGCTTTTAAAAGCTTCAGGAGAAAGAAGCCCTTCAAGAAATGGCTGCCTGCTGGGTGCACGCCTTCGATCCCAGCAGCAGACAGAAGCAGGTGCATCTCTGTGAGTATGAGGCCAGCTTGGTGTACATAGTGAGTTCTAGGTCAGCCAGGGCTACGGGGAGAGAGAAGGGAAATGAGCGATTTGGGAAGGAGGGAGGGAGGGAGGGAGGGGGAGGAAGGAGGAAGGAAGAAGGGAGACTAGTCTCAAAAAACAAAGACAAAAGAAAAGAAGAAATAAAATGTTTACATTGGCAAAAAAAAAAAAAAAAAAAAAGAAGGAAAAAGAAAATAGGAATACTAAGAAGTCCTGTAGATGCTGGGTGTGAGGATGGGATGGAGGTGGGGCTGGGGAAGTTGGGGTGGGGGTGGGGATTAGATATCTAGGATTGTTAAGGGAAAATGTGTCTTTGCACCTGGGAATACAGCTCAGTACTTGCCAGAATTCACCAAGTTCCTAGCGTGATTTGATCCCCAGGACCAAATAAACTGGGCATGTTGATGCCCACGTACAAACCAATATTTGAGAGGTGAAGACAGGAGGCTTAGGAATTCAAGGTCATCCATAGCCATGTCAAGGTCAAACAGGCTGCTTGAGAATCCATCTTTTTTTGGGGGGGGGGGGCATCTCTAAACTGCCTATTGCTGTGGCACTTCCACAGCCAGGAGCAGTGTGGCCGTCCGACAGAGCTCCTAGAACCTACAATGAATGCCACTTAGCCACAGGAGCCACCTTCGAGGGGTCCGCAGACATAAGCCTGTGTTTCAGGTGCTCTGGCAGAGTTCCGCATACATCTGAGACAGATAGTCATGTACAAAAGAGATAGGCCTGGTTTGAGTGAAGGAGGAGACAGCCTTCTCCACTCAAAGACTAACAGGGGAGACAACTCCAGACGCTTCTTGCTTCCATGTGGAGAGCTGAGGTTGAGACTAATTCTTTAATTCCTTAAAGATTTCACATATGCATACAATTAATTTCGACCATATTCACCTCCCAGTCCTTCCCCTTAACTCCTCCCAGATTCACTTCCCACTCCAAGAGGCTGATTCTTTAAAGGCCTTTTAAGTTACATTGTCAAGTTCAAAAAACAGTACCACCTCACTGTAAGTCTCCCCAGCACAACTCCCAGTGTGCCTGGACCTAGAGCCAGCAGCTATCGTGTACTCAAGTTACATAACAACTCTTGGCTCTGCCCTCGAAGTGGCTGTGAGCTACTGCCCCCTCCCCACGTTTATGAAAGAAAGTATTGTGCTGGGCACAGATTAATGCTTCCTCACCAGGAATTTGTAAAAGATAATCAGTAATGTATTCAGATCAACATCCTCTACACAGAAAACAACGACTTTGAAAGTTGGGAACGAAGCATTCCAAGTTGGTTTGGTCACGACAGATGACCATATAGAACAAACACTCCACAAAACCGACTTCTCCTCTTACAGAGCATAACCCGTAACTGGGAGAGCCCTCCCGCCCCTGAGTGGAAGTCTGCAACGCCCTCCAACCCCACCCACAGACAGGCTCAGCTCTTCACGGTGGTTAACTTTGGTCTAAGAAAACTACAAATATAGAAGGGGAGAATTCAGAGTTGGTTCGCTGCACCCCAAGAAATAACACCCTAGAAACTCAAGCTAATTAAGAACAGCAACAAAAGCAGCACCTGTCGCCGACAGCCACGAGGAGGGACTGGCTGCAGTTGGTTCTCCGCATGCATTCTAATCCGGCTAACCACAGCATGTGCATGTGCTCGTCTTTAGACGCGGGAACTGAGAGGACACTGGTGAACAACCTGGAAATACCAAACATCTGGCTCTCTGCTGTATGGACGGACTTACATTGGATTCCGGGATTCTAATACATTCTCGTGTGATCAGAACTCTCAAAACCAAAAAAACTAAAAGAAACCATCAGAGATTATTTTATATGTCACAGACTAGACCCCATCCTTTATTTTTGTTGAGGTCTGATTACTCAAGTTTGGTGACCAATGTCTTAAAGGGAAGCAACAACATCATTTCAGCCATGATTCTTTTTTTTTTTTAATTTTTTTTAAACATTTATTTATTTATTATGTATACATCATACAGCTTTCTGCCTGCATGTATGCACCTGCAGGCCAGAAGAGGGCACCAGACCTGATTACAGATGGTTGTGAGCCACCATGTGGTTGCTGGGAATTGAACTCAGGACCTCTGGAAGAGCAGACAGTGCTCTTAACCACTGAGCCATCTCTCCAGCCCCTCAGCCATGATTCTTAAATATGACCTCCAGGCTAAAGTGCACACTTCCTGAAGAAGGGCACTGATGGTTTCAATACTGTGACTGTCCACATGTCAGCTATGTCCACCTTGGAGGGCAGGTCTGGCAAGCACAGGGAGGTTCAACTGTCACCCCTGTGGCTTACATGAAAATCCCTCCACCGAATCATCGCATTCCCTGCGTGTCCGTGGGCCCCTCTGCCTTACTCCACGCTCTGCTGAGAGAATACTGAATAAACACCTTGTGTCTCTGGCCCAGCTTCACTACTGGGCTTACGTTGCTCTGCTCAATGAGGACTTTAACAACCCTGAAACCTCAGGAAGACAAAATTAATCAACTGGAAGAGGTAACAGAGCAATGCGAGCAGAAAAAAGCTATGTTGTTGAGCTCCAGGAAACGGAGCACCAGGAACAGAAGCATGGAGATAGCCCATCTGTCCATCAAGCCACGCCCAACACCGAGCATAGGCAAATGAGAAATAGAATGGGGACCCTGCAGAGTGTGCCCTGGTGTGTGTGACTCACCCAGTTCTCAGACTGTCCTTCTTAACCTCGCCTCGGGAGAACATTCTAAAATGTGCAAATGTGGTTGTTGGGAAAGCAAGAGTTAAAATTGATCTTTTAATATACTGTGCTTCTGAAGTCCCGGTGTGATTGTGCTAAAAACTCATTCTGATGTGGATCTGTAATGGGGGAGGAAGGGAGACTTGGAGAGGGCTAAGGGAGGCCCCGAGTCAAGTCTCCCACCAAGGCAGGCTTCTTCAGCACGGCTGCCCATTACGTAAGCCCTACCTGGAGCGCAATCTCAATGACATTACCTTTGAAGCCTTTAAAAGCCCAACGAACCCCGCTACACAACACTGGTCAGCTTTGCAGATTTCCAGTTTACAAATAAATCCTCTTTATCACGCTAAACCGCAGATATTATTATTGGGAAGCAGTAGCACGTGGGAATTTGTTTCTTACCTATGGACACCTAATGTTTCAAAATCAGTTTTGAAAACTCTAAAATCCTATTCCCAGAAACTAGGTCTGGAAATCCTAATTTCAGCTTAAGCAAGTTCATTTAAAACTTCCACTGTAATGTTTGACCTTAACATAAGCAAGACACTATTGTTAACACTGTTGGAATGTTTAAAACGTCGGACTATGTCTTAGGTAATTTGCTTTTTTAAAGGGATTGCAAGGTTTATGCTTTCCTACGTTTCTGATCCCAAAACTAAGTCCTATCTGGTAAGGAACCAAAATGTTTACAGCCACACAACCCTTTCATTACATCCAGAAATACTAAAAGACAAAAAACAAAACAAAACAGTTTTTTGATTCAATAGGTGGACCAAAGTGAAAAGATTAATATCTAAAACTTCTTACATTAAAAAGGAAATCAGCAAACTTCACCCCCTCAACAAAAACCATTTCTGCTAAGTCCAGGAAGACGGCCTCGTCCTACACCGCTGGGCATCAGTGGCACAGTCACAGAACACTAAGACACAACAATGCCGTCTAAAAGAAGAAGGAGTGGGAAGCAGACAAGGAGAGGACTGAGGTGTGAATGAGCTGAAACCTAGAAAGATTTTTTTAATGAAAAATAAAAGTCCTTTTACAAGCAGCACTAATGAGCAACCACACTGTCTCTTCACAAAAGAAAACATGGTGACTGACCCTGAAATACAAACAAAAGCCAGCGTGCACACCGGGTAAACTAGCCTTATCAACATGCGAAGGATCCCTCTTAATCTAGAAATCGGTGAGGAGGATGGACCCTCCAGATGATGTCTGAGGGGAAGCCACAGGTAAACGTAAATACACTCCCTGTCTGTGACCTTACTGGTCATTCTCCGCCACACGAGAACTGAGTTCCTAGAGTTCTGACTTCGCACCACTTCAAGTCAAAGCGATGTGGCGAGACAGGCATTATTACTGTGTGCTGAAGTGTAAAGAGGCTCCAAAGGACAAGTAAAGCTTTTCTGTGGAGTGAGGTCACTTCTGGAAGGTTCTATTCAAGGTGCCTGCAGCACTATACCTGAGGCTTGCCTCTCCCTCCTAATCTCACACAACTCACCAAAATCCTCTCCAGTCCCATCAGTTCTGAAATGAAAAATACACAGTTCTTCCCACTCCAAATAAATCCATGAGTACCTCACCTCCAACACAACAGGGACTGCGGTGAAATCTTAGAGATGGTTGGCAACAAAGGAAAACAGGATGTGTAAGTCAAACGTAAATCAATCTGTCGGACAGGATCGTAAGTGGATTAGGGGGAATAGCTAGGAGTGAGCCTCTAGGCATCGAAGGGCAGGGGGGTGGACAGATGTGTTTAATGGAAAATAAGGCTGAGGAGAAGCTAAGGAGGAAGGAAAACATTATGGGTGCTTGGCTAAGGAGGAAGCATCAGGAACCTAAGGTACATCATGCCTCATTCCTAGGCAAGACATCACTATTCCTCGGTGAAGCTACTGAGCAAGGAAGCATTAGAGAACAGGTTTCTGTGGTTATGTTTTTGGTTTGTTATTTAGCCTGGCTGGGCCCTCAGCACAGGTGATAGTGGCCCTGGTAGGTCCCTTCCTCTCCTTCCCTAATCCCTCTGGAAACATGCAGACACTAGGAGCTATGAGCCACCCTTGATTTAAATCCAGTCAGGTTGATATGAAGATGAACTCTCTACCACACCGGGATGATCTTGCACTGCGCTCTTCCGGCCCAGCCTTGGTGTGTGTTGGGGTGGGGGTGGGGGGTGATTACAAAGCAAATGAGACGACTCCTTCCAGCTCGCTAGGCTCTGTGCTCATCTGCTTAGGCCTAACTCTAACTCCCTCAAATCTCAGCTTAAATGTCAGTTTACCAAACTGTAACCCGTAACCTCTCCAGTCTAATAATGCCCCGACCCTTGAATTCTCTCTCTCTGCACATTAGCCGCACATTAGAGCTGTGTTTGATATAGACTCCCGCAGGAGACCACTGCCTGAGGACTGGGATAGTGACGGGCTGCCTAGTGCCAAGCCGCAGGGATTCAAACTCTGGCGGGCACTCCAGCGATACTCACTGCATTCGTCTTACAAAAACCCACAAAGGGCCTTCAATCTCTCAACTAGGATGGCAGCCATGCCATTAACTGATACAGGGGAGGCCAGAATACTGGTTCTGTGGATAAAGTCAAATCCGGCCTGGGGAATGTTCGAAGAAATGGTTGGAGTCTGGGTTATACAAGGAGAACTATCGAACCTCAAAAGGTTCGTGGGGAAAGGATAAGAAAAGAGTGAAGCAGGCAGGAAGCAGATTAGAGAATATCTCTGTGTTCAGGAAGGAACCCTCGGGTTCATATTCCTAATAACAAAGGAGCTTACAAAACTAAAACCACCAGAAACTCAAAGTGAAGGAGGGCTAAGGGAAGGCACAGGTAAGAAGCAGAAATACAAATACATCTTGACTATACAAAAACAACCTCATCCAAACAGAGGGTGGATATTAACATAGCAAAACCCCCAAGGGTTTGAAAACGTATTTTATGACATAGCTGGGTATATACAAACAGACACTGCTCTGATGAGAACACTAATTCTCAGGGGAGATCTGGCAGTATCTAATAAACTGCAAGTTCACTTAGCCTCTGACCTTGCAAGTTCATGTCTAAGCATCTGCCCGAAGTGTGGCACAGGGAAATGAAAAATGTCATGTGTGTATTCGATGCGGTATAATTTATATTAGCAAAGATTAGGAACAACCCAAATGCTAGTACCTTCAATGAGGTGTTATATGGATGTAGAAAAGATACATGAAAATGAGCAAGGAGCGATCTTTCGAATAGATCAAAGAAAGCAAGGTATGTATCACACTACAATTTATACTGAAGAGAGATAAGAACATAGCCTGTTTATATGTATGTGTGTGCGTGCACTCAAAACACATTTGTAGTCCACCAACAGGGGCCAGAAGAGGGTCTTGGATACCTTGGAGCTGAAGTCACAGGCTGTGGGCCAACTGGCACAGGAGCTGTGAGCTGAACTGCGGTCCCCTGAAAGAGCAGCAAGTACATCTAACTGCCAAGCCGTCTCTCCAGCCCCACCTACTTATACTTAAACAAATCAACCGAAATCTTCAAGCGGTTTCTTATACGAGGAAAACAACGTAACTCCTTTCAACATATCTTCTTTTGTGGGTATGTCTTGGGACCCATGAGTCTATTACAGATAATGTTATTATGCTTCAAAATATAATAAGTATAACTAGTTATTGCCTTAACTACAGAGAGAATGATTATTATGGCGTATCTGTCCTGGTATTCACAACCTTATACAATCCCTCTTCTACAGCATGGAGTGGACTTGGAGACGTTACTGTGAAAACACCATGGGCTAGAATGCAGTGTTCACAGAAGAGCACCCCAACAGCAGCAAAAAAGGCGGCAACTCAGCCCCTGCAGCAGGGTTGTTTTAATGTGATACCTGAACACAACGCATCTGTTCAGTCTTCTTAAAGAATGCTCTGATCCACACCTCAACATAAATGACCTTGATAGCACTGTGCTGAGGGAAAGAAGCCAAGGGAAAAGCTGATGTGACTCCACTTACGAAGTATGCAGGCTCTACACAGAGAGTAACACCGTAAAGCCATGGTTGTGTGGAGGGTATGGATGAGGATAGAGTTACTCTGACTGAATGGATACAATGAATCCATTCTGTTCAATCAGCTCAACTGTGGACCATGAAAAGGTTCTCCAGTGTAGGGGGCAATGACTGAGCTGTGACAGCGAGAATGTGCTGCATGCCACTGAACTGTATGTTCACTTAAACACCATCAAGGTGGGTAACTACTGTGCTGCCTGCAGTGGAAGAGCCCCTGCCTGGCATGTGCGGCCCTGGGTTTAATCTCCGGCATTGAAGAAAGAGAAATGAACTTCTGACCAAGAGCCAGAAGGGATCTGAATCCTGCCAAAGATTGCAAGAGTGGGCTGGAACACAGTGCAGAAGGCTCTGTGACACCCCCCAACCCCAACCAGCTGAAATGACTGTGGCCCCAGAAAATATCATGGCAGTTTTGAGAGGCTCTGGCTAGAAGCACTCAGCAAAGCTGAGCCCAAAGAAGCAAACTGACACCAACTGTCCAATGATGGTGTTAACTGTGGAAGGCTGGGCCGCCTGGGGAGAACTGGTCACAGAGCAATAGATAACTGACTGATGTATGCGGTTCTTTTGCCATTCGTGGGGCCTGTACCCTGTGTCCAAAAACAATTTACTAATTCCACTCCAGGGTACATAAGAGAGAAAATAAATAAAGCACACAAGGTCTACCAAAGCAAGCAGAAGAATTCAGGGCAACTTAATTCCATCGGCTGGAAAATGGATAAGCAAGCAGTGGTATTTCACACAATGAAATAGTATACAGGAATGAAAGGACTATCATTTCACACAACATGGAGGAGTCCCACAGACACCACGCAAGGGGAGGATATCACAGACAACTGCAGTATTTGTTTGTTTGTTTGTTTGTTTCAATGGGATTTTATTTGTTTGATTGGTTGATTAGTTTAGGGAGATGGTTGGTTGGCTGGTTAGTTGGTTGGTTGGTTGGTTGGTTGGTTGGTTGGTTAGCTGGTTGGTTGGTTTAGAGAGATGGTTGGTTGGTTAGTTGGTTGGTTAGTTGGTTGGTTAGTTCGTTGGTTGGTTTAGAGAGATGGTTGGTTGGTTGGTTGGTCGATTGGTTGGTTGGTTGGTTTTGAGACAGTGTGTAGCCTAGACTGGCTGTCCAGGAACTCACAATATATCAGCCTGGCCTTCAACTCACAAAGATGCAGCTGTCTGTGCTGCCTGAGTACTAGGACTAAAGGCACACACCACTGCACCCAGCTAGTTTGCTTGGTTGCCTAGTCTTGCTACATAGGCCTGGCTTCTCCTGCCTCAGCTTCTTAAATATAATGATAACAAGTCATAATGTCCAGAGTCACAGATACATTGTTAAGAAAACAAAAAGCCAGAGACTCTATTACTGCTGAGATTGTTGTATAAAAGTAATTATTTAACATTCTAGTTATATTATTCCTGGTGCCATTAAGAACCAGATTTCCAGATGAAAGAAATTAGTATACGATGAAAAAATAAGTTAGGAAACTTAAACTAAACAGGAAGTATCAGTATACGCAAACCCCTAGAACCTGCATTGTATTCTTAAACACTCCTTGGAGAGGCTGCTGACACCAGGAATGGGAGGAAATGTCAATCTAGGCAAAGAACGTATTGAAGAAGCTATCCCAACTGAGTGACAAGTACATCTAGTACACTATAAAGGACTACAATGTTAAATATCACTCTTTTATAAACCGCTGTGTAATTCAAGAGTCCCCAAAACAAGGGATCAAACCAATTCTGTAAATAAAGTTTTATTAGACCACAACCTTGGTCGTTCGTTTACACTGACTAGTTGCTTGACCTTTACCTTAGCCAACTGTCTAAGCCACAAGAGAGGAAAGGTGAAAGTCTTCGAACACAAACTAACATTACAGGGGGAAAAACAAAGAAACAAACAAACGAAAAAAAAAAAAAACCTTTCCAACCCTTACTTTGGGGGAGAGCTGGGGAGGGGATTTAGGAGGGGAGACACTTGGTGTAATCCCTAGATAGACACTTGGTGACAGACACAGACCTGACTAAAGTAATCAGACCTTAATATGATTAAGTATCAAGACCCAAGCTCTGTCCCAGTTATCAGAAGATACAAAGGACAGGTGACATTATCTTATCTGCTCTGTTGCCAGGAACCTCCACCTCTAAAGAGGACCCAGCTACTTACTGTTTTTCGGAAACAAAAAGGGGAGGGAGACAGGGCTCAAGGGGAAGAACTTTATGGATCACTCAAGTGTGATGGGGAGGAGGGGCTGCTATTTTTAAAACAGCCAGAGAACTTATCAGACTCAATTGTGACACTGTACCTTGAGCATTAGAATCTTCTATACTGAAATACAGAGACTTAAAGATTCATACTGAAAAATGCAAACATGTGGGATTTTGCTTCAAAATCACACAGGTAGGAGAGGAGAGTTATTGAGGAGAAATAAGTTGCCTATGACCCAATAATTACCTCTTCTGGAGGATTAACACAAAGGATGTCTACCAGTCTACTCTGCATATAATTTTTCACTAGTGGAGATTTCAAAATAGCAAAAGACAAAGAAATAAAAATTCTTCGGACATAAGGAAAAAAAAAAAACGAAAAAACTCCTGATCTAAAAGGAAGAGCTTGATTTTGATACCACAGGAAGGAAACAGTCCTGAGTCCCCAGCCAAGATGAGGTGGAAGACAGAAGTGGGGGAGTGAGGGAGGAACAGAACTCGGGGTTCAATCTGAGGGCACTAAGGCCAGTGGACGGCTTTCAGCTGCTCCTAGTCTTCAGAAGATACCTGTATTTTTTTAAGGGTTCTAGGGCTGGAACCACTGATCTAAGATATACTGACCCTGAAAAACACCTAAGGGGAAAAGAATGGATACCAGGCAAGCCCAGGAAATCCAAGCACCACAGATACAGTGGAGAACGGTAGAACGAGGGACAGAAAGAAAAACTGGGCCAAATGAGGAGAGTCCTGGAGGTCAGGAGAGGAGAAGACTAAGAGTGCAGGAAGAAAAGGATGGAAGGCACCAGCTTGCAGAGAGAGGTACCAGCTGAAAAATAATCTCATAGCAGTGTGTGGTTTGAAGGAAAATGGCTCCCACAGACCCATAAGAGTGACTGGTCCTACTAGGAGCTGTGGCCTTGTGGGAGTGGGTGTGGCTTTGCTGGAGGAGGTGCATCACTAGGAAGCAGGCTTTGAGGTTTCAGGCACTCAAGCCAGACCCAGGGTCACTTTTTCCTGATGCCTGCCAATCCAGATATAGAACTCCCAGCTATCTCTCCAGTACCGTGTCTGCCGGCACACCATACTTCCTGCCGTGATGATAACGGACTGGACCTCTGAAACTGTAAGCCAAACCCAATTAAATACTTTCCTTTATAAGAATTGCCATGGTTACAGTGTGTCTTCATGGCAATGGAAACCCTAAGCAGGTATCTTATTCCTACCTCAAAACTTACTAAACGATAGATCAAAACTGTCTCACCAGATGGGAGAGAGAAGAAAATATGTCTTCAATTAAAAAAATAAAAGCAAAATTCTTTCAATTTTTTTTTATTGAACTAACAAGGTATTAAAATCTTTAAAAATTAAATTCACAAATAATTCAATTGAATCATTGTGTGCATGAGAAAAGTGCTATCTAAGGCTAATTAGTTTACACTCTTTAAAAACCCAGTAGATGCAAGAACCAGAGCTGAACCACATGGACCCCTTCTCCACTGTGCGGCTGAGGACTCCACCTGAGGTGAGGCTTCCTACTGATGACTTCTTTATGATGCTAAAGTCCCTACCCATTTTCATTCATTAACAGCAAGCACTCAGTAACCGTGTTAACTGCCACAAACGGGGCCTATTTCAACCAGTTCATTGATTAAGGTCTCCCATTTCAGCCATGTGTTCTGCTCAGTCTTGTTCCTCTGCCCTTCCTACCCAAAGTTGTGTTCTGAGTATACCTCACGGGTAGAAAGGAGCGGGGGAGGCGAGGCATTAAAAGGAGCTGACGTCACACACCTCTCTGTGACTGCCATGAGGGTTTGCATGATTTCCAATCACAAGGACTTGAAGGAATTGTGAAGAACCGAAGCCTACCAACCAAGCTCACACGAGGCTGTGTGTCTGGCTGTTCTTACTCTGGACTGTCACAGGAACTACGCTGAGTCTCCCCCAAGGGAATTAATAAAGCACTTTTAAGGTAAGGGGGACCTGGGAGACCCTCTGCCCAGGATGTGAGCAGTAATGTCCAGCAAGTCAGAGACCCGGGCATAGCAATGGTAGAAGAGGAAGCAGCCATTACAGGCTCTCTCTTTCCCTGCATCCCTTTGCTTTGCCTTTCTACTGTGATGGTTCTCTGCCAGAGGCTTAAAAGCTGTGAGGCTATCTGACTGCAGCCTGGTGCCTCCGAAACCATGAGCCCCCCAAAACCATTCCTCTTTTTAACCTGGTTTGCTCGAGTATTTTGTCACAGCAGTTAGAAGTGACTCATGTAACTATTTTTATCGGTATTGTTACTAATATTAGGTAGGTGCCACGTTATTGTAGCAAGGCAGGACAGAAAGGCTGTTTAAAAGCTTCCCAAAAACCCATGTTACTGCTCCTTTTAGATGTAGCTCAGGAGAAATTAGCAAAAACAACAGTGACTTATAAAAAAAAGAGAGCCTGGGAAAGGCAGTTGAAAGAACAATTCCCATCATCCCTTAAAGGGCTGGGCACTAAGCCTGACAGCCCGAGGCCCATCCACAGGACCCACCCAACAGAAGGGTAGAACCAACTCTTGCCACCTCCACACCACTGTGCACTTGCACTTGCCCAATCACGTACTCAGACAGGAAATAAACAAACTTCATTTTCTTAAGGTACAGCCTTACCACTTAGAGACTGAGGGTGAGGCACAGCGTTGGTAGAAAAGACACCGAATTTGGAAAGGATCCATCTAGAAGCTTCTCCAGCCTGGGGCTTGAACTTCACAGGCACTGAAGAGGGCACGCTGGGAAAAAGCAGCAGGGTGACTCCAGATATGTAGCAGAGTGTGGAATGTCGAAGGCTGGAAGGCAGAAATGTGGAGTTGGTTACTCCTAACATCTGGGACTCAAGAAAGCTCATAGCACCTTATCAGCTGCCATGTAACATGTTACTAATAATAAAAGTATTGCGATTCACAATTTGGTCCAAAACTTGCCTATGTAAAAAAAAAAAAAAAAAAAAAATTCGCTCAGGGCTGGGAATGTTACTCAGTGACAGAGCCCTTTCCCAACAGACATCCTCACAGGTTCTATCCCAACAGCATAAAAAGGAAGATTTAAAACGGGGTGGGGGTCAAGGCTGGTTTGGTGGCTCGCACCTTTAGTCCCAACACTCAAGAGGCAGAGACAAGCAGCTCACTGTACCTGCCAGGCCAGCCTAGTCTTCCATAGCCAGTTCCAGGCCAGTCAGAGATACACAGTAAGAGTCTGACTCAAAAACAAAAACAAAAAGAGTATCCAACTGTCCATATGGAGATACAGGAAAATGAGAATTAACCTTGAGGGCCCTAACTTAGGAAACTTATGTTTCTTTTCCAGGCCATCATCTTTCTCAAGTGTGTTACAATCTTAAAGGAAATGCCAGTCATAGTTGCTTGTTTCTTAGGGAAGCAGGGTCATGGTAGTTTCTTTAGCTTAACACAGCATCTGGGGACTTGGGACAATGAGCCTGGAGCTACCTTTCTTCCTACACAGGGCCCTGTAAGGCGCAGGTGTTCTGCGATGCTGGGGGTGGTTTCAGTATGCTAGTGGTGAGGTCTGCAACTAACCAGTGACCTCGGAAATACCATCCTACGCATACAACCGCACGTGAAGCGACAGCTGGACGGCCAGATTAGTGTGGGGCCACTTGTAAAAGGAAAACAGAAACAGCCCAAAAGGACGGGTTAAAAACTAACAGAAGTTGCTTATGCATTCCACACATCTGGGAAATGCAGATGGGCTGTGAGCAACCATGAGAAAACCACCTGGCGACATTAGAGCTACGGAACACTATGGAACATTCTGTGTTTAAGAAAATAGCATGTTACATTGGGCGTGGTGGCGCAGGCATATAATTCTAGCACATGGAGTGGGGGAGTGTGGAGGCAGGAGGATCAGGAGTTCCATATAATGTGTTAGACCCTGTCTCGAAAATAGGGTTGGTGGTCTCAAAAGCACTTAAAAAGTCACATGAGATGTGGGTCAATTGGTTACCACAGAGGACGTAAGGACACGGGGATAGCAAAGGTACGGGTTCTGTGTTATTGAATCAAGTTTCCAAAATAAGCTGATTCCTCCAGTTTCATAAAGTCATGTAGCCCAGGGTCACTTTTCTGAAAAGCCCATGGCCACTTCCCTCCTCGTCCATCAGGGGGACCCCCTTGCTGTTGGTTGCAATCCAACATACGCCAAGCTTGGACAGGATACTGGCACACCATGGACCAGCCACTGAACCTGCGGATTCTACCCTGGGCACCCTGAAATCCCGCTGTTGTTCATGTCCTCGATGCTGGGGGAGGTCTAGGAAGGCACCAGGACACACTGCTAAGACTGACAAATCAGGTGTGACAGGGACTCTCTGAAATGTCCCCAGCTCTGACTCCAGGACTCAAAACACACTACATGTGAATGCAATGCAGAAAAATGGCGAGAAATGTAAACATCTCAAGTAGAAAAAGTATGGCTTCCTTGGAAAGTTTGCCATGTATTATTAATATTTTTATTATTTTTATTTTATTTCTATTTTATTATTTTTATTAATATTATTATTTTATTAATTCTTGATAGGTTTGTATAACGTATTTGATTCGGATTCACCTCCCTCCTGACCCTTCCCAGATTCACCCCCACTTCCCCATCCACCCGACCTTGTGTGCTTGTTTTTTAAACTCAAGGCCAATTTGCTATCCAAATATTCTTCTGAGTGTGGCCTTCCGCTGGGGTGCGGCAACTCAGCAGGGCTGGCCCCCTGTACCAGCACCTAGCAGCTGCTGACAGGGCAGATGTCAGGCCCCGCTCCCCTCTCCATGCTGAGGTTTGATCTGTCTTGGGCTACGCAGGTCTGGTGTGTTCTGTCAGGACCACTGTGAGTCCGTATGTACAGCTGCCCTGATGTGTCCAAAACACACCGTTTCCTTCCGTCATCCACTGCCTCCCGCTCTTACACTGTTCCTTTTCTGCAATGACCCCTGAGCCCGGGGAGCAGGGGCTCGGTATAGATGCTCCCTTTAGGGCTGAGCATTCTGAATCCTCAAGTTTTCAGTGCCTTCGCAAATTACGGGTCTCTGTTAATCACCGTCTACTGCAAATAGAAGCTTCTCTGTTTCTACTCTGTCCCTGAACCACTGTGGTGTAGTATAAAAATCTCAAAAACATAACTCAAGATTAAAAAAAAAAGAGGAGAATGGAAGAGACATTCCTTAGTACAGTAAATTTAAGACAGTCTCAGAGATAACGCTCAGACATCTTACTGAGAAAAGAGGGAGGGCCAGAACTCAGACATGGCTTATTCACCAGTGCACACGGTGCTGGTGTACAGGAGGCGCCTGGTATACAGAGAACTGTTGCCAGTAGCAAGGACAGGGTTCTTCTGAGAGGCAATCGCAGATGCACAATACCAAACTAAATTCAAAATACGGAGGGAAAATGCTTTTATTTCTAGACAGTGGTTTTAAACAAGTGATGTTTCCCTCACACTTTTCTCCAAAGATTCGTTATTATGATAATCAGAAAAAAAAACACACTTTTAAAAGTAAAATCTCGAGAGGACGGTATTATGGATGAATGTATACGCCCTATCCCTAGACTCACATTCTGACACACTGACCCCAGCAGAGGATGTGGGGACTTTCAGGGGCAGTCAGGTCATGAGGGTTCCCAGAATGGGAATGCTACTGTTACTAAAAGCACAGGAGAGCTTGCTTTTGCTATCTACCAAACCAGGAAGTGGGCTCTGGCCAGACACCAGGTCTGCCTTGATCACAGACTTCTCCACCTCCAGGACTGAAAACCTGACTCACCAGTCTAAGGTTTGCCTTGCCAAATCCCGACCTGAGGCTGATGGTGTTAAACAGTAAGAACGTGGCTAAAACCCTCACACACTGCTAGCAGGAAGAGAAAGTCAGAGATCAACTCCAGTAAACTCTATATGTTCCTCAAAGAAGAAACACCACCCAGGGTTTCCACTCTTGGGTGTACAGACACAAAATGATAAGATATGCCCCCATAGAAATCCATGAATACCTGTTCATTGTACCATTTTATACATGGCCAAATGGTCAAAATAACCAAATGTTAACTACCATATATATATATATATATATTATACATACACACACACAAACATACACACACAAACATATACACATACACACACATACAAACAAACACACACATACACACTTACAAACACACACATACACACTTACATACAGACACACACATACACACATACATACAGACACACACACATTCACACATATACACAAACACACACACACATACACACTTACATACAGACACACATACACACACACATACACACTTACATACAGACACACACACAAACACACAAACACACACACATACACACATACACACACACACACATACACACACACAAACACACACACACATACAAACACACACACATACGTACATACAGACAGACACACACATACACACAAACACACCACACACATACAAATACACATACAAATGCACACACATACACACACATACAAACACACACATACACACACATATACAAACACACACACATATACACAAACACACACACACACACACACTCAAACTTTATGAATAACCGAACATGTGCCACATCATATATTTCCTTGTGCTGATATAGAACAGTAAGACCTTGGCTCTAAACGTAATACCAGACTTCTGTCTCTAAAAGCAGGAGGAGGCCATGGCTTCTGTATTTCAGCTTCCACAGAGGCTATCAGAGTCAGAGTATCAATCTTATTTTTCTACCAAAAGAGCTACATGGCAGCCAGTAATAAAATCTGTTCTATAATCTGCTAAGGTCAGTTGTATTTATTATAATTATGTAATTTAGTCAAGCGTCACATCAAGAATGAGTATAAAAAGAAAATGTTTTGTCTCTAGAAATGAATTTTTGTGATCTAAAAGAAATCCCTCTAAAAAACATTATATAGAAAAGGCCTTGATTGTATTTCAAAAGACTGCCAAATTTAAAACATTAATATATTTAATCATAGAAGGTTTAATGTACTTTCCATTTTATTTCAAACAAGTGTGTGTGTGTGTGTGTGTGTGTGTGTGTGTGTGTGTGTGTGTGTGTGTATGTGCTCTTAAGCAAGTGCATGTAGAGGCCTGAAGTTGCTCGGTGTCTCCCTTGGTCTCTCTGCAACATATTCACAGACACATGGTCTCTCTGAATCACAGCTCATCAACTCTGCCTGCGCCCCAGCCAGCTTTCTCTGAGGAGCTCCTTCCTGTCTTGGCCTCCCCAGTACTGGGCTCACAGGAGACCACACACCTGCCCTGCTTTGATGCTACTGAAATCCAACCTCTCTGTGGTCCTCACACTTGTCAGCGAGCACTTCATCTCTGAGCCATCGCCCCGGCCCCTTTAGTGAGTTTCCTATTTAACCAATCAGCTGCCAGTTTATCACACAGTAATGTTGTACAAGAAAACGTCTGCGGTTACTGAAGATGGAAGAGTCAGGGTGTTTTTGTTTTTGTTTTTGTTTTCTGTTTCATGTTGCTTTAAATGCTTTAAAGCCAGAAGTCAAGCACCCTAGGAGGGCCTCAATCTCATTATGTCTGTAGCTGAGATTAACCTTCGACCCCTAAATCCTCCTGCTTTCACCTCCAAAGTGCTAGGGACATCACCAGCCTAGCCATGTACATCCTTTCCTGAGACTAGATTTGGGACTAGTGGTGGGTCAGCAGGTCAAAGCACTGCCTGCTCTTGCAGGAGACTGAAGTTCAATTCCCGGCAGCCACAGCAGCTAACAACTGTCTGACTCAGTCTAGAGAACACCAGGGCCTTTTCCGCCTTACTGGTAATGCAGGCACACGGTACACAGACATGTATGAAGGCAGAACAGCCTGTGTATGTAAAACGAAAATAAGTAAACCTGCTTCCAAAGGACTAGCACTGAGTACTAGTACTCTGAAGAGACCTGACCCTCCAGAGACCCTCTGAAGCCATTGGCTCGTCACGTCTTCAGGCCAGCTGCATCCCCATCATCTCAATGGCACCCCATCTCTCCACCCAGAAGCAGCTCAGTGTCAACACTGCTGTTCAACTCAGACCACTCAAGAACCCCCTTCCCACGCACTTTTACACACTGACTCCAACTCTCCTTTATCAAAGCTAACCTGCATCTCACCTATGTATTCAGGTGACCGGTTTTTGTTTTGTTTTGTTTGTTTGTTTGTTTGTTTTCCAAAAACACAAAGAAGCCCGAGAACTGAAGGAGAGTCTTCCTTACTCCTCACATACCCTCACACATGCTCCCCCAACCTCACCCCCTCCCAGAACCACACATCTATGACTCCCCTTTAAAAAAAAATTATTCCTACACTCTTTATTGTTGGATTGTAGTTGTTCTTGAGGGAGATGCTCTCTCCCACCATCATATCAGCTCCAAGGTATAACCCAGGGTGGGCATCAGGCTCGGTACCTTTACCTGTGGAGCCCCCTCAGCGGCCGCCCCTCTCACTCCACTTGTCACGCGACTCCATCATGAGCTGTGACTCCCAAGCCCTGTAGCACTAAAATAGAAATTTTTCTCCCACTTGACCACAACAGAAGGCCGTGGGGGAATCCTCCGGGCCTCGGCCCTCTCTTTGGGGACTTGACTGGATCTCAAGCACTGCTTGCTAAGGCACAGTTCTGTCATGGATGCCTACCAAGCAGCTGGGGACGCGCTGTCCCGGGAGTCGAGATCGTAATGAAAGGGACAAAACCACCACTCTGTGCCCCGAATGTCCTCTGGACTCTGCTCCATACAGATGCATCCCACACGCTCCCACACCTACATCTGCTGGGCCTTTCGGTGACCTGGAATGTCCTGCCTTTGTGTCTGCGAATTGAAACACTTCTAAAAATGTTTTTAAAGTAGAAAGCCACTCACCCCGCTCCCGAGCCTCAGGCTTCTCAACTGCCAGATGAGAACAATGCTCGAATGGGCTATTTCACGAGGATTTCCGAGGGCTGTGAAAGCATCCTGAGTGTTGTTCAGAGTAAACTTTGAACGGTAGCTGGCAGGTGCCACTCAACAGGTTTGTGTCTTTGTCCCACAAACACAATGAGGACCCAAGAAGTGTTTTCTCAATAGATGGGACAATAGAAAATGTCTTTTCCAGCTAGGCTGCACTCTTTGCTCTCCAGAAAACAGCCTGCAGTTTGACACCTCTGAGAAGGATAGAGGATTCCTGACGGAGCTTTCATTTGATGGGAATCTCGCAGTCACAGGACGACAGAACGGAGGCCCAGCTCCCCCCTGCCCTTTGGGGGTCCAGTTTATTTCGGGGTTTATATATGTTATTTTGTTTTTCATCAAAATCTTCAAAACCACTCAAGGACACTTAAGTACACTGAAACTGCCGTGTGTTACTGACACTGCCCCGAAGATGAACTGGTTACCCATAGGTGCTCTGTGAGTATTTACATCACTACGCCATTCGGGGGTCACAAGCGTGCAACGCAACTACGCACCTATCTCCCTTCTGGCTGGTTAAAACTATTATGTTTCAAAGTTATTACAAACAAAATACAACTGGGTGTGGTGGTTTATGCCTTTAATCCCACCATTCAAGGGAAGAAGAGGGCAGATCTCTGTGAGTCTGAGCTCAAGGCCAGCCTGGTCTACAGAGTGAGTTCCAGGACAGGCAGAGTTACATCGTGAGACTCTGTCTCAAAAACAAACAAAAACTATATATATTTTTCTAACTTTCTTATTTTTCTTCCCAGACTAATGATGCAAGCTACCTCTGCAATTAGAAGAATGATGTGGAAAGAAACTGGGTTCTTTTAAGGGCCTCCAATAAATCTCTACTTACAATCAAAGTCTACATGTCCTACTAAACTGTTGTTTTCAGAAAGTAATTTCTTTTGATCACAGTCTGAAAAATGTTAGTTAAAAAAAAAAAAGTACTGTGTTCGCAAAATAACTTCATCCTCACTCATGCAGCAAGAAGCCAGCGGTTTCCGTTTTGTGGGAAACAATGGGCCTTGAGAAACACATTCCCAGTTAAATGTCTTTTGCATTTTCCACACACAATTGGTTCAACTTCCTAATAATCGCCATTTACCAGAAATGCGAAAGATAAAAATCTATCCTGATACACAATGAGACTAAGCCAACTGGAGAAAGAGAAATGCCAGTCGCAAAGGCTCCCTGGGGAGGGTGAGGAGAGTCACAACTCCCAAGCCAGCACAAACATCTCCCAGCTACTGTTTAAGGCTGAGAAGGGCCACTTCAAGGTGACACGACTCTCCTTTCTTCCTTCCTATGGAGGGGTCACAGGCATTAGCAAGCCCATGGTGTCTAACATTCCCTCCGCCATAAGGGAGCAGGGGGAGGCCCCTCAGCTACTCCAACATTTTTGTCTCTGTTTATGATTTCTGAAAAAGCTCTCCAATGTCTCTATGATAAAAGCCCTCCGAACAGTGGTCTTTGATAGAGTTCTTTCCTTCTTCTTGCTCCTTCCCCAATCCCACCTGCACTCCACAAGAGTCACTGTTCCCAAGTCCCTCCAGTTCATGAAACTCAGAGGTCAGATTCCAGCCCAAGTCTTCAGTGCACTCAAAGGCACCATGTTTCTCTCCATATTTAAAAAGACTTTTCTTCACTTGGATTGCAAAATGTCAGCTTTATTCTTCTTGTTTTATGAGACTTGGATCTTGCTATGTGTCCCTCCTGCTGCCTCGGACTCCAGGAGTGCTAGGACCAGCAGCATAGCTCTATACACCAGCTCCTCAGGCACCCTTCCTCTGTTTCTTCTCCAACTCTGATCGACAGAGGTCAGTCCCCAACCTCCTGCCCACTGACATGAGCCCTCTGTGACAAATCCTGGAGAGCTTACATTCAAATCTGGCTATGCCAGTACGGAGATCATATCTCTCATCTAACACCCAGCCTCACAAATACAGCCATCCATAGAGACCCCACCTAAATGATCCTAAACTTATCAGTGAGTGCATACCATTTCTGTTCTTTTGTGACTGGGTTACCTCCCTCAGGATGATATTTTCTAGTTCCATCCATTTGCCTAAGAATTTCATGAAGTCGTTGTTTTTAATACTGAGTAGTACTCCATTGTGTAGATGTACCACATTTTCTGTATTCAATTAATCTGGTTGAAGGGCATCTGGGTTCTTTCCAGCTTCTGGCTATTATAAATAAGGCTGCTATGAACATAGTGGAGCATGTGTCCTTGTTATATGTTGGGGCATCTTTTGAGTGTAGCTGGGTCCTCAGGTAGTACTATGTCCAATTTTCTGAGGACCGTCCAAACTGATTTTCAGAGTGGTTGCACCAACTTGCAATCCCACCAACAATGGAGGAGTGTTCCTCTTTCTCCACATCCTTGCCAGCATCTACTGTCACCTTAGTTTTTGATCTTAGCCATTCTGACTGGTGTGAGGTGGTATTTCAAGGTTGTTTTGATTTGCATTTCCCTGATGACTAAGGATGTTGAACATTTCTTTCAGGGCTTCTCAGCCATTCCATATTCTTCAGTTGAGAATTCTTTGTTTAGCTCTGTACCCATTTTTTAATAGGATTATTTGAATCTCTGGAGTCTTGAGTTCTTTTATATATTAGATATTAGCCCTCTATGGGATATAGGATTGGTAAAGATCTTTTCCCAATCTATTGGTTGCCGTTTTGTCCTACTGACAGTGTCCTTTGCCTTACAGAAGCTTGGCAATTTTATGAGGTCCCATTTGTTGACTCTTGATCAACATAAGCTATTGGTGTTCTCTGTTCAGGAAATTTCCCCTGTGCCTATATGTTCAAGGCTCTTCCCCACTTTCTCTTCTATTAGTTTCAATGTATCTGGTTTTATGTGGAAGTCTTTGACCCACTTGGACTTGAGCTTTGTATAAAGAGATAAGAATGGGTCAATTTGCAATCTTCTACATGCTGACCTCCAGTTCAACCAGCACTATTTGTTGAAAATGCTGTCTTTTTTCCATTGGATAGTTTTAGCTCCTTTGTCAAAAGAAATTGGAGAGAGCATATACTAATAGCTTGATAGCATACCTGAAAGCTCTAAAACAAAAAGAAGCAAATACACTCAAGAGGAGTAGACAGAAGGAATTAATCAAACTCAGAGCTGAAATCAACCATGTAGAAACAAAAAGAACTATACAAAGAATCAACAAAACCAGAAGCTGGTTCTTTGAAAAAAAAAAAAAATCAACAAGATAGATAAATCCTTAACCAAACTAAGCAGAGGCAGAGAGACAGTACCCAAATCAACAAAATCAGAAATGAAAAAAAGAAACATAACAACAGAAACTGAGGAAATTAAAAAAATTATCAGAACTTACTACCAAAGCCTATACTCAACAAAACTGGAAAATCTGGATGAAATGGACAATTTTCTGGACAGATACCAGGTACCAAAGTTAAATCAGGATCAGATAAACCATCTAAATAGTCCCATAACCCCTAAAGAAACTGAAGCAGTCATTAAAAGTCTCCCAACCAAAAATAGCCCAGGAACCAGATGGGTTTAGTGCAGAATTCTATCAGACCTTCAAAGAAGACCTAATACCAATACTCTTCAAACTATTCCACAAAATAGAAACAGAAGGAACATTACCCAACTCATTCTTTGAAGCCACAATTACGCTTACACCTAAACTACACAAAGACCCTACAAAGAAAGAGAAGTTAAGACCAATTTCCCTCATGAATATCAATGCAAAAATACTCAATAAAATTCTTGCAAACCAAATCTAAGAATACATCAAAATGATCATTTACCATGATCAAGTAGGCTTCATCCCAGGGATGGAAGGATGATTCATATATGGAAATCCATCAATGTAATCCACTATATAAACAAACTCAAGGAAAAGAACCACATGATCATTTCATTAGAGGCTGAGAAAGCATTTGACAAAATTCAACACCCCCTCATGATAAAAGTCTTGGAAAGATCGGGAATTCAAGGGCCATACCTAAACATAGTAAAAAGCCATATACAGCAAACCAATAGCCAACATCAAACTAAATGGAGAGAAACTTGAAGCAATCCCACTAAAATCAGGGACTAGACAACTACAGCTGATAAACGACTTAAGCAAAATGACTGGATATAAAATTAGCTCAAATCAGTAGCCTTCCTCTACTCAAAGGATAAACAGACTGAGAAAGAAATTAGGGTAATGACACCCTTCAAAATAGCTACAAATAATATAAAATACCTTAGTGTGACTCTAACCAAGCCTAGTGAAAGATCTGTCTGACAAGAACTTCAAAATCTCTGAAGAAAGAAATTGAAGAACTCAGAAGACAGAAAGATCTCCCATGTTCGTGGATTTGCAGGTTTAATATAGTAAAAAAGGCCATCTTGCCAAAAGCAATCTACAGATTCAATGCAATCCCCATCAAAATTCCAACTCAATTCTTCATAGAGTTAGAAAGAACAATTTGCAGATTTATTTGGAAAAGCAAAGAAAAAAAAAAAAAGCAGGATATCGAAAACTATTCTCAACAAAAAAAGAACTGCTGGGGGAATCACCATCCTTGACCTCAAGCTGTATTACAGAGCAATAGTGATTTTTAAAAAAAGGCATGTTATTGGAACAGAGACAGCCAGGTAGATCAGCGGAATAGAATTGAAGACCTAGGAATGAACCTACACGCCTATGGTCACTTGATCTAATCTCAACTTTTAATATACCGAAATCTTTGTCTGACCCTAGTGTGGTGCCTTTGCAAACACCACTGCGGTTCTTCCAACTGCTGAGGCCAAAGGCCAAGTACCCCAGACACACACTCCTCAGGTTAGCATCTTTCCCAAATCTGATCAGACCACCCTACATCTGCTGCTACTTCAGTCGCTGCCAGTGTCTTCTCCGGCTCAAGCCCATGCTTAACACCCTGTTGCCTTCATGCTCCACATACACGAGGAAACAAATGAGCTCTCTTCCTTACTGTAGACACACCAGCTTTCCAGTGAGAACAAATTCCCAGAGGGCCTGCCTGTGTAATGCTCCCTCTCCCTACATCCAGATCATTGCAAATGCTATCCCTCAACTCAAGCTAACCCCTGCCTGCCGCGCTCTCTGTAACCTGGCTTGCATTCTATATCCAAGGTCCACACTTGACAGCCTGATGAGGCAGATGCTCCAAGGACAGCCAAGGTCACAGACACATCTCCCTACTCCCACGGCTCAATAATCACTTGTTGCTTAGATAAATCCTGCCCGTGGTGATACTAACTTGAAAAACATGCAGCGTCTCGCTAACATTTTATTCAGTAAGATGAAGACTATCAACAATGCCCCGCATTCCCGGCTGACTAACTTTGAAGTGCAGTAAGCAGCAGAGTGACTGCGAGGGAGCTGAGCTGGCTTGAAACCTTCAATGCTAAAGCCTCTGTGTAGCTTTTCTTCCATGCTGAGATACAACCCAAAATCTCCCAGAAAACGGTGTATTTTAAACCGGCTCCTCTCTTCCTATGAAGTAACCAAATCAAGCTACATGCAAACAAGCTTTGCAGGAGGACATGCTCTCAGAGGGCAACCTAAGATAACAACCTGTTCCCTGTTCTAATGCCTGCCACAGTGACTGTCACAAAAGAGAATATCCGCTCAGCTTAAAACTTAGAGGGGATAAACCCCACCCTGTGCCTAAAGTGGAGGCTGCTGACGTTTAGTTTTTTACACACATACATTTGTCTATCTACCTATCATCTATCTATCTATCATCTATCTATCTATCTATCTATCTATCTATCTATCTATCTATCTACCTATCATCTATCTATCATCTATCTATCTATCTATCTATCTATCTATCTATCTATCTATCATCTATCTATCTATCTATCTATCATCTATTGGGGGTCAAGTCATGTGCATGCCATGGCATTAGTGTAATAGTCAGAAGTAGTCAGAAAGGAACTTTCTCTCTTTCCACCATGTTGGTTCCAAGGATCCAACTCAAATCCTGTGGCTTGACAGCAAGGGCCCTTAGCTTCTGAGTCACCTCCCTGGCCCCAAATCATGACTTTCTACACCAGTACTTTAAGGTAAGAATAAGGGAAGGGAAGGAGGAAGGGAGAGAGGGGGGAGGGAGGAAGGGGGCGGGGAAGCGCCCCACTCTGGCAGGCTAGCTCTTATCTATGGTCTGATAGCCTCCTGCTAGCTCACACCTCTACGATGAGCATGAGTGATGGAAAAAACAGCCCACCCGCAGCCCCTCCCCCTCCCTCCATCGTTGGTTAAACTAAATATAGACTGCAATCTTCAACTGACTCTGTGTCCCCGAGAGAAAGGAAAGAAGTAATAACAAACTCCATCACAGCGGAGCAATGACAGGGCTGGGGCAGTTCTCCAGCACCAGACAGTGTATGCAAGGAACACTCCCCACCTGTGAGAGGAGCCTGTAGAAGGGAAAGACCAGCCCGTGTTTAACTCAATGCAAGTGGCTCTAGTGAGTTTCCCGCCAAAGGTGTGAAGGGAAAAACATCTGCTTTCTAAGACAGCTGTTCCTTCCGGGGATGATCAGAAATGGTGATTAAAAACACAAATGAGGGAGCTGGAGAAACTGCTCTGTGTAAGACAGCTGGGCACTGCGGCTCTAATCCCATGTTCTAATCTCAGTTCTGGGGGATGGGGATGGGGGTGGAGACAGACAGGTCCTGGAGTTCACTGGCCAGCCGGCCTAGCCAAATTGGTGAGCTGTGGGTTCTGTGAGACCCTGTCTCAAAAGGTGGGCAACTGGGAAAGACATCCAAATGATAGTATACACGGGTGCATTCGCACGCCTATGTGTATAATACACACACAACCAAGATAAAACTTAGGAAAGGGTTTGTAAATGTTAGTGGTGAGATGTGAAGTGAGTCTTGGTTAAGTGACATTTGTCTCAGTGCTGCCATTTTCTGGGCCGTGGTCTGTGGGAGTATTTACTTCACTGACACAGTGAACACTGACATAACTGAATCATGCTGGCCTGCTTATAGCCAACGCTAAGGCCAGCTAGCAGTCCCACACTGGTCTACGGTAGGGAATGACTGAGCACAAGAACTATGAAAGAAAGCTGAGGACAGACCAGTAAAGGTCAGAGGCAAACCTTGACTCTGTGGTACCCTGGAAGCCAAGTATTTCTGGCTAATCTGGCTAGCGTGTGGCAATTTGACAGGACCTGAAGTCACCAGGCACACCTGGAAGTGTCTGGTTAGGTTACTCTCTGATTGTGACTGTTATTACCTCGATTAAGTGGGGAGCTGTGCAAATTCAAAGAGTGCATCTAACACTGGGTAAGTGTATAGTCAGAGAGGTTAAAGCTGGTCCGTGGTTGAAGCTTCTCCTGGAGGGGTGAGGGTACAAAGGCATCCTCTGTGCCATTGTAGCTTCCAACTAGTCTCTTCTAAACATCTGAAGAAATATCTGTGTGGTGGCTCATTTTGTGTTGAGTTTTGGCTAGGCATGGTGCCAAGGTGACTGAACATATTTTTAATATGAGGCTAATATTTAAGTTAGTAGACTAAGGAAAACAAACTACACTCCGAGCCAGGCACAGTGGTACATGTGAGTAATTCCAATTACTCAGAAGGCTGAGTCAGGAGCACGGAAAGCCTGAGGCCGGCCTCGACAAGATACAGGGCCCTCAGCTCAAAACAAACAAAAACCCAACAGCCTCCATACTGTGGCTGAGAGTCATCTTGTCAGGTGAATACCTGACTGGAAAAAAACACTGACCTTTCCAGAAGACTGGTAAATTTTGCCAGCAAACCAAATTGCACCTCTTTTCTGAGTCTCCAGCCTACTAGCCTCCTCTGCAGACTTAAGACTTGCCAAGTCTCTACAGCCCTGGAGCTAACTCTTTAAAATGTTAAGATCTCTCATGTCTGTCAGGCTACACACACACACACACACACACACACACACACACACACACAACCAGTTCACAATTTAGTCGCTTTATCGAACTCTAATATAATCCAAATTAGCATCTGACTAGTGGATAAGTATACTAAGAACATGAAGACAGCCGGAAGCTCAGGCTATGCAAACAACATAGGAGAGACATTAGTAGGAGGGATGACTGCTAATGGGCAAGGAATGCCTTTTAGGGATGGAGAAAATGTTCTGAAATGTTTTCAAATTGAGGGATAGCATTATACCACACTGTAAACATGCCCAAACCTGTTCTGTGACATGCTCTTTAAAAATGTGAACTACTTTTGTGTGTATGAGGGTTTTCCCTGCATTTGCACCACATCCATGTGGTGCCCAAGGGAGGTGAGATGAGGGTGTGAGATCCACCAGAACTGGAGTTACAAAGGTTGAGGGACATAGTGCTCCCCGGTGAATGCGCTCACTCTTCACCCTCTCTCCAGCCTTGGATGACATACCTTTAAGGGGTGGATGCTATGGTATGGGAATTATACCTCAATAAAGTTGTTGTATACAATGAAGAAGAGGAGGGAGGAAGGGAAGAAGGGAGAGAGGGGAGAGGAAGGAAGAGACAGGCCTGTGAAACTAAGAAGTCTCATAAATCACGGTGACAATGTCAGCCCCTTCATAACTTAATTACTGCTTACATGTTCAAAGGCATTAAGCTATAGAGAGAACCTCAACGAATCTTAGAGAAGAGAATAACAAAGAATGCCAACAAATTAGTTACATGTGCCTGATTTAAAACAAAACAAAAACAAGGGCTGAGGAGCAAGCGGTTAAATAAAAGCTATGACGTCTGAGAGAAGAGCAGCATGAGGCAAGCCAAGCAGGGAGGTGAGCAACTGGATCCCCACACACAGAAGCGGATGCAGGAAAACTGTGGGAGGAAGCCAAGAAGCCACCACGGGCTACACAGGCTGTTCCCCCCAAAACATAAATACATACAAATATCTCTCTCTCACACACACACGAACACACACGCACACACGCATGCATGCACACGCACACACGCACATACTCACACTCACACATGCACACTCACAAACACGCACACACACTCACATGCGCACGCACACACACACACGCACATACACACACACTCACGCATTCACACAGTACGTTAAGGGCACATGTGTAACAGTGCACACACACACGAGGGCCTGCGCACCCAGACACACTACACTCTGCATTAAGGATACATATCTATGTGTCTTTCCCTAAAGTGAAACAAGCTACAGGAATTAAAACCTTTGACTTGCAATAATGACCAAATTCAAAACCCCATCCCACATGGATTCTAATTACAGGGACCGTTTCAAATAATGAAAGCTTCTCACTATATTTACCGCAATGTTGCTAGTTGCAAAAGACTGGGATATTAATGTACTATGAAATCCCCAACAGTTCCCACCTACGCGGTAAGACATTACGTGACATACAGTACAAACAAAGGGTTGTATGGTGGGTTGGTGGCTTAGTGGTGAGCATAGCTGCCTTCCCAGAAGTACTTTTAAACAAGAACACGTCACGAACAATGTGCACAAACACAGATACACACTCAGGACACACGCATGGACAACACTGTCGGTGCGGGCGCCTGCACCGACACAACACAAAGCAGAGACAACAACGGCTTACAGAGAAACAGGAAACTATAAGCACGATGAGAAATCCGGTGTGGCAACACCAAAAAGTGCCTTAGTGGAAAATGGTGAGAACTGAGATCTGATTTTCCTAGAACCAAATCATAATGAGATTGGAATGTGTGTGTTCGGGAATCAGGGCCAATGTGGTCAGAGAACTTTTAGTCAGGACAACTTGGTGGTCATCAAGTTTTAGAAAGCCACACAGAAGTGCCAGATACCAGAGGAAGGGAAGACTTTAAAACAGATGCTGTTTTAGGTATCCCAATGGGGGCAGGAATGGCGAGGGAGGGAAACAGACTGAGAGCTGGAGATGACCATTAAAAGGTGACAGGTGCACAGAGTTCTCAGTGTCAGGGGTGGCTTAATAAAGTCAGTGGATTCTTAACAGTGGTTAAAGAGGCGATTCGTACCCCTACAGGATCTGAGCCGAGTGCGATGCCAACTAGAAACTGGAAGTACCAAGAGAACTGAATTTATTAGGAACCGGGGAGTAAATAGTTAATAAGGCTTTGAATGATGTCAACACAAAGAAATGGAGCTGATGGATATGCGAACCAGCCTGAGCGACCACTGAGTATTAATACTCAGTGAAGTATCACGTGGTGCCTCCGTAAATGAATATACAACTATTTTTTATTTAACTCATTTTTACTTTATTTGTGGGTGTGCACGCATGTGCATATGGGGCATGTATGTGCCACAGCACACACAGGAAGGTCAGAGGACAACTTGGAGAGGTTGGTTCTTGTCGTCCATTATGTGGGTCCTGGGGATGGAACTGAGGCCATCATGGTCTTTACCCACTGAGCCATTCGCCAGACCAATAATTAGGTTTTCATGAAATATATTCATTTTGTTTGATCATTTTCTTGAGACAGGATCTCAATACGTACTTTAGGCTGACCTCAAATTTACCATCGTCCTACCTTAGCCTTATGAATGTGCCACCATGCTGAATTTTTTTTAATTAAACGCAGCATCTTGATGTGCAACCTTGCATGTCTCAAACTCGAATGTCTCTTGCTTCAACTTCCTGAGTGCTGAGATCCCAGAAGTGCAGCGCCTCATCTGCCAGAGAGGCTTCAATCGTGGCGGAAACTGTTTAAATAAAGCAAAGGCACACATCACACTGGCTCCCACCCTGACGCCCCAGAGTTTGGTGGCACAGCAAAAGGACCTGGAAGACTCCAGCACCGGCTGGTCTAATTTGAACAAAGAACAGAGGAAGAGCCAGGCAGTGGTTTTAAAATAGGTCTGCAAATTCTCTGATGATCCTGGGGAGGAGGGTGGACCCATGTCCCCTCCTCTTCACCCCAGCAGTCTTTGTGACTGCTCTTCGAACAAGGAGGCTAAGCAGAAAGTGAGATGGGAGCTCAGGCATACCAGAAAAGGGCACACTTAGCTACTGACGGCCTCACTAGGCACCACCCTGAAGCCAAGCGCCTCTGTGGGAGTCCTGCTCTTCTGAGGTCACCCTGTGTAGAAACCACGTGAAGGGACTGCTCCGGAGTCCCAGCTGTGTGACTCTTCCCAAGCCATTGCCCAGTGAAAGCCCCAGGCTTGTCTTGGAAGCAGCCGGCCTCAAAGAGAATCTAAGAGAGGGAAGAAGGCCTGGCTGAGCTGAGGCAAACCCCATCCATAGCTGTGAGCAAAATAAATGACTGTTTTTGTTTCAAACCACCGCTTCTGGGTGGTTTTTCACACAGCAGTGCTGATACCACAGAAAGGTCAACTGCTGAGCAAAGTAAACTCTCCCCCTGACCCAACAATGGGGAGAAAGCTGGTGAGGAGATCCATCAGGGAGAGACAGAAAAGGGTGGCACAAGGTGTTGACAGTAAAGGGAGAAGGGGGGTGGACAGTGGGGGAGAGGACTGAGTTTCCTCACACAAATGTACCCCTCCTTCAAAAGAAAAAAAAAAATTCAAGAGAGAAAGTTGAGTGATAGCATCCTTGTAAATCATATGTGACAAGCTTCAAAACTCACCCAAACCTGATAACGCTGGAGATCATTTTAAAGGGGATGCTTTTTTAAGTTTATTCAATTTCCTACCTATTTTCTTCATATTTACAAAAAGAAAATCTATGAGCTCATTTCCTTCTTCCTGACATTTAGATGGGGCTGTTACCTAAAATCACCTCATTAACCAGACAACCACCCCTGAGTTAGTGAAGCGTAGTCCTCCCAGTATCGTTCTTTGTGCTGAGGCTCTCACAAAGAAGCAGGGGCCCCCTCAGCTAGCTGCCTCAAATTTCATCAGTCTCCACCCCTCTTTTTTGTTTGTTCATTTTCAAAACTGGCGTTCTTTGTGTAGCCCTGGCGGTCCTGGATCCCACATTGTAGGCTAGGCTAGCCTTATACTCAGAGATCTGCCTGCCTCTGCCTCTCAAATGCTAGGATTAAAAGCTGCACCACCAGGCCCGGCTCCACCCTATCTTAACAAGTCATGTTTACGTCTTGGGCTGCCATCAATCAAGAGGGAAACACTGTTTCAAATTTTGTAAAACTTGTATCTTAAAGACAATGAAACAATCCACGTTAGTCTTACCATTAGTGACTTGCAAAATCTGCACATAGCAAAAGGAGACTAAGGGCTAGAGCCATGGCTCAGTGGACCCTTCAAAGGTGATGGCCTGAGCTCAAATCTCTAAACTCATCTTAAAGTTGAACGCATAGCATACACATCTACAGTCTCAGAGTTCCTGTGGAGAAATGGTATCCTGGCAAAGACAGGAGTTTCTTGCTAGGACTAGCTAGCCTGCTATATGCAGTGGAACAGAGGCCCTGTCTCTAAATACACAAGGAAGGAGACAAGAAGCAACACCTGAAAACATTCTCATGTATCTGCATACCACGGCCGGTGTGTGCCAACCTTCATATTTACACCACACCCCTCAATAAAGGACCGTCTAAAGACGTTTTGGTGGTGATATGAATATTTTTAAAGAAACAACACAGAGGAAGCACTGAGTACTCACTGGTTTAAATCACCATACATGAAATTATACTGACACCCACTCTCCCTTCGTTAGCAACAGGACACTGGAGTTTCTGTAATACACATGGCTATCTACCTAACCAAATGTTACATTTCCCAGCTTGGTCTGTTTCTAGTTGTAACAGTATGACCCTGTCCTAGCCAAGGGGATCTGAAAAACAAGGCTAGCCATTCTGGGAAGGCATTTGTCCTAGTTTGGTTTCTATTACTGCACCAAAACACTGACCCAAAGCAACTCACAGAGGGAAAGGTTTATGGGGGCTTCCATTTTGGAAGCAGTCATTGAGGAAAGGAAGGGCAGGAACCAGGAGGCAGGAACTGAAGTAGAGATTTCTTGCTCCCAAGCTTATGGTCTACTTTTTCTTTCTTTCTTTCTTCTTCTCTCCTCCTCCTTTTTTTTTTTTTTTTTTTATGTTTCTAGACAAGGTTTTTCTTTGAGGTTTTTCTTTGAAGCTCTGGAACTGGCTATGTAGACCAGGCTGGCCTCAAACTCACAGAGATCTGCCTGGCTGCCTCTGCATCCCAAGTGCTAAGATTAAAGGCATGGACCGCCCCAGGCCAGCCTACCTTTCTTATAGAAACCAGCCCCATCAGCTCAGGAATGGCACGCCACCTGGGTCCTCCCACACCAATCAGAAACCAAGAAAATGTCCCAGAGGTATGCCCACGGCAGTTCCTCGGTTACAATTCCTTCTTCCCAGGTTCATCTACATTTCTGTCAAGTTGATAAAAACCAATGGTGACAGTGTGAGTGTGTGTATTCTTAGCCTAGGCCTTTTTCATACCCTCTCTCACTCAACCCTAGAAGTTCCCAAGCAAGGAAGACATACACCGACTCCACCAGAGTCAGCTCACCAGGTCTGACCCACCAATGTCTTATCCGGCATGTGTGGAGAACACATGCCTGTCTTTTCAAAGCACACACAGCCATAAAACACAGGACCATCAGCTAGGTGTCAGGCACTGCCACAGCAGTGGAGATGCAGCAAGGGCACAAGAAATGAAGAATCCTAGCCTTCCTGTAGCTAGCACTTTAAGGACAGGAGACAAGGAATTACAGTATAGGTTAAGTAACTGGAGTGTAAGAAACTGAGGGGGAAAAAGAAGCTGGAAAGAACCATAGCAAGCAGGAGCTGCTCTCCATCTTTCAGGAAAGGTGGTGCTTGAGGCAAGGTGAAGAACATTCTAGTACAGAGAGACAAGTCATACCAGTGCCATGACCTGGCGGCCATTTGCAGGCTCAACTGTGGGAAAGCTGAGGAGAGGGACAGAAACATCACCGCAGGCAGGCTTGCAGTCAGGAGGTTCTCTGTGATTAAAGTGTTAACACAGGTCTTGCCCTTCTGCACAAGAGACTGCTCTCCTCTTCCCTCAACCCCACTGTGCAGGCTGCTCTCTGAAAACACACAGGCCTGGCAGCTGCTCCTAGGCTGCCACAGCAGTGCAGCTCTGCTCACATGACCCACTGGTGATGTGGACAAGGCTCTCGGAATCCTGAAGTAATGCTCACGGGCTGTCATTTAGGGTAATGACTTCAACTGGATGTGTGGCCCACAACTTTAGGTGGGCAAACCTCTGAGTTTGAGGTCAGCCTAGTCCACATAGCAAGTTCCAGGACAGCCAGGGCTGCAAAGGAAGATCCTTTCTCAAAACAAACAAGCAAACAAAAAATAGATAGATATAGATATACATATAGATATAGAGATATATAAAATATACTGATTATATAATTAATAAAAGCATGTTGTTATGTCATATAATATAGCTATAGTAATATGTACTATATTATATATAAATATATATTGAACATATAATTACATATATATACAGATATATATATGTAAATAAACTTCTCATATGCCTTAAGGGTAAATCAACCTAAATGACCTTAATTCTCAAGGTTCGCCTGAGGGAGAAGTGGAGCACATGCTGTCAGTGCTCTCTCTCTCTCTCTGTGCCTCCTGTTATGAGGACCCTGGAGGAGAAAGAACACTGTGAATGGAATCTCCTCAAATAAATCTACCAACAGCATGAGTTGTGCCCTCCCAAAGTGCTACTGATGTGGTCCAGGCAGGCAAAGAGAGTGCCTTGCACCAGGATGATAGCAGCAGAAATGGTAAAAAGATACATGTCATTTAAGAGAGTAAGGATGAACCTACAAGACCTTCTTAATGACTTGTTAAGATTTTTAACCTGAGTAACTAAAAACCGATGACTCCATAGGGTCATATTAATTAATCACATGGTCGGTGGAGGAGCTGTTCAGGAAAGTTATGGAACCTTCAGGAGGTGGAGCCTTGCTGGAGGAAGTCCATCACCGGGGCGGGCTTTGGAGACTTACAGCCCCACCTCACTTTCCAGCCACCTTCATTCAGTGCCGGATGAATGTTATCAGCTGGCTTTATGTTGCCATGCCATGCCAAGTCTGCCACTGGGGACTCCCCTTCTGGAATGGTGAGCCAAATTAAACCCTTCCGTCCCTAAGCCACGGTATTTCACCACAGCAACAGGAAAGTAACCATCACAGAGCTAGTTTGATGTCTGCATCTGACAGCTTTGAACAGCGTTCTTTTTCCGTTTCTTACTTTCTTCTTTATAATACACAATGCAACCACAACTGCTCCAAGTACCGTGGGCTCACCAGACAATATTCACAGACCAGTCAATGTACGAATTCAAGAAAGCCCTGTTCCCAACATGCTTCTGTGCGTCACACAGGGAGCAATCACTCGCCAGGTAAATAAAACCCATAGAAATGACCAAGCAACAGCCAACACTGTGCCTCCAGACTGAAGAGAAGCCTCGGGAATCCATGAGCCCCACACCCGAACTCTTCCCCCCTTAGGAGCGAAGAGGAATGGACTCAGGATGGTGCTGTCTCCTAGGTCAAGGGTACCCTACAGGACAACCACAGACCAGAAAAATCACATGAATTACAAGACCGGTAGTGAGGAGGAGGTAGAAAATAAGACAGGAAATCAGATGACCATGAAGGTGAGTGTCTGTGAAACTTTCACAGGAACCAAAAAGAGGGCCACACCTAAGTAGTTTGAGAGAAAAGGGGAGGTCAAAAGTACACTTTCAATGTACACACTGGCCTGCTCTTCCAGAGGACCGCTTCCCAGCAATACATGGTGGCTTACAACCATCTATATCTCCAATCCTAGAGGATTCTACCCTCTTCCGGCTTCCACAGGCACTAAAAACCTGTTATGCACAGACACACAAGCAGCCAAAACACCCATAATACACATAAAATAAAAATAAGTCTTTTTTAAAAAAGAAAATATATATAATTTTGAATCTGACAGGTGCAAAGGACTGAGCCTCAGAATCTTCCAGAATGAAATTATTTTGAGCATAGACTTTTCTATCTAAACCACCAATGGAGAAAGAGGGCAGAATAGATCCATTTACTTGAAGGTGTCCTTCAGCAAAACTAGGGTGGAGAAGAATAAAGCTTGATTCGAGTGAGATACACAAGAAGTAGTGGCCATGATCCAAGAACAAAATGAGAAACACGGTCCCGGAATGGCAGCTGCAGAGGAGGAGAGACAATTCATCCTATTAAATCGGAAATTTGGTCAACTCCACCGAAGAAGAATGGAAGGGATTCTATTCAAAAGACAGAATAATTAGGAGGCTGGCTTAATGACAAAGATGCAGCTTCCCTTCTCAATTAAGGAATGAAAAAGATGTGCAGAGCATTCCAGAAGAATTCTGCTGGCAGGCTAGCCAGCGCTTGCACTCTTATTCTGATTAAGTAGATGAGTTTACTCTTTCACTTTTTGTGTTCAGGTATCAGATGATAGATGTGTGGTTGGGTCCTTCAGACCCAAGGAATAAAGCACTGGGGAGCTAAAGTAACCCTGGTAACTCCTGTTCTCCTACGACAGTAACGGACTGACAGTGGCCCAACTTATCCAACCCAGAGAGAACGTACAGGGAGGTCACCTACACAGAACCTTCAAGAACTGCCTAAATGCTGAAGGGAAAGATCTGACGGGGTATAAGGTTGTTGTAGAGGAGCTTCTCTGGCTACCAGTGGGCTTGAATATGGACTGTCACACCCGGGATTCCCACTGCTACATGAGGGTGGTGAGGTTAACTGGGGACCTGCCTATTGACTGCACCCAAAAGGAACTTGGTTTTCAAGAGCGTGGACTTGTCAGCTGGAGGTCAGACCTGAGAAAGAGGGAGGATCGGGCTGAGCAACCGCCTCCTATCCTAACACTTCCTGGAAATAGCATCTTGATTCTGTGTGTGCCCCTGAGACCAGAAGACCGAGTGTGACCGCAGTCTGTCGACCGCGCCTGTTCTGTGTAAAGCATCGGTGCTCAGGGAAGGAAACCCAGGACATACTGCTGAGGGTCACATCATTGCTCCACATTGCTTGGGGGAGTCCTTCTTGTTGTTGCTGGTTTGCCTTGTTTTTGTTTTGTTTTGTTTGGGGGGTTGTTTTTTTTTTTTTTTTTTTTTTTTATGGAATGATGTATGATGAAATATTTATGAGCAAGAGCAGAGATGTGACGGTACAGATGAAAATGGCCCCCGGGATCTCATAGAGGGTGGCACTATTAGGAGATGTGGCCCTGTTGGAGGAAGTTCGTCACTAGGGGTGGGCTTTGAGGTTTCAAGTGCTCAAGCCAGGCCCAGTGGCTCTCTCTTCCTGCTCCCTGCCAATCCACAGGTAGACCTCTCAGCTCCCTCTCCAGCACCATGTCTGCCTGTGTGCCGCCATGCTTCCTGCCGTGATGATAATGGACTGAACCTCTGAACTGTAAGCCAGCCCCCAATTAAGTGTTTTCGTTCATAAGGGTTGCCACAGTCATAGCGTCTCTTCACAGCAAGAGAAACCCCAACTAAGGCAGGTGGTATCTGCAAATTCCTCTCGAAAGATTTGCCAAATTTCACTCGGCCATAAAGAACCATGAAGTCATATCATAACAAGTACATCCAAGAAAAAGAGTCACCATGATTAAAACTGTAGATATGTCTGGACACTCAGACAAAGGTAGAGAAAGCAAGGAGTTCCCATGACAAAATGTTCTGAAGGGAAGAATCTGAATAACAAGCAGAATCAGCAGCTCACATCTACCTTACAAGCTGTCTTTACACTTTAACTGTTTCAAAAATAGGATTGTTGCTGTTCTTGTTTGTAGACAGTGGTTTGTTGGGGTTTTTTTTTGTTTATGTGTTTTCTTTTAAATCTTTGGAAATGGGGTCTGGCCATGTAGCCTGGGCTGGCCTTAAACAGGTCGTGATCCTGCTGCCTTCTAAGGGATGGAACTATAGATAAATACTACCATATCTGGGAGGAGCATGTTTTAAAGGAAGAAGATGGGCTGGGGAGACGACTCAGTGAATAAAGAGCTTCCTGCACAAGCATGGGGACCTGAGTTCAGAACCCCAGCACCCACGTAAGAAGCTAGGCACTGGGGAAGCAGAGACAGAGGGACAGGGGAAGGAAAGAAGGAAAAGAGATCCAAACACATCACCTACTCTATCCATATATCCTGCCTTTCCATACATTAACCAAGACCAGGATGTTGGGGCCACAGAAGCCACTGACAGGAGAAAAGTCAGGAAATCACAAGTAACCCACAGGTCAACAATCTGATAAAAGTATCCTAGAATGACAGGTGGGGAAAGATGGGACACAGTGGCAGGTATGACAGTGTGTGCATGCGTGTGTGATGACTTTGAGCTACCTGATGACTACAAAGAAGAGAATGCCTTTTTGAGTAGCTGGTGTGATGCTTCAGGGGCAATGGGCACTGTGAGGAATGGAGGGCCAATCCCCAGAACCAAAGTAAATGCAGTCTGCCAGTAATCCCAGCCCAGAGAAGAAACAAAAGATCCCCAGAACAAGCTATTTAGACTAGCCATATCGGCAAGCTCTGGGTTTGATTGAGAGACCTGGCCCCAATGAATAAGGTGGGAGAGCAACCAAGAATGATCCTGCCTCACGTACACCTGCACCCACAGACGTGTCCACATACACAAATGTGAATATACACATACATGTACAGCATACACACGCATGAAAACTGGAAAAAGGAAGACAGCTTATTCGACTCTGAGGCTAGACGCATCTTCTGTTGTTACTGGCATGAAGTCCTAACACTGAAGGAGTAGAAAGGAAATGTAAGTACAGCTCTGAAATAAATGCTTGTGTGCTTATTTAAAAAGACAAGCATGACAGAAAAGCAAAGCCCCACAGACTTCATTAAAAGTACAGAACTGAGGAATGACTGCAGCCTTTCTGAAGAAAAGTTGAAGAGGGAGAAGAGGATTTCAATTCTCAATTCTATCATGAGACTAGAAATCTCTGAGTATTTCACCCAATTCATCTTTGACAGTTTTTACTGAGAACTCTTCTTGCCGTGGAATTTATTATTAATCAGTTTAGGTTGGGCTCCTTACCTTTGGTTTCCTAACAGCTCTGGCTGTCCTAGAGCTCACTTTGCAGACCATGCTGGCCTCGAACTCACAAAGATCTGCCTGCTTCTGCCTCCCGAGCGATGGGCCTAAGGTGTGTGCCATCAGACCCGGCTGCCTCTTTAACTGAAAATGATTTTCTCATACAGTGTATTCTGATGCTTTTCTCTCCACCAGTTCCTCCCTACCCATTTAACTCCCAGCCCTTTCCTTCTCTCTTTAAAAAATAAAATTTAGAAAAATGAAATGCATACACACCCAATACCACAAAGACGTAAAATCGGAAATCAAAGTATACAAGCAAAAGTCCAATTTTTTAAAAATGTCCAAACAAAGCAATATGAGTCTAAACGTCTACAAAAAGACCATTGAGTTCATTTGGTATTGGCCATCTGCTCCTGAACACGGGGCCTGCAATGAAGTGTGGGTAGTACACAAGTGAGGCCCGGCTGGAGGAGACGGTTTTTCCTCTACAAGCAGATGTCAGTTGTGCACAGCTTCTTGGTTAGGGGTGTGCACCTATGCCCACTTCCCTGTCTCTCGGAACCCACACTAGGACCCCGGTCTGGCTTGAGCCGGAGCAGGCCTTTGTTTATGTTCTCGACTCGCCTCCTTTGTGAGCGACGGCTTGGTGAGCCTTCTTCCCGGTTTGATGGTATCCTTTGATGTACGACCATCTTTCACTGGGATGAAAACCAATTTACCAGTTTTTCTGTTCCTTGTGGTTTGGGTCTTAGTCAAAATGGCTTTGCCTGGCACAAGGTCGTTACAACTTTTCCCCACTAGGAATTTCAATATTTCACACCCAGACCATCTACTCGCTTTTACTGAATGAGTAGTAAGTATGAGGAAGGAGGAGCTCAAATCCATTCTTACGGTGTGGGAATCCAGGCATCTCAGCACCATTTATTGGAAAGACTAGACTTTCGGTAGCGTTTTCTTTGTTTAACTGATCTCTATTTAGTGACACCATGTATTGAACTGAGGTAAAACCCACATCTCTAAATGGACAGCCCAGCTAATTCCAAACAAGAGAGAGTACATACCTCTCCCCAAAGCCACACACACTCAGTTTTTGGAGGCCATGCCATAAGGTTTCCCACTAAGGCTGTGCTCAAACACATTCCTGTCTGTAGTGCCTGACATTTTCCTTTGTCAGCACCCTAGCCACTTGCTACTTGTCTTCTGCTAACAGCCAAGCCAGTAAGTTAGCACCTTGCTAACTACATTTGGTGCCTGCTGCCCAAAGTATTTGTGAATAACTGTTGTGATTTCTTTGAAGTGTATGCCTAGGAATGGGGTTATCTGGGACACTCGGGCACTCCATGTGAGCTGGTTTAGGAAACTCTGAGCTGGTTCCCGAGAGCAGCAAGCTGTACCACCCTACATTTCCACAGCAGAGGACGAGAGTTTAGCTTCTCTGTCTCCTCACCAACACTTGCTCCTCTGGTTTCTGGCCCACCTGGAGAAGTTGCTGCCACAGTAAGCAGCATACGGACCGTGTACTGCATTGTGTACAACATAAGAATAAAGAACACTAGCCCAGCCCTCCCCCCAGTCCAGATTACCATTCTGTGAACTCGGTAGTCTCTTTGCTTTCTAAGTCCACCCTAAGCTTATTAACAGTAATTAAAATACCAGAGCTGTTTGTGTTCAGCCACGACTCCCCCATCCCTGTAATTGCACAGATGGTTTTTGAACCCATGTATGTGACTTTATATCCTGTCCCATCAAAACAGTGTGTGGCCTTTGACATTTCAGCCTCAGCTGCTATTTTTAGTAAGTTAACCCCCACAAAATTAATTTCACCCAAGCATTTGACAGTGTGTGTGTGTGTGTGTGTGTGTGTGTGTGTGTGTGTGTGTGTGTGTGTGTGACACAAATACACTTTTAAGCATCACGCTAGAAGTTTCCATCCACCTGTCACTGGCTTCTGACTCATGAACTTTACAGAGATGATTCTATCAATCACATTTTCTTAATCGTATGGTCAGTGGTCTAGCCAATAACCAACAATGGAGAAATAGTGTTGACTCTTTAGCTCAAGTTCAGTTACACTGTATTTTCTCCTATCTCCAGAATCTACAATGTACACTCTTATCTTCACTTTAATATTCTCTTCATAAAAACCAAAAAAAAAAAGCAAGTTAATTTGACATAACCGTCTAACTCAGCTCATATAGTAAATATAAAGTATATTCGCTTAAAATGTAATTAAGGGACGGTGAGATGGCTCAGTGTACAAAGCACTCGAGCGGAGGCCTGCCGTCCTGACCTCTACTCCAGGATCACACGAGGTGGAAGAAGAGAACAGACTTCCACAAGCACACTTACATCTGCCCTGGACTCAGGGACAGGACTTGATGGCCGGCCCAGCTGGTCAAAATGGGGAGCTCCAGGTTCAGTGAGAGAGTCCGACTGAAGAAGCAAGGGAGGAGGAGGAGCAACAGAGGAAGACACCGGACACTGACCTCTGGCCTCTACACAGCACATACAGCAACGCACGGGATGGCACAGAGTGACCAACATACTTAGTAACTAGTGAATCAGATTAGATTATACTAAGTTTCAAACAACACTGAGATTTTCATATCAAATATCAGGATGAGCCAGGCAGTGATAATGCACACCTTTAATCCCAGCACTCGGGAGGCAGAGACAGGCCTCGGAGAGTGTGAGGCCAGCCTGGTCTACAGATTATAGATTGAGTTCTAGGACAGCCAAGGCTACACAGGAAAACCTGTCTCAGGAAAAAAAATAAAAAAGCAGTATGTATCCCTCATGGCAACCTCTTGTCAAGACATCTCCATCCTACCTGAGATCATCAATCTTGGGGTCCTTAATTGACTATAACTTCAGTTTGTAATTCTGTTTAATTCACAAATCTTTCCTCAACTTTATAAAGTTCAGCAGGTAGAGCCCTGAGATGTCTCCAAGGTGAAAGGTCCCTGCCACCCAGTCCAATGACCAGGTTCATGTTCACCCCCATAGAATCCAAGAGGCAGGAGGAGAAAATCCTCTCCCCAGAAGCTGTCCTCTGATCTCCATACACAGACCATGACATGTACATTCAGATAAATACAACACACAAAAATAAGTAACACATAAAGTAAAAATAAATGTTTTAAAGTTGGAGTTTGAGAGGATGAACCCACAGTTAAGAGCACTGACTGCTTTTATAGAGGCCCAGAGTTCATTCCCAGCACCCACACATGGCAGCTCACAAAAACTTTCTCTCGTTTATAAAACGTAAGGTAACTTAAGTGGCAAGCGTCTGTGTTTCCCATAACGTATACCATTTCACTGAAGCCCATCTCCCCAGTCCCTTTAACGGGAAGAAGCCCACTCAAGCATCCTTTTACAAGACATTCGGGCATGGTTCTCATCTGAAATGGCCTTTTCATGAAAGCTGCTACTGACTCCAGCCAGCTCGAGTCATGTGGCACTTCCTACTCTTTGCCACCTTAATTGTTTGTTCATTGTTTACAGCAGGATGCTTCAGGGAACAAATCTCCCCGATCTCTCCCAACCTCATCACAAGCAGCGATCCCACACAAAACCAACCTGGACCTAGAGGAAGAGCTCAACTCCAGCAGACGCATGAGGCTGTCCACTCCATCAGAGGGCTGCAAGTGTGGTAGCTGAAAGCAGGATCAGGCAAAGGTTTCTCCAAATAAGACAGCTCTGTGAGCATCACGACACAGCAGGGAAGAGACCGGTTACAGAGCTGGAGGGAATGGGATTCTGAAGGGAATGGGATTCCTGTGCTCAAGTGAGCAAAAGATAAAGGGCAGAATCCACTCCTCTGGGAAAAAAAACTAAGTGTGTTTGGAGCAGGCTATAGGAAGAAAATAAAATGTGGACTCCGCTCCTGGTGTGTACAGAGAGACAAATCAGTTTCCAATGACTACACTAAGAAATCATCACAGAACTAGTATCTTAAGCAACAGAAACACATCTCACGATTCTGGATGTCGGAATCCTGGAATGGGCCTCACTGGGCTTACATTCAAGGTGTCCACAGACACATACACGTTCCTGGGAGCTCTAAGGAGAATCTGCTCTCCAGACTTTGACAGTGACAGAGTGCCAGGGGTTTCTTGGCTCACTGCCTCCTCCACATTCAAAGTCAGCCATGGGCTTGGAGACTGAGTTCTTGTTGCTCTTGCTGAGGACCCAGATTCAGTTCACAGCACCCAGACAGCAGCTACAGAGAACGACACCCTCCTCTCGGCCTCAGCAGGCATTGTGTGCACAAGATGCACAGACGTGCGTGCAGGCACAGCACCCATACACACAGGATAAAAATAAACAAACATTTTTAAAAAGTAAAATGGAAAATTAAGACTACACTTATGTTCCCAGCATTCTTTCATATTGAGCTAAGTTCATGCATGAAGATCACCATGAAGTAAATAACATAACAAAGGAACAAAAGAGAGAAAAACAAGCCCTAAGAAGTTGAAATATTACAGTGAAATCCATTCAAGGAACAAAAGGCACATATGAATATTTTACAATCTAAATATGATGCCGAAGCCAGCAAGATGGGTCAGCAGGCGAGGGCACTACCACCAAGGCCTACAGCCTGGCTTCAACCCCGAGGGCCTATGGTTGGTCCTACAGAACCAAATCCTCTGAACTGCACACAGGCACCGTGGCAGACACACAAGTAAACTCACATGCACAAATTAAGTGTGAAGATACATAAAAAAATAAATAACAAAACGCAGGGCCGTGCTGAACTAATGCTTCTCTTTAGTCCACTTTTAGACAGCCTTCAAACAAGCAAGCCAACACTTCAACGCCTCTCTAGTAAGGGTATTCTGAAATAGACATGTCTGACAATGGCTGGCACCTAAACGGACGAAGCAGCTGGTGAGAACTTTCTATTCTTTCCGGCCTGGAAGTGCTGGGTTTCATCAAAAAGGATCATTCTCAGGAATCCCAGGAGCGATGGGCTAGGGAGGCCTCCCTTGGCATAGTGCTTGCCTAGCCCGGGGTGAGGTCCCCAGGGGCACTCAGAACTGTGCAAAGTCATGAACAGGAAGCTAGGAAATGCCAATCAGTGGGAAAGGTGATGAGGTGTTTACTAACATCTGTGGATCCACTTGAGGGCAGGTCCCATGCCCAGCAGTAGACGACCAACACACAGGGTGTTTTTGAAGAATTTCGTCCCATGTTACTTGTTTGACTTCTTTTTTTTTTTTTTTTTTTTTTTTTTTCCTCCTTGATCATTTGCTTGTCCGTTATGGCTCAGTTTTTGTTTTTTGTGTGTGTGTATGTATGTATGTTTCTCTTTTTTTTTTTTTTAAGAGAAGAGACAGGGAAGGCATGGAGTAGGATGGGTGGGAAGGATCTGGGGGCAGATAATACAGGGGAAACTGGGAAGAGAATATATTATAGAAAAATTATTTTCAATTAATAAAATAATAATACCATCTGGGGATCATCACAGTGATCAGTTACCCAAAAGGTATCAGGGGCTGCTCAGATCATCCCAACATGGAGAGCAAGGCAAGATCAAGCTTTGAAGCAGTTTTAAGTTTTAACCATCTGCAGGGCTACATATGCAGGAAGATTTGAACTCACTGAAGGACTGCCCTGATAGACAGAAGTATTACCAAAGAAGAGTCCATTGATTTTCTTAAGCAAAATGTCTTTTCTCATTATTCTCTAGGCTCTGGCAAAATAAGGATTTAGATAGCTCCGTTTTATTTCACATCTTTACTTGGCGCTGCACACATCACAAAAAGCAGGCACAGACTCCTTGGATACTCCTAGGGTTTAAACACATTGAAAGGGACCAGAATACAGCAGGAATCAAAGTGTTACTTTTTATGGAGACAAAATATCCAGAACAGCCAAACCTATAAAGACACAATGTAGGGTTGCCTAGGGCTGGAGGGCAGAACCAAGATGGGACTCCAGAAAGTTCTCAGGCTAAATGTGGTGATGGGCTACAACTCTGGGGGATACACTAAAATGCACGGAACTTTAAAGCTCTGACTATCAAAGGAACAAAGATGGCATGGAAATTAAGTTTCAATAAAGCCATCGCTTACATTTTGTAACTCCTGGGCCAGTGACAAAGCTCAGTGTATTTGCCACCAGGCCTGGCACAAACCCACGTGGCACAAGAATGTGACATATTCCCTCGTGTCCTCTGACCTCCACATACGCACATAGTAACTAAATGAGTAGTTATAGAAAAATGTTTTAAGTTTTTAAAATGTTTTGGAACTTCACTTGCATTGCTCCCCTTTAAGATTTCGCTTTTATTGTATGTGTATGTTTTATTTTATATGTATGTCAGTGCACCGCATGCATGCACTGGTCAGAAGAGGGCATCGGATCCCCCGGAACTGGAGTTACAGACGCTTGGGAACCACCAAGAGGGTGCTTGGAATCAAGCCTAGATTGTTTACAAGAACGGCAAATGCTCTTAACCACTAAACCATCTCTCGGGCTCATCCTCACAAATCTGGACTGATCAAAATTGCTACCTTAATGGTCAAATTCTACAGGACCACCCTTAGTCAGATGGCTCTCTGGACTGACCAACCCCAGTTTTCAGACTTTCATGGTCCCTTATTTCTCAACCCTTCAACTCTTTCCATCATGAATACGGAGGTCAAGGGGAGCTGGTAAGGAAGGCCCCTGTGTAAAAGTCAAACACTACACAATAGATTTTAAACACAGGTGATTTTCAAAAATTTTTTCAAAAAAAAAAAAAATCCACAAACGGTAATGAAAGCACTGATTTATTTTAGTGCCTCATCTTAAAGAGAAATGTGTTACTACTCCATCAGCAAAATGTGAAAGACTTGTTTGGATACAGACATACATAATGTTGTTGTCTGAGTGACTTCCCAGAGGGACCAGCAGTGTTTGAAATGCCAGATAACAAAGTCTAGGGCTCACAGGTTTAAGTCACCAAGCACTGAACGCCTGAACCCACCTCCTAGGGAGGCGGGGTGGGACTGCCAGGACACCCTTAGAGAGGCCACACAGAGCAACAGCTAACAGGTGACTACCAGACTTAACCTCATCCTCGATGCCTGCCCCAAAATCCACAGCAGGCACAAGTCCCCAAATTTACCAACTGGATGTAGACCTTCTGTGGTAAGGCTACCTCTCTGCTAGTAGCTGAGTTTTCTATTCTGAAACCTTAGAAAACTTCTCCGGAGTCACTTAAAGGAGCACCTAGAAATAGACTCACCTACTTCCTCAGCCCACACTGCAGCTGCCTGTCTGGAATGAGTGGCCTCAAGTGAGGAGCAGAACCCCTTCTGTGATCCGATCAGGAACAAATCTGGGCTTCTCTCTGGGATACTTGAAGAGTGAGTTGTGAACCTCAAAGCAGTTCCTTAAAATTCTCTCTTGAGATCACACAAATCAAAAACTACCAAGAAATTATGCTTAGCATGTACTCTAAAAAAATAAATAATAAGTAAACAAAATAAATAAATAATAAAACACTTTCATTCTTAGGAAAAAAAACAAACCATACGGGGTAAAGGCAGGTAAAATGTTTCCAGCATGCTGCAGCTGGTCATTATTTTTTTAAACCTTATGCCCACATCTTGACCACAAGCACATGGATGGTGGCCTTCTATCTTCTATTCAATGAAAGGCAAGAATTACATACAGAGTCTGAGGAATAAGAATTACATAAATATTATTATTTTCCTTCATTCACATATAATCACAACTTTCTAAGATTTTCAAGAAAAATCATTTAGGACAGTTCTGAGGTTGTAATAAAGGAACAGTAGCCTGCTAGCAAGGGCTACAGGAGTGAAGGATGCTATGGGGCATTCTTGACGTCCGAAAGGCGTCTTCCTTACCAATGAGCATGTGAGCTTTAGTGATAAGGAAAAGTGTTTCCTTTAAACTCACACAAATACTTTCCTCCTAGTACTGGCAAGTGCTGGAGCTTTTCTATTCTTTTTGGTTTATAGAATAATGGGGGACAAATAAAACTGCCCACTTTAGGCAGCAGTAAACATGTTAGGGTTCCAACTTCAGCCAAGTTCCACAGTCTAATGACAGAAATGTACAGGTGCTCATACTGAACCACAGACAAGAACAAGGCTTGCTCTGCACAGGCCCAAACGGAAAGAGAAGTCACTTCTGATGAAGAAGACGGAGGGCCCACTTGAGGACAGGGTGATATGCTTGGCCTAGGATGGAGGGACCTGCCCATTCTGAAGGGAACAACTGAATTCATAGTTCAAGCTCTGACGCCTCCAAAATACTTCAGAGATTTGTAGTTAAAACACTAGAATTCACACCCAATCCACATCTAAAAATATCCTATGTAAATACTTTAATTCACATAGTAAAATTTCCCACATTATCTAGGTTTCTTCCATTCAGTGTTTCTTTACCCATGATTCCAGAGTCACTGTTACCCTGGACAAAGTACTGCTCTGACACACCCCTGTCTCTCTCCCATGGAGAGTAATTTTAATTCCCTCCAATAAAGTTCTGAATTAGACTGTCATCCATGTCTACTCTATCTCCCATACCTAAACATGTCGGTATTAACAGACACTGATGGTAGAGCAAGTCTAATTCTAATAGTTGTGATAAGCGAATGCTATCGCAGAAGATAGCTGTCCAATGTATTGTAGAATGCAATCACAACTTTATATACCGACAAAGAATACTGAGACTTAGATGGCTTTGACCAAAACAAACCACTTTTTGTTCACTGGTAAAATCTTGTTCGGAAACAATTTTGTGGTTGTTGTTGTTATTGTTGTTGTTGTTGTTGCTGTTGTTGTTTTCCAGTGGGGATAGGGAAAGGTGAGGGTTGGGCTCAGTGGTCCGGTGCTTGCCTTTCATTCAGGAAGGCCTGGGTTCAAGCCCTGGGTTCAAGCCTTACTGTAGGAATTGTTACTGTTACAACTACCTCATCAAGTCTGGGGATAGAGCTCAATGGGAGAGTAGTTTGCACCATCTGTATCAGTTAGAGCAAAAAGTATCATCCTCAACCTTTGTAAGATAGTATCTTTTTCTGACTCAAAGACATCAAACAGTTTCTCTACTGGGTATGCAGTTACACACTGGATCTGCAAAGAAAGAATGCAGAGTGGACCATCCCAGCTCTCCCAAGAATCTCTAAGCACAGTCTAAGTCTCATAATTATCTAGAAATATATATGCAGTACCCAGAAAACAGAAAAATGCAAGCCATTCAGTACATAAAGCCTAGGCATTTCAAAGATAAGTATTCCGGAACATTTTCTTTTTGTGTGCTCTTTTTAAAAGTTCTGAAAGTCTATTGTCTACACATGCCACTAAATAAATAAAAACAGAAAATTTTAAATTTATTTTAAACACCTACTTCCTATAATAAGCAAGAAAGATTATGCCCAGGTACTTGCCTGGATATTGTTAGCACAGGAGAGTTAAAATAATAAGGTGGAACAAAGATGATACTAAAATGAAGGTAAGTTTTTTGCAACTTCATTTCCTAACTTCTGTAACAGAGCAAAGAATTCTCAAGTATCAATGTCTGAAGCTGGACTTGTTTCCCAAATATAGTTTGTGTTATTGAGATGGGAACTTTCAACATTCATTCAAAAGTTATTGGACAGTAGCTTAATTTTAAACAAATTTTAAAATCTGCATTGCCTTGAAGGAAGGAAGAAAAAAAAAACCACCTAGGCCAGGTAGATGTCTCAACAAAATGCATTCTTGCAAAGTACAAAATACTGTAACAGGGCACAAGGCAACCAGGATCAGATGCTACGTCTGAAAATAAATAACACAAATAAGACCAAAGAATCACACGCCGGATGCTACTTCCTTGATAAGGTTGCAACTTGCTGCCTCCAAGTGCTCGAAAAACCATTGCTCAAGAAACTGTCAAAATGAAGGCTTATGAAAACATTCTTTTCTAAATAAGGACTCCAACAAGGGCTGTGTTGTTTCTAGCTATGAGGTCTGCTGCAAGTATTGACAAGTTCAACACCGGCATAACGTTCACAGTGCAAAGACCTCTTATTTTATTCACCAATAGCAAGAGTGCCTGCCTGCAAGTAGTTACAATGCCTGCATTCAGTAGGGAGATCAACTTTATGGAAGGCACCTGCTAGGCGGAACAGCAGTGTATAAAACCAACTTTTTATTTCCATCAAAAGTTGTTCATTGTCGTCGTGGTCCCCCCTCCCGCCCCCTCAATCCTACAGACCCTGGCAACCTGCTTTACTGTCTTTTCCTTCTCTCCTCCCCAAAGAGCTTCTGTCGTAGAGTCCGGGTAATAGTTTCCCTAGTTCAAAGGTTAAAGCACATTTAGCTCTGTCTGAAGCGCTAGCCCCCTCAGCTAGTCCCCCATCCATTTAATCTTTTATTAAAACCGTAGCCTGGGACTTAGTGGTCCCATATCCTCGAAAGTCCACAAGAAAAGCGATTGTAGGTAGTGAGGAACAAAGCTGGACCGGTAGTAAAGACCGAAAAGCATTCAGGCCCCAGGTCGCCTTAGATATCGGCCTCTGCAGACGCAAGAAACGAGGCTCGACCGGGCCGGGAGAACCTGCCGCCCGGAAGCAACAACTCCCATCACAAGGCAAAGAAAAGTTGCACGACAGAGCTCCGGCCCACAAGGAGCCAGCGCCGGTGTCCGCGAAGCCGGTGGCCCGGGCTGAACAGGCCGGGCCGCGGGCGGTGACTGTGGCGTCCGCCGGGCCGACCCCGGCTCCGGAAGACGCGGGTCCGGGGGTGCGCCGCCGCTTCAGGCGGAGTGGGCTCTGCGCCCAGGTCCGCACCCCTCCCAGCACCGCAAGCAGTGGGTGGAGAGACGCGGCGGAGGATCGCGGACAATGCCCGGCCGGGCCGGCAACCTCGGCGCGCTGCGCGGGCCTGCCGCCTCTCCTCCCGAGGCCGCCTGCCGGCACCCTCAGCCGGGTCGGATGAGCAACGCTGCAGCAGCGCCTGCCGCCACCGCCCCGCCGCCCGCTTCCTCGCCGGGCGGTTCCCGGGCCTCGGTGATCCCGCGGCGTGCGAACGGAGCCGGCGCGCCGAGCGGCGCAGGGCGCGCGCTCGGGGCAGCGGGGCGCGCGGGAAGAGCGGAGCGAGCGTGGGGACGACGGCGCGACCAGGGCAGCCGGGCGCGCGGGTAGAGCCGGGCACGGGCCGGGAAGGGCGCGCAGCAGAGCGGGGCGCGCGGTGCTCCCCACGGGTCTGCCGCAGCTCCGACGGGCTTTCGGTTGACCCCGGCTCAGTACCGCGCCCGCGTCCGTTAGGAGCCTCCCCAGCCGGCGCCGCAGCCGCCCATCCCGGTCCGCCTCCCTCGCGGCTCGCAGCAAGATGGGTAGCCGGGCCAGGGCCGGGGACCTGGGATCCCACCGCCGACGGTCGGCGGGCATCCCGGAGCCTGCCCCCGGCGCTGGAAGAGAAAGTGAAATGAAGCGCCTTTCCCCAAACAGCACCTACCAGGTCCCCAGTCCCGTGCAGCTGCCTCGCTCCTCCAAGCGCCGCCGGTCCCCGCCCTCGGGCCCCAGGCTCCGTTCTCTTTGACAATGGCGCGTCCCCTTTAAGGAATAATCCGATCGGGACCGATCCGTGGTTAAACCTCCCTCCGACTCTGATTTTAACCGGATTTCTGTCTCTCCCAGAGCCCGACGGGCGCCCGGCGGTGCTGCGAGCTCTGCCCACCCCTTCCCTGCCCCGCCCACCCACTCGCCTTCCTGATTGGCGAGGGACACTACACCAGGAACAGCGATCCTCGCCCTCCACTGGTCGGCCTCCCCGCCGCTCAGAGTTTCCCCACCTTCGCCCCGCCCCCTTCCCCGGGTTGGACCTACCTCTAATCACTCTCGGTCCTCGCCTCCAACGTTGCTTTGGAGAACTGGCAGTCACGGCTCAGCCTCCCGCCTCCGGAAAGCTAACTTTATTTTTATTGGTAGAAAGACATCTTCCTGTGCACCTGATTGGACAAGGAAGGGCAAGTCTTCACGCCCCTTACCTATTATCACTCTCCCTGGACGGCTGAAAGACAGTCAAAGTCTTCCTTACTTTGCCACCCTCCAAGCCTCTGTCCCTTTAAATGTTGGTAGAGGTCGAGCACAAACAACCTATACTGAGGAAGGCGGGAAAGGGAGATGGAAAGGATGCAAAAATCTTCAGCTAAGAAGCACATCACACCAGCTGTGGGATCCTGAGAATCCAATCCTGCCGTTTCCTGAATGGAGTGAGAACACCTGAAATCCTAGTACTGGCTCCTGAGAATTAGCCAAGTTCACACTCCCTGTCCACTCTGCTCACATCCTTGACTTTCTGGCTTGGCGCACCCGGAAGAGTTTACGAAAGTGTCGGCAAACCTAGGGGTTTCCTTGTTTATCTTGCAATCGGACATTCAGAAAAGCGTTAAGTCCTTCCCAATGGAAGTTCCGTTTAGGTCACGTCCTGTGTGTCGTACTGGCGTTTGCGCGGGACTACGTTAATTTTTTAGAAAGATTAAACATATTGTCCTTTCTGCTGATATTCTCAAAGTCCCAATTGCTACAAATGCGGGCACCAGAGAGCTAGTCTTTGAAGGATAGTGGCACCTTTTTTTTTTTTTGGGGTGGGGGGGAGCGTCTACCCAAAGGAAGAGGGAGAAGTCTATCAAGGAGAAGCCTTACAGTGGCAGAACCCTGCTCAGTAAAGAGGAGGGATCCTGCGACAGCCTAGGCATCTACATTAGCTTATCACCAGGTTCCTACCCCAGATGTAGGATACGAAGGTTATTTCCAGAAAAACTGAGTGTGATCACGGCTTTGGGACCCGCCGAGAAATATTAAAGAACGAGTAAGTGTTCTCTCCCTCTTTGCCATGGTCTTTGAGACTCTTGACCTCAGACCATCTGTACTTTATAATTACATGGGGTGCAGTCACCCAGTGGAGTCCAGTAATGCCAAGAAAGTGGCTGAGCCCAGTGGCGCCCCAGAAGCCAGTCCAGCTCAGAGAAATAAGCGTAGACGGTTAAGAGATAAGGCGTTTTCCTGAGCTCAGGGACAGAGAGCTATTACTGTCGAGGAGCAGTAAGAGAGGCAGGATGTGGTTGGGGTTTTCCTTTTGAGTTGTTTGTACATTTTTTGCAGTAGTGGGGATTGAATTTAGGAACTCATGCATTCAAGGTAAGTCCTCCACCAGTGAGCTAAAGTCTCAGCCCCACACGATTGTCACACAACAAGACAAGAGATGGGAAATTAGCTGTTTTTTAAGGCCTTCACAAATACAAGTACCCAATTAGGACCTTTAACTAAGCCCTCTATCCAACTTACTCCTCCAGATAAAGTCATTCCTTTTTCCCATATCTGCAAGGGAATTTCTTCAAAGATCGCCCCCCAAGGATACCCTAAACTTCCATTATTCACGTCTCATATAAAATCACATGCCATTGGCATGTAGCATGCAAGATCCTCTCATATATTAAAAATAATCTCTAGAGTGTTTCTAATACCTAATGCAATGTCAGTGCTATGGTGATCACTATTCTACTGAGTCACGAGGACCAATAACACCTGTACATGTTCAGTGCAGACATAATCAGGGTGGGACTTGCTACATAGTGCATGCCACAATAATTTAAATCCCCTGTCCTCCCAGTATTTTCCATCCATGCTGACTAAATCGAATGAAGATAAGGAACCTGAAGTTATAGTTGACTGCACCCATGTATATACCTATAGATATACACATGTATAGGTATATACATGGGGGCAGTCAACTATATATGTATCTATCCATATATGTGTAGGCACAAATATGTTCTTTTTCAGGACTCTCATTTATCATTTATGAACTTCACTTTCAGGTTTTTTTTTTTTTTTTTTTTTTTTTTTTTTTGCTTCTGTTTTGTTTTTCAGTGCCCAGGATGGAATTAAGAGCCTGCACATGTTGACTACACATTCTGCTGTTTAGATAACTAACTCCTAGCTCTTAGTCAACCCCAAGCTTTGAGGCTACTTCTGGCTTCTAGCTGTCTACTAGACTATAATAATAAGACTATTCTAATAGAATACTCAGGAGATAAAGGCACCTGGCAGTTCAGGTGTATACACAGCTGTAGCTTTTGTTTGCATCTAGGTAAAATTTTCAGTTCCGTCTAAAGCACCTGCTTTATGAGGTCCGGCTAACTAGTGCTCTGTTTTGCACCAGCACTTGGGACTCATGACCTCAGAAGGCAGGCTATAGTTACTTTTAGGCTCTCTTTTATTTAACTGACTGTGCCAAGTTTACCACCTTTCACATAGTAAATATATATATTGTTTATATATATTATTGTTTATATATAATATACCAATAAATAGTTCATTATTCTGCACTTGTCCATGACAGACACATTCATCCCATTTCAGTCCACACACATGGCATGTAGGCTGGTCTTGAACTCGCTACATGGCTGAAGATTACCTCCAACTCCCCATCTTCCTATCTCCTTCACACCAAGTGATTGCAGGCATGTACCACCGTAACTTCCTAGGAAGAGTGATTATTAATGTTGTATAGCACAATCGAGTAATTACAGTTGACAAAAAAAGAAACAAAAAAATCGACTCATTGAATACTTAAAAGGGGTAGTAGAATTAATTTCTCAACAGTTAAGAAATGGTACACAGGGGCTGGAGAGATGGCTCAGTGGTTAAGAGCACTGACTGCTCTTCCAGAGATCCTGAGTTCAAATCCCAGCAACCACATGGTGGCTCACAACCATTTGTAATGGGATCTGATGCCCTCTTCTGATGTGTCTGAAGACAGCTACAGTGTACTTATTTATAATAAATAAATAAATCTTTAAAAAAAAAAGAAAGAAAGAATACATGTGTTGTGAGGAGACAGAAACACCAATCGCCCTAGGTGGATCTTAATACATTAAATACAGCTGAAAAAATAGGTGTAGTTACTATCTTTAAATTTAAAATTAAAATACATAATTTGAAAATAGCACAAGAACAAAACTTTCTTAGAGAAGGCCCGGTCTTAACACTTTCCATATTTAAATGGGTTTTCCCATTTAACTAGCTGCCATCCATTGAGAGCAGCAATGAAGCACAGCACTTACCAGTTTACAAAACAGTCCAGCCTATTTTACTGACTGAGGCAGAAAAGGCCCAGGACTGGACTTCATAGAAGGATTTCCAGCTCCGTCCTACTTACAACACGTAGGGATTTCTTCAGGCACGTACTGAGTATCATCTAAGCACTTCGACTAAACAAAGAAGTCCCTTCATAACTTGACTCCAGGCCACCTCTCAGGTTTCCTTCCTGATGGATCCTCCTTGACAGTCAAGCCTCAGTGCCTGGAGCCATCTGGTGCCC